>NC_081407.1:86368362-86697426 GCF_030272615.1 Cryptomeria japonica
CATCAAGATTGCATGTTTTTCTTGCATTTTTTTTTTTCTCATCTTGCCATATTTTTATCCTTTATACCTACATCAATATATCATGACTTTCATGCCTTCTCTCTTAGATGTCATTACTATATAAAACTTTATTTAGGGACATCATGTCTTCTCCTCCTTGACATTATGTACCAACATCACCTTACCATCTTTGGACACTAGGGCATCATGTCCTACTTCACATAATATATTTCCCACCTACATCCACCAGGGGCTTAATTGGCAATCGCACCTTGGCGTGTAATGGGTACACCAAAAAGGTATGGAAGTTAAATTATGGAATATTTTGGTCTATTTTTTGCATACATTTATGTAGTGCATGATGTCAATTGCCAAAACATTTAGAAAATAACTTTTTTTTGTGCAACAAAGGTCTGAATAGAGAAGGGATAGCTTCAAATCACCTGTCTCTAATTATAGGGATCCAACACAATTGAAAAAATATATATAAATTAGAAAGATAATAAGTTTCCATTACCAATAGGTTCATGTTATGTTTATAGTGGGGAGAGAGGGAGAGAGAGGGGGAGATATTGGGATTGAAAAAGGGAGAAATATAGGGTAGAAGAGAGAGAGGTAAGGAGATAGAGATAAAGAGGAAGATAGAGATAGAGATGAAGATGAAGATGGATAAAGCGAAGGATATGGAAAGAAGAAGAGGAAGTGTTAAAGAGAGAGTAGATATATATATATATATATATATATATATATATAGAGAGAGAGAGAGAGAGAGAGAGAGAGAGAGAGAGAGAGAGAGAGAGAGAGAGAGAGAGAGAGAGAGAGAGAGAGAGAGAGAGAGAGAGAGAGAGAGAGAGAGAGGTGTGGAAAGATAAGGATAGAGATAGGGAGACATATGGGGGTAGAGAGAGTAATAATGAAATTAAAATAAATTGAGAGATGGAAGAAGAAATAAGAGAGATAGAGATAGTGAGGAAAGGAGAGATATAGAGGTCTAGGAAGAGGGAGATGGAGAGAAATTGATGGATAGTGAGATGGAGACATGTCTAGAGATAGAGGGGGAGAGGAAGACAGATGTAGAGATGATAAAGAGATGAAGAAGTAGAGAAAGAGAGGAAGACGAGGATAGAGAAGGAGGGATATAGAGGAAGAAGGATAGGGAGAGATAGAAAAAGAGGTATAGATGTTGAGATAGTGTGATATGAGAGATTGAGATATAATGTGATATAGGAGGAGAGGAGAAGATAGATAGAGAGACAAAAAACAAACAAAAGTAGAGATAGACCAATAGAGAAGGAGATGGAAGGGTAGATGGGAGGAGTGGTTCATGCTATTAGAGCTTAAAAAACACTTTCATATTAGAAAGGAAAAAGTTGATCAAAAGGACCATGGTATTTATTATTCAGATCGATTATCATTAAAGTTATTCTTATCTCATCCCATGATTTCCTCACATTAATGATGTTAATGAACAAATGTAGATGAAGCATTAAGAAATGTTCTCTTGTGTCAATATCATATACATACATAAAGATTAGATACATAAATTGTACATGACATGGAAAATATTTTTATTTTTCATTTCATTTATCTCATGTCAAAATAATTTTTAAAAGTAATAATTTCCAAAAGCTCCACTTTCAAGATTTTTAAGTTTTAAACACTTCCATTCGTACATTATTATTAGTCCTTCGTATAGGACAGGAGACTAATGCTCTTACTCTAGTATTTGTATTGATTTTGCCTAGAAAATGGTGTGGCCAAAAAAATTCTCCATGTTATTGAATGTGCCAATTCAGAAAATTTTAAAACATTTCCCAATGTTTGGATTTAAACATTTATTTTTCTTTAAGTCTATTGGCCCATGCTTTTGGATTGGATGTTATGAATTTTGCAATAGTTTTCATGAGTTTATCTTTATTTCCAAGTGGCATTGGTAAAATAGTTCACGTACCTTGTCTATGCTTCCACATTTTGCATACATGTAGGGACAAATGGATTTAGGCCTCCTCTTAAACATGGCTTTCTATCTGCCACGCTTTCTTCAGTTGCTAAGGATTGGAACATGCAATATAAGAGAGAATGGGCAATGGATCATTCCTATAGGTTTCCATGTATTGATTAAAAGGCACATAAATTGTTGGAAGTGACCACTACTTGAAATTTATTGTTTGTTGGTCCCTTGTGCAACTTCCAATTCGTTTTGGTTCAATATTTTTGCAAAGAAACATTTTTGGTTTGTTGGTTTCTTCTGAGCAGGGCAGACTTTGCACAGGGGGTTTTAATAGTCCATATTTTATTTTGTGTAAATTGTTCTCTTCTTGTCTTGTTTAGATACCAAGTCATTTATTGTAGTTTTTGTTCTTGGTTAAATTTATGTTTTTCCCAAATAGATTGTGTTTTGGATGTAAGGTGTGTCACCTATGTGTTTAGAAAGGGTTTGTTAAAAATGAGCTTAAAAATGTTTTAGGAAAGGCAATTACCAACTATCAACTGCCAAACTACAGAAGTAGAGACAAATAATTAGAGATCCTAATAAACAAAGAGTAGACAAAGCTATATAGAGGGAGAGAAAGGGAGAGAGAAAAGGGCATAGATAGAGCAACATTCAATGAGATAGAGAGGGATAGAGAAAGAGATTGGGAGATAGAATTATTTGGCTATTAGAGAGATCAAATAAAGTCGTAGCTAATATCTATGAATATTAAATATGATCTATTTATTATAATTGATCTATGAACTTTATTATTTGGGTGTTACATATTATTAGAGAGAGAAAGATTAAATAATATTAAAATTATGTATTCCTATCTAGATAAATGAGGAGCCCTCTCTGTATATATGTTTATATGTATACTCTATATAAAGCCCACTAAAAAGAAAGAAAGAAGGTAAAATTAAGAAGTCTCCATTTTTGATGTTGTAATAGTTTGTGATAAGCAATTTTTAATCACCATTTTTCATTTTATTTATTCATGGCCACTTAGCAAGAAAAATGTCGTTTTCATACATCTAGCAATAAAAAAGTTTAATAATAATAAATGGTTGCAATTTTAATTATGTTTGAGATTTAATGAGATGACTTTGTCTACTTTGCCTATGATCAAATCTCAATGCTTTGCACAGATGCATAACTGATAATGCCTTACCATCTCAAACAAGGAAAAAAACGTAGGCAGAACAAACGAAGACAATTACTTCTAGTGTCTTGCAACGGGCTAATATAAATTTGAACGTTGATATGAAATAAGTTGATTATTTATATATATAAATAAATACAAATAGTTTACATTAATTTTAAAATATATATATTTTTTATTTATATATTATTTAATTGTTTATGTATAAATTTTTAAAAAATAAAAATTTCTTATTTAAGATTATTTTTTATTCTATAACTACAAATTATTATATTAATAAAGGAAAAAATCAAAATAATGTCTAAGTTTCTAATGTAAAAGATATAATTAATAAAGTTAACTTCTCTATACTTTCATCGTCTTCGATTTCTTCTCACAAATTATTGTTAGAAGATAATAAAAAGAAAAGAAATCTTTAATTTCTCATTGCCCTTTTAGTCCATATCAGGTAACACCAACAAATATTTGGCTTTAAATGGCAACTACTCTACTTGGAAATGGCGGGCTCAAAGCTGCGAATTGAGGGAAGATTTTCTGGCACAGATTTTTAGAAATTAATTGTGTCATGATTGCTGTCAAATATTTCAAAAATCGCCTCTGTGACTATGGCATGGTGATAGTTATTGCTCCAGACTCCAAATCTGCCGTTTGATATGCTGATTCTCTGCATCTCCATTCTTCATCTAGAAAATGTGAAATTAAAGTTAGAGCAGGTGGTCTGCTGAAAGAGCAGGGAAGACGAGAAACCCAACGATGACGTGGCAATATCAAAGTGGTGAAAATTGCCCTCCATCTGATATGTCCTGATTACAATGGTGGTGACGGGATCTTCACCCCCATCAACAAACCCCAAACACATCACTTTATCACTGACCTGGACCATCGAGTTGGCACCAAAGATCCTCCACGTACAATTGTTCTGCAGCACGAGGTCAATAGTTGGTACGGCAGGCTCCACGTGGGTGGACGCCACACCAGCAGTGTTAAAGCACATGTCAAATGGAGCCACGATTTAACACAGGCCAGGTCATTACCATTGACTTGGATGCCATGTAGGCCGATGTAGGCGTCATCAGCAACGTCTACCCAGTTCCTACCATGCACCGACATTCTATGTATACAATACATGTTACACATCTTATGCATACAATACATGTTACACATACATATAACTCCATGTCGGTGCATTGTAAGATCCTATGCATACAATACATGTTACACATTCTATGCATATAATACATTTTACAGAAACATATAAATGCATGCAGGTGCATCGTAAGGACTGGATAGACGGTGCCATAGTCGTCTATGTAGAAGCTGTTCTTCAGCAGGGGCATCATGATGAGCCTCGTAGAAAAACATAGGGCTTGTTGCCGAAGAAGAGCGTGCCGGGTGAGTTGGCAGTCGAAGGCAAGCAAATGGCGAACTCCCATGAAATGCCGAGTGATGCGGAAGTGCCAGCGACGACGTCGTCATACCGGCAAGCCCCGTTGCCTTGCTGGGGTAGTCCTGGAGGATGTCGGTTTCTTCGGTGCAGGCGAAGACCACGCGGGAGGCCTTAACGTAACCACCAGGGTTCGAACCCGAGGTGGAGTGCACGGCCACCACGTCGTGTGCCATCTCATACGCAGCTGACGGCCGTCAGGGAATATTCGTATGACTTGCAAAGGGTTTCGCTGCAGGGGACTGGAGAATATGTGGAGGATTTGTAGACTTTTGCTGAGCAGCGAAGGATGGAGTAGTCGGTTATGAGATCGAGCATTAAATGTTGCTTCTGCACAGGGGTTTTCTGCAAAATTTCGACGGTGTAGCGCAGGGTTTTGGCGTCCTTTGCGATTGGCGCGACCAGAACTTTTGGGGAAAGAGCATTTGCCGGCAATTGACAGAAAATGGAGGCAATGGCGACGGCCAACAGAAGAATACGTAGACGAGTCGTTTGTGTATATGGTTTATAATAGCAGTGATGGTGAAAAGCAAATCTTATCCGGAGAAATGGTGTATTGTATTGCTACTAGATCGTGATAGCTCTGGCACATAATAAAAGATGCCAGTGGTAAAAATAAAAATTTGGCCCATGGCAAAAGGAATTTGAAAAGCTTCATACAGAAGAGTTCGACGATTTTTAGTGGTGAAATTTCCCCAGCATGACTGATCAAAAGGGAGAAGATTATGGGCACTACCTATTAGAATGAACATGGAAAGATAAAACTCAGCGAATGAAAAACAGTAAACATTCAACTGTCTAGTTTTGTCTTCCATGATTTAAGATCTCTTGCACGATCACGAATCACAGTCATTCGACCCTGCGCACAGTAGACCATTTTGCATTTATAAGCAGCCGTGTTGTACGATGTCGTCATTCTTACCAGCCCTTTTCATGTCTTTTCATGTTGGACGGTGCAGATCGTTCTGATCATCTTGCACCCTTCTCAAGCATTGATTTGAAGTCAGATGGTCCATTTCATATAAGAGATGTCTTCGGCGTAATAATTTCTTACATTTCATATAAGAAACACCTTCGACATAATTACCTACCCACACCATTATGTATTTATGCTTGTGGACACATATTATATTGTTTGCTATTTGAGTGCCCCACAAAGAGCCAGCTCTGCTCATAAATCTCAGGGCTTCTATGAAATCCCTCACGCCAATTAGTGGCTGATAAATTCTCCTCAAAACAAGCGGCTCCGTTATTTTAGAATTAGAAAAATATTCTCAATTCTTGGATGAACTTCTTAGCCACTCTGGTTCTGAATTTTAATGTACGAATTTTTTAATTTTATTTTTTATTTAATCATAATTCAACCATGAGCAGTGATGTTTTGCAGAATCAATTGTGATGCTTTTGTAAGGATTTATAAATCTGTTTAGAAACCAAAGCTCCAAATATGATAACAAATGTTTAAAGCTTAATTTATATAACATGACCTCATACAGCAATATATACTCTTCAAATCTCAAAATCTGAAAAACCCTGAATAACCCCGAACTGCCAAACGAGGTCAAAAGTGAACACCTTCAGGTTTTGGTGGTCATCATGTTCTTAAACTCAGAGAAATCCATGAGGCCGTCGAAGTTCTCATCAAATCTACATATCATTCTCTGACAATCCTCCAAATAATGCCTACCCTGCTCTATTAATCCCAAATTACTCAGCACTCGCTGAAGCTCTGAAGCAGAGATATACCCATCTTCATTCAAATCGTAAACTTTGAATGCCTCCATTAAACATATATCCTGGCTTTCTCCATTACTACCGGTACTGGTACTAGAACTGCTCTCATCCAGAACAGATTGGTAAAGCTCAACAAATTCATCCAATGTTAAACTACTATCTTCGCTATGAGAAACAGCCATCACCATACACTTTAACTCTTCCTCAGTCAGATGTATTCCAAGCTTATTGAGGAAGCAATTGATTTCACGCAGACTGAGCCTCCCATCGCCATTTTCGTCCAAGGTATCAAACATTCTACGAGTTTCATTGTGAACAGATGAAAGTGCCATACGTACTTTGCTTTTGTATATAAACTTAGTTCAATAGCGGGTGATCTTGTATTGTCTGGGGATGCTTTTGTATATGAACTTAATTCAATAACAGGTGATGTTGTATTGTGTGGGGGATTCAACATATATACACACGCAAAATGTAGAGCGCCTACATGATTTCCAAGTGCGTGCAAGGAGAAACCTCCAAGTCAAATCTGTGTGGTTTAATCTAGAAGAACTAGAAGCTTCTGGATTTAAGAACATCTGAAGGATTCCCGATATAGGACCATTCGTACCATTTTCGTAGTAAGCGGGGCAGAGGCAGGGGCAGGGGCAGGGACAGATGCAATTTCGCGGCAATTGCACAAAAAGAGTCGACTGGTTAGGAAAGTCAAGCTGCGGCGTTTGTGGGGGTCGCGTGACTCTTACTCTCTAAATAAAAATTTAGTTTTTTAATGTGGAGGTCTAAATTCCAAGGTCTTATTTGGAGATTTTTTTTTTAAATATATATTTTTCTCAACATTTTTATGAGAGTTTTTTTTTTAATTTTTTTTCTTCTTTCTTTCTTTTTTCTTTTTTTTTTCTCTTTTTCTTTTTCTTCTATTGAATCTTAAGAGTAATCCTATTTTAACCCAACTTTAACCTAATTTTAATCTTAAGCTTAATTCTAATATAAATTCAATCTTAATTTTAATAGTAATCTTAATTTAATACTACACCTAATTTTAATTAAACACTAACTCTAACTGTAATCTTAATTAAAAACTAACCTTGACTTTAATTAAATCCTAAACATAATTGAACCCTAACTCTAACCCTCGCAACAACCTAATTGAACTCTAATCCCAACATTAATTAAATCCTTATCATTATTGAACCCTAAATTTAATTGTTAAAAATGATCTATGAAATCTTAGGGTGAAGAATTATTTATATGAATTTAGAGCTATTTAGTTTAATGATGCATAATTATTAAATTATAAAATTGATTTATATAATTTTAAAATTAAGAGATTTTATTTTACTTTAGAACTATTTATTTTAATGAATGGTAAGCCTAATCCTAACACTTATTGAAGCTTAAGCTAATGATAACCCTAACCCTAATAGGAAATTGCTTGAAACATCAATTACAAGTTTTGAGATGCTTGCAATCCAAATATTATAAAAACATTTATACTCTAGAAAATAGGTATTGTCAAATATTACATCTAATGTAAAAGATCCATTAGTAAATAAAAATAAGGAGTGTGGTTGTAGAGCATTCTTTTGGCAAAACTCTAACCATTTATTTCTCTCTATCATAAATAACATGCAAATTTTGTTGTTGATAATTCCCTAAGACAATGACAAGTCCATGTAATTTATCTCCACTATTCGAATTGATTAAACGCCCTAGTTTTGTTGAAGAAACACCAATATTAGTAGTAGCATCTTCAACTGAATTAGGTATTAGAAATATGTAATTCTCCGTAGTAAGTGTGATAGTGAAATTTTTTTTGAAGTGAATCTTGAAGCTGGGAAACATAGGAGGATCTTTAGCAATGGAAACATATAATATTTATCAAATCCAAAAGCTACTTGAACCTCTAGAGACTTGGTGTTTGCAAAGTTGAGCCTATTCAATATTTTTCTATGGATTGAAGCATCACTCTTTCATTACTATATCTTCTATTTCTAGGGGATTCTCACTTGCATATTAAGGTGGTTGCTATATTTTTAGTACATCCTATGATTTTAAATTGTTATGTATTTACATCAAGGCATCATGTTTTCTCCCACATTTTGTACTCATCTTACCATATTTTTAGCCTGTATACCTACATCAAGATATCACGCCTTTCATGCCTTCCCTTTGACATGTCATGACTATACCTTTATTTAGGGACATCACGCATTCTCCCCCTTGGAATTATATACCCGCATCACCTTACCATCTTTATATACTAGGGCATCATTCCCTACTCCACATATAATTTTTTTTCTACCTACATCCACTAAAGGCTTATTTACTTACCCGCATCATTGTGGGATCATTCTTGTGGACACCACATTGGGGGTATATGTTGATCTAGTTCCCTATATACTTATGCAGGTGCCTTTTTCCCATGCTAGGGGTAGAACTACTTTCTATATGTGCTTATCACACCTTGTTATTCTAGATGTTTATCATATAACATTCTTATCTTACTTTGTACATAACTATATGGTTATCGTTATATTACATTTGATTTTATGTATGCTTTCTCATTTCTTTGCATCTTATTGAAGGATAGGAGTATATTACCACAAACAATAAGATATTGAGCTTTCAAGTAGTAGTATGGGAATATCATTGTGGCTAAAAAAATATTATTACATGCCTTGTGCTCCATGCATCCTTAGCTAAATGTACTTTCCATATTTTAAGTAAGTGGAATTTCTTAATTTTATTTATATTTCTTCTTGTTTCCTATTTTCTAAGAAGTTGGTATACTCTTATTGATCTGATTACGGATCTAGACTAATTGCAGTATGGAATGCTTAAATAAAATCAATTTAGCGGAAGTCTTAATGCATTTATACATAAATGAAATTATGCATCAAAACTTAAAAATCTTAAGGTGAAATAAGCAAGATTGAGAGAGAGAAGATAGAAGGCGCAAACAAAGTTTGATTACAGAGTTCACCACAATGTGACTACGTCTCCGGGTCGGCTCCAATAGAGTACGACCGATCCGATTAATCTCCAAAATCAAATTACAAATGCACCAAGTCCATTCCTTCGAGCACTTCGGCAGCAACAAAACTCCGACGTACAAGAATGGCTCAAAAATCTCCTTACAAGACCTCTCTATTCTTTCAAAACTTCACCAAGACCAATTTCTCTACAAGTCTCCTTCAAGAATTACAATAATTCTCCAACTTTTTGATTGCCCCTCCAAATACAAAATCACCTCCTTTTATACATAATGTTGACCAAAAATGGCTTAAAACCATATAACCAACATAATAATTACATAGCCCCATTTTTAAATAACAAAATAACCCATTTTGGCTTTTATAATTATAAGCCTTACAAATAAAACTAACCCCCCTAACAAAATAAATTTGTTTGGTTAATAAAAATTTGGTTAAAACAAACTTAGGTGGATTTGATTGTTTAAATTATTATGGTTGGCTCGGTTTTAAAACAGAACTATTAATGCATATCCCGAAATTAGTGGGTGGCACGTTGGAATGGATGTAGGAGGAAGTTCAAACCTCATTCAAGTCCACTTTATAGGGATTTAAAATCGGTTTAGATCCAAATAGTGCTCTTCAAATCCCATGATTCTCGCGTGGCTCCATGGAAAGGAGGGAAAATAGGAAATGGGAGGTTAAAGGTTCGAAACCCATAACAATAATTTTTCCAAACCCAAACTGACGTTTCAAGGAGGAGGTGCCATGTGGCACAAAATTGTTTGCTCAACTGTGACACGTGTCTTCTACCAATTGGTCCACCTTCAACGCCATGTCTTCATTGACTTGCCACGTGTCACCTTAAAAAGATGCCATGTCAACATTTTTGCCACGTCACTACTGACTGTGCATGCTGACATCATGTTGACATCATCACTATTACATTTTGCCTCCAAAATTCAAACGGCCATAACTTTCACATACGGACTCTGTTTTTGATGAAACGAACGCCATTGGAAAGCTCTCGACGAGATCTTTGATTTGAAATCCATTGTTGACCACTTTTGAGACGATCTGATTTCGCCTCTTATCTAGCCCTTTGGTCTCCCTGCTGACCAGAACTTTGACCAAGCGTAACTTCTGCATTCGGACTCCATTTTTGTCCGTTCAAGTTGCGTTGGAATCAGGACTCCGAGATCTTTTTGATGGTGCAGATTCTGGAGAGAAATGAGACACTTCAATTTTCACTGAAAATATCCACCGGATCACTTATTTTGTACCTAATATTCACATGTGGAACAAAAGCTACTCAATGAATATTTTTTCTTTATTTTGTAGGTAATTATGGAGAACACACATTTAAGGACACACTTACACAATGAAATTTAATAGAATCCATTACTTTATATGGATCTCCTTTCGATCCTTTTATGTTGAATATTTACTTTACATACATGTTTTTGAGTATTAATGTATACTTTGCAATATATGATCCTTATACAGTGTCCTTGTTTGGTTGGTTTCCAAGTGGTCAATTCTTCATGGGAGCTATGTGAGACAAATAAAAAAATCCTTTTGCACTATAGGTAAGCCTACTGAGAATTGGTTCCTGACATTTTGTATAAATGAGACTAATAAGCTTATGTGATTGGTTGAGGTAGAACTAGGTAAACCTTGTCTATAATACATATTTTTTATTAGTACTTTCTTTTGACAAATTATTAATTTTTTTTGTTTCATTAGTTATTACCATACATACTTATTACACAATAATATATTGGAATTTTTTTAACTAAAAGTAAATATTTATTTCTTTGCTAAGACAACATGTAAACTTTTTAATTGGAAATATCTAAAAATAATTTACTGACAATCTTATTGGCCAAAGAATTTCACTACTTATTACATCTTTCACATTATTCAAGGCATGCAATAATTACTTTGTACAATTTTCATCTCTTTAATTTATATTTTTAAATGAAACATATTTGTTGTGCAATTTTGTATTCATATAGTCAAACACTATAGAAAACTCATCCACCCTAATATTTGTAAAAGTAAAATAAAAAATTGAACCCAATTGCATGTATGCACTCTAGCCACCTACCATTTCTTTAATGGGCATACATCCATTGAATGTTAAGGTCACTAAATTATTTGTCCCCACAAAACCTTTTTCATATGTATAGTAACTAACATCATCAATATAGATGATGTCTTCTTTTGGTTAGTTCTTCTTTTATTGAAGATTCATAAATTATATGTTGAGGCTACTATCAAAAAATTAACCATAGAGAAAAGTACTATCACAATGATGACAACAAGAGGGTCGCCCTCATAGTACAATGGGACTTTGTGAAAATTTCATGAAGTATATGGTGTTTAAAAGGGGTACTTGCAACTACAACTTGCAATAGTCTACTTGCAATAATACTTTTAAGAATATCCATATCTCATTACACCAAGATATGTGTAAGAAAAATAAATGTCACCATATCAGTGTAAGAAAAATAAATGTCACCATATCAGTGTAAGAAAAATAAATGCCAACTATCAACTCTAAATCGAATGAGATTATTTTAGCAATGTCTAAGTTTGTAATTTTTCCAACCTTTATCAACCTTTAAAGCTTCCATTTGATATAAAAGTTTCTATTTTCAATCAATAAGTCCTTTAAAGTTATTATTTAAATTTAAATTTTCTATTTTGAGATAGAATGATCTACATGAAAAATCCTACATTTTCCTTCTATGCGCTGCATCGAGACAACTTTCTCTATCCATCCAAATTTTTGAATGCATTGGTTCATTTGTGCATGCTTATCACTTCCTTTTTATAAGATAATAAACATTTATTTGTTAGTTGTTATTAGAAATCAATTATATCTATTTGGTAGTTCATATGGTAGTAATTATTTCATTCAATTTTAACATAGAATGGATATATAAACTTTGTTCTTTTGATGATGATATAGAATTATTTTGGAAGTTTGTATTTACAAAAGTTGAAGGGATGATAAATTAGATGAAAATTCTAGGAGATGATATAAGCAATCAAAATGTGATTGAAAAAATATTAAGAAGTTTGCCTTCCAAATTTGATAGTGTTGTCTCCACAATTGAAATTTCAAAAGATCTTACATCTATGAAAATTGATGAGTTTAGTAGCATTTTATTAACAACAGAAGAACAATGAAAACCATTTAAGAACCTTTAGAACAAGAATTTGCGTCTAAGGTGAATATAAGAGGTAAAAAGCATAATTTTATTTAAGTGTTATCACAAATCTGGTTATAGCAATGATTCTAAATATGAACATAAAGGTGAGCCTAGTCACAATTATAGAAGCACGGGCTATAATCAAGGAATAGGTTCTAGTTTTCAAGTAAGAAATAGTAATTATAGAGGTAGAAGTATGGATACTAGTAGAGACAAAAGACATGTTCAGTGTTTCAATTGTAATAAATTTGATCATTATGAGTTTGAATGTTGGCATAAGCAATCTGTTAATAATGTTGTAGAAATTAAATAAAATCTAATTCTTTCTTGTTTGAATGCAAGTTCCAATGAGGAGCCTTTATGGTATATTGATTCTAGTTGCTCTCAACATATCACTTCTAATGAAATCTATTTATTAACTTGAATGAAAAATATGATAGTAATGTTGTGTTGGGAGACAATACTTCATATGGGACTAAAGGAATAGGAACCGTTGAAGTAGCAAATGAAAATGGAAAAACTAAGCACATTTCTGATATTTTAATAGTTCTCGCTCTAAAAAAAGAATTTGTTATTAGTTCGTCAAATACTTGAAAAAAATTATCACGTTGTTTTTGAGAGGAATGAATGTATAACCAAAGATAAATCACAAAGATATACAATTGTTGTCGGAACACGGATGACATGTGATCATATGTTTCCCTTCATTTTTTTCCACCCAAGCAAATCTTGAGCTAGTTAGAGGTACATGATAATCCATTATGACATCAAAGGTATGAACATTTAAACTTTGGTGGTTTACTTTTTCTTAGGAAGAAACATATGATTGAAGGATTGCCGTTTCTTAAAAATTATCAGAAAATTTGTGAAGAATGTTTTTTTATCTTACATTCTCTCCCATAAAAAACATTGTAAACAAACAGAGAGAAAATGTTCATTATTCCTTTTAATTTTAAGTGTTGCATTTCTTTCAAATCCTTCGAACAGAGATTTGGCGAGATCTATTAGTGGAAACCATTCACAAAGGATATTAAACTGAGATCTGAGAGTCTCGACTTGATGTTCACTCGTAAACTTTGAATGCCTTCATCAATGATAAATCCTGGCTTCCTTCATTACTACCGGTACTGGTACTGGAACTGCTCTCATCCAGAACAGATTGGTAAAGCTCAACAAATTCATCAAATGTTATGCTACTATCTTCGCTGTGAGAAACAACCATCACCATACACTTTAATTCTTCCTCTGTTAGATGTATTCCAAGCTTATTGAGGAAGCAAGTGATTTCATGCAGACTGAGCTTCCCGTCGCCATTTTTGTCCAAGGTATCAAACATTCTACGAGTTTCATGGGGAACAGATGAAAGTGCCATGCTTTGCTTTTGTACATAAACTTAATTCAATAACAGCTGATCTTGTATCGTCTGGGGATTGAACATATATACACACACAAAATATAGAGCGGTTACAAGATTTCCAGGTGCGTGGAAAGAGGATCTGAAAAATCTCGAAGTCCAATCTGTGGAGTTTAATCTAGAAGAACTAGAAGCTTCTAGATTTAACAATGTCTGAAGGATTCCTGGTATAGAACCATTCATACCAATTCTGTGGTATTTTTTTGTTTCTTTTGCGGTGATGATTGCAAAGGAATAGCGGATAAGTTAGTAAAGTGAGTCAGGTGCACGTGTCTTGCTTTCTAAATAGAAATTTAGTGAAGGTTTATAGCCTATTCGATGGCTATAATGTGAAGATTCATTTTCTTATAGGCGAGCAGAGCTCAACAAATGTAACTCCTCACTCATCAATTCCACAAATTACTTTTAATTTCATAAATCTTATTTACATGGTGTAGTAAGTTCAGTGTGTTTGATTTTGAGGATACTCTGAGGATAAATAATAAGTTAATTAGTCTTGATTGTGAAAAATTATATTGGTTAATGTTGTTAAAATGGGAGTATTTCTGACACGGGGTTTCATTGGTTGGGCAATATTATATCATGTGTATGCATATTGGGGGGTTTAATATCTCCAAAAATAAGTGTAATATATTGTCTATTTTGTGAAAATAAGGGTTTGTTTTTTTTAATTCAGGTTATGGAAAAATGCAATATATGGTCAAAATAGGGGTTTTTTAATTTGTGTTGTGTATTGAGAGGGGGTGATAAAAAAAGATTTTAGAGCAATACTTTTTGAAAATAGGGGGATTATTAAGTATGCCATGAACACACGTGTTATAACCTAGGTTCACTAAGTGAAGCCCTGTGATTACTAAGTAGACACCCTCCCTTATTGTAGAACTTCACTACTAAATGCATGAATGTCTAAATAGAGTGTTGAATCCCTAAGACATTTTTGGTATTAATGTCAAATGTCTGAAGATGTTTGATAATTCTCCTTGGCATGAGACACTATAATGAAATGCAGATATGATTACGTTCCTAATTCATGTTGTTTACAATGTGGTAATACTTATACATCTTTCTTCATGCATCTTTGGTTTCATGTGATATTCTTGGAATCACTATTGAAAGACCTTCACTCTATACATTGTAAAAGTTGTGATTACATTTGTGAAGGTACTTGATTTTTGGCTTCATTAAAATGTGCAAAAGCTAGGTGAAGATACCTAGATGAAAAGTGTAGAAGGCATATTTGTATAAGCCTAAGATGTTGAAAAGTGTTGAATAAGGTTTGAAAGGTGATGTGTTAAAGTCACTTTAATTCACTAGGTTGTGGATATATTATATTCAAGTTTTATTAAAATATCCCACCAAAATACTTTTGAGTTTAATTAGACAAAATCATTTTTTATTTTTCTTTTTGAAAGCCCTCGAGCTCGGGCTAGGGAACATACATGACAATTAGGGTTCTTTCCCGAGGTAGAAACAATGGATGTTATTTGATAGTGTGGTGAGGTAGTATGTGACTATTTTGACATGAAGAAGCATGGAAATGTGTTTAGTTTGGTGTTTACAGTTTCAAAGGAGGGACTTTGGTAAAATGAGAGATATTCAGGTGTTTCAATTTGTTAACTCCCTTTTCTTATTTCATCTTACCCTGTATAGTCTTTGGTTAATGATTGTGTTAATTGTTTGTTATCTCTATTATCCTTGGTTTGGGTATGAAGTTTGAAATGTTTATCTTTATGTTTGGTTATAAACCTGTGTACAGGTTTTGTTCAAAGGAGTTTTAGTTTTCTGTTAAGAAGTTATCTGGTTGTTAAGTGATTGTTTAGTCTACTATCTTTGTTAAGGCATATGAAAAATGAAAGTGAAAGTTTTTTAACCCCAGTTAGGGTTTCGGTTGCAATGCTTTTGATTTTTGTTTGGGCTTTTGGTCACTCGTGTTTGAGAGTTTATCATACACTATTTCATTGAGTTTATCATGCATTACCTAATTAAATTTTCTTATATTTTATGTTAATGATTTGTTAGTGTAACCCTAGTTCAGGTCTTGGGTTACTATTATTTTTTGAAGCACAAAGCTTAATGAGAGAATCATGATGTGACATACAACAGAGTGCCATATTGTTAACTATTGTGAAAAACTATAATATCATTATCATTTTGGTATTTTTTATAGAAAACTAAAAGAGCAATTAAGATGTCAGTTATGATTTAGTTCAAAGTTGCAGAACATTATATATGTTACATTGATTTCATTCTTCTGTGTGTTGAGCAGAAAAGAAACATTATTCTTAGATTGAAAAAGAAGGCATTCTATTGTTTCATCTTTAGCACTTGAAAGTTTTATTGATAGTGTAATAACCCACCATAAATGAATCAACAAAATTAAGTATTCTTTTTTTTTTGTTTAATGTAATCATTATGTTTTATTCAATTGCATACTCTGGGCATCCATCCATTTAGGATTAGGCATTCATCCATCTGGGATGAGCATCTAACCATACGAGTTAGGCAATTGTCCATACGGGACATAAGATTCCATCTATCCAATACGAGATAGGCATCTACCCATGCGGGGTAGGCATCTATCCATACGGGATAGGCATCTACCCATACGGGGTAGGCATCTATCCAAATGGGATAGGAGATGCTCTATCATTATTCCTCCCATTTCTTCGACTTGTAAAGCATCCCAATTCAAAATGTGTTTCTCATCAGGTACATACTTTTTAAGAAGAGATACATTGAAGACATCATGGATTCGACTCAATTGGGGAGGTAAGGCCAACTGGTAAGCAACTGGATTAATCCTTCCCAATATTTCAAAAGGTCCAACATAACGAGGTGCAAGCTTAGTCTTTTTCCCAAATCTTATGGAACTCTTGTGTGGCCTAACCCTTAGGAAGACTTTCTCTCCTGCCTCAAACTCCCTTGGTGTTCTATTTTTGTCTGCATAACTTTTCTACCTATTTAAGGCTTCCTTCAATATTTGCCTAATTTCCTTAGTTTTCCTTTCCATTTCTTTCAACATATCTGGCCCAATAATCACTCTATCTTCAAGACTATCCCAACTCAAAGGTGTTCGACATGGTCTACCATACAAATCTTCAAAAGGTGTCATTCCCAAAGATGTTTGATATGTATTATTGTAAGCAAACTCTACCAAAGGTAGGTACTCTTCCCATTTCCTCTGTTGGTCCATGCAGTACATGCGAAGCAGGTCTTCCATAATCTGATTTGTCCTTTCTATCTGACCGTCAGTTTCAGGATGGTATGCCGTGCTAAAATTTAGTTGACTTCCTAGAGCTAATTGAAGAGTGGTCCAAAACCTTGAAGTGAATCTAGCATCTCTATCTGATATGATTTTCTTCGGTATTCCATGCAACCTAAATATTTCCTTAACAAAGCGTCTAGCCAAGGTAGGTGCATCATCTGTCAGATTTCCTGGTATAAAGTGTGCCACCTTAGTGAGTTTGTCAATTACCACCATTATTGCATCATGCCTAGAAGGTGACATGGGTAACCCTTGCACAAAATCCATGCTAATAACTTGCCACTTATGTTGAGGTACATCGTGCAATTGCAACAATCCAGCTGCGTGTCTATGTTCTGCCTTTACTCTTTGACACTCCAAACATTTAGCTACATACTTGACAATATCATTCTTCAACCCTTGCCAAAAGTATAACTTCTTTAGATCTACATAAAGTTTTTTAACTCTTGGGTGCCCTGAATAAGGGGCATTGTGAGCCTCTGACAAGACTACTTCCCTTAAGTTCCCTGAATTAGGAATATAGATTCTATTATTGTATCTGAGCAACCCATCTTCGTCTAATGTATACCCTTCGACCTTAGGATCGGTTGGGTTGTGTTCTAAAGTCAATTTGACTTTCTCATACCATGGGTTATGTCCTTGTTCATCCATTACTTTCCTTTTGAAAGAGGTTTTGAATGTTGCTATAGTCATCAAGTGTCTCCTCCTACTTAAGGCATCTGCCACCCTATTTTCTTTCCCCTTAATATATTCAATTTCAAAATCATATTCACTTAGAAACTCTAACCACCTTCTTTGTCTGGCATTTAAGTGAGGTTGGGTAAAGATGTATTTTAGTCCTTGGTTATCTGACTTTAGCTCAAAGGGCTTCCCTAGTAAGAAGTGTCTCCATTTTTGTAGGGCATGCACAATTGCTGCCAATTCTAAGTCATGGGGTGCATAATTGACTTCATGAGTCTTTAGCTTCCTGGATTCGTAAGCTACTACCCCTTCATCTTGGACAAGTACTCCTCCTAACCCTTCAATAGAAGCATCAGTTACGACTGTGAAGTGTCCATTTGGATCTGGTACCTTTAGAATGGGTGCTGAAGTTAGTTTTCCCTTCAAGATTTGAAATGCCTTATCACTTTTCTCGGTCCACACAAACCTTTTTCCCTTCAGGAAACTCTACTTGATCAATCTTTGCCACATCTAGTAAACCATGAGAGGAGCTAAAACTATGCATGGTATATCTCTGTAACCTTTGCTATGCCATAAGAAGAGTTTTTCCAAATACTTGAACATGTTAACCTTTGTGTCAAAGAGGAGACCTAGTATTGGAAGATCAATGGTTGCATAGGTCGAACTAAGTGAGAGACTATATGGCCAGAAGCAATGCCAAAGCATTGATTTTGCTATCCTCCCAATTGGAAGAAAGGGCACTACAAGAAATAGAACTATCATCCAAAACATTACAAACCCAATATATCTTAACACTACTTTGGGTGTCAAAGCCATCACCATGCCTCTAAACTTGTAGCTTTGAAGGATAAAAAGTTGCATTCTCTTCTTTTGTTCAATGAACAACTAACATAAAAAATAACATACTTATCATATGTTCTTTTTTATTTTATCTAAATGGATAATAAACACCCTTTTATAACTGTATAATGCCTCTCTATGAAATTAAATTTTCAATAAGATCGTAATATAAAAAATAATAATCAAGATTCAAAATTAACAATCAAATGATTGTATTATTTTGAAAAATTAACATTAACATTAATATTTTCAACATATAACAATCAAATTAACATTAACATTAAAAAATTTCAAGTCGGCACCAATTTTTAATGTTAATTTTTCAACATACTATGAACATGTTAATAAGTTAAAAAATTAACATTATATTTCATTATTTCTTTTATTTATTTATTTATTTTGGTGTAATAATTCTTCCATAATGTAGAGTGTCAATGCTCTCTTGTGAAGGCTCAAACCTTGATATTGTATTGTAACTATTTTGTTATTGAGAATATGTTATTTTTGGTGCTTTGTAGTTTAATTTTTTTTAATATTAGCATCTCATTTGTAGTTGTTTTTATTATTCTTCTATTTCTCTCTCTATTCTTGTTCTTTTTAAGTGTTGGAACTTTAAATTGAAATATTTACAACATCTCTCTTCTAAGTAGGAAATACTTTTTATTACTTTTCAATACAAATTAATAGTAAATTAAATGTCATTAGATACCAAGACATAGCATAACATTTAGCACTAATATATTAAATCAACTAATAATTTTTTTTTAAAAAAATGAATTTAAATATATCACTCATTCTCAGTTAGGGATGCTTGTGTTAGATTCTTATACTTAGACATCCTTTGTCTTCAAGAAGTCAAGATGTCTTGTTTTTTTTTTCTATTACTTCCTACATCATTTCTCCCAGCAATGCACTTTTCTCCAATCATGAGGCTGGTCATGGTAGATTTGTCACCTTTCTCTCTCTAACATGGTGCCGACTTTTGGTTGATCATGAATACAACCCCACTAACTACATGATCTAGGATCTTTTCTATATTCATAATCATTCTTTTTGGGTGACTAATATTTATTCGACCAATGATGCTATTGAAAGATCTACCATTTGGTGATACATTTTAAATCTAATTTCAACCACCATTTGGGAGTTGTGCAAATATTTTAAAATGATTGAGTGGTTCCATATTAAATACAAATTTTTCCCATGTGTTGGGTAATTAGTAAGAGAGAGGCTTGGTTTTATATGTATAATAAATTGGGCCTTTTAACCAAGTAATTGCCATTGCCATCCTAATCATTCATATTCGTACACATGGATTGAATCCACTCTAGACTTGATAGCATTTTAAATAGGCTTGATCGGGCCATGATTTTGATGCATTATTTTCACATTTTCCGTTTGTTATTCCTTACTTGTTGAATTGTTGGTTGATGTTGTCTTGTTTGACCATTTTCCCATATAGTTCACATTGAATGGTAATTTGTATCTCCCAAAGTTTTGAAGAGTTAATTCTTTCTCGATATGTCTCTTCTCAATATTAAGGTCATGTTAGCTCACATCTGACATGTCTGGAATCTTTAGCTACATCTACTTCAAGGCATTGGAAGGAACAAGGTATGGAATGATTCCATCACACATATCACCTAATTTATTTACATTTATGTTTACCAACTACCTTGTTTCCACCACTTCTCATATGAGGTCACCACCAAAGAACTTTGCTTGACTACCTTCACTTTAGAAACTCAATCTTTTAATTCTATCTCTTAAATATGACTAGCCAACCCACACCAGTAGAAGAAAATTGTTGATGCTTATATGCTCCATAGTGCTTAGATCAAAGCCAAGATTTATTAGCTTGAAATTGGTGATACAATTATGAAGGAATACTTTCAATTGTTATGAATGTATCGTTCTTCCTCAACGATCAAAATAATTCACAAGGGTTATCAACTCTTCCATGAATCACCTTGTCTCCTCCAATATTTTTTCTACCATTATGAGAAGGTTTTTTTTGCCTAAGAGTTTATACTTGCAAATCTTCTTGCCTAGCAATAGTGTCTTGCGACAATGCCTTGCCAACTATCAAATGATGAATGTATTTTCTATGACTAGCCTCTTACTAAGGGTGATATCAAAGAGGAGGTATTTTCCATGACTAATGAAAAGTCCCCTGGCTTTGATGGATTCCTTCTCAAATTGTATAAAGACTTCTAGGGTATAGTTAGGAGTGATGTACATAATGTTTATATTGAAGCCATCCAAATAGGATCATTAGAGACTTTTATCAACAAAGGAAACCCCAAGTTCATACTTAAGATTGGTGACCAGGAAAACATCAACAATTGGTAGGCTATCATCTTGCTAAATGTACAAGATCGTTTCCAAGGCACTAGTGCTCAAGCTATATACTATGTTCCCTCTTATTGTTACACCTGAATAGACAAGATTTATCAAATCTAGATTCATCCCAGATAATATTATCATAATTCATGGGTAGGAATGGAGTGGTCCAACCAATCCCAACAACTATAAGTTTTCATTAAAATTGACTTTTTCAAGGCTTATGATCGTATTGAATGACCCTTTGTTTTGGCTTTGGGCACTTGGTTTTTAATCGTGATTCATTTAGTTAATGCATTTAATAATTTTACTAAATGATTTTGTTGGAATTACTATTTTGGTTAGTCGTCTTCTTCTTTTGGACTCTTTTGGTCCATTAGACAAATATTCCTACTCACCCCAACTATCTATGTTTTTATCACGAAAGGTTTAGGTTATCTTCTAATGCACTTGAGATGTTTCCCAATCACGTGTCAAGGGAAACTATTTTCCCAATTTTGAGCAATAACTTGTTAATGGTAATTTTTTTGGTGATTATTTTCTTTGTCTACATGAAGAAGAGGAGAATATTTCTAGGCCTATCAAATGCTTGGGCATTTTTATCAAGCCTTTGGATCCAACTTACAATGGAATAAGACCTTGTGTTACAAATAATCCTTCTTTTCTTAAGCCTACATGGTTGGCTTCATTCTATTGGAAATGGTTTTGGTATGTGGTGAATAATTATGCTATTGGGCTTAAATTTTGATGACTTTCTTAGCTGCATTTTCTCTATAGATCAATTATGGAGGAGTGTAGGGGACAAAACTTTGACCATTATTTAGTACAAGGAATGACTAATATTTTGATATGTAAATCGACTTTTGTAAATCACCAAAAAGGACTTGATAATTAAGTAGTTGTGTAATGTGAAATGTCATCAGATTATAATTTTCTCTCCATATATAATAGAAAGAAAATGGATGGTTGTTTCTCTGTCTTACCATTATGAATGTCTAAATAAAATGACTATTCATGAAGATGGCTGGATAAAATGTAACTATAAACTGTATAATTATATGTAGAAAAATCATATGTTTGTATGTGAAGTGCCAAGCTTTGCTTCTGTACATAAACAAACTTAATTCAAAAATAGCTGAATTGTATTGTGTGGGGATTCAACATATATACACACACAAAATGTCGAGCGGCTACATGATTTCCAGGTGCGTGCAAGGTCGAGAAACATCAAGGGCGAATCTAGAAGAACTAGAAACTTTGGGATTTAAGACGGTGTGTACGATTATCTATATAGATAGTTAGTAGAGTTGTGGCTTGACTCATGCTCACATGACTCCTAAGTCAGAAATTTAGTTTCTTAATGTGTGCATCTAATTTGATGGCCGTATGGAGATTATTTTTTCGGTAAGATATAGTTATAATTTTAAGAATATTTTAAGGAAGATGTTTTCGTTAAAAATTATATGAAACTGAAAAAATAAAACTAGAAAGATTTTAAGAAAGGTTTTTGTGAAAAATTATATATAAAATTTCAAAAAGAGAATAAAGTCAAATTTTAGTAAGGTTAGAGTTGTGTGAGCTTTTTTCAATAGTCTTAATTTTTGTATGTTCTAGATCACTCTATGTCATTTCAAGTTTTGAAATAAATTGTAACAATGATTATCCTGACATATGGAATGGTTCTACTCACCATAAATCATTAAGTCAATGGAGAAAAAACATAGGTGAAACCCTACTCGTACCTAAAAGAGCTCTATCAATAAATCGCAATAGTTAAGTAAGAAGTAATATTTTTATCATAACACGTGGAGCAGTTCTATCCACCATATATTTCATCATGTCAATGAGGAAAAAAGTGTAGGAAAAACACTACTCACACCTATAAGAGGTCTAACACCCCTCTATCCCCAAAACACTAGAAAATGTAACAAATTCCCCCTCAACCCCAATTCTAGCACTCCTTACAATGAATGAAAATGTCATGAAAGAAATAAGTCTACAAGTCTTGGAGGTAAACCTAAAACCTATCCAACACCCATGAGAGTTAGGTATTCTTGCAAGAAAAGAATAAAAAACCATCTAATGAAAAGGAGAATAAGTAATTAGAATCTTAAATAAAGAAAAGCCTATCAATCATCCCCAACTTCAAGAAGCTAACAATAGATATAAGTTTCTTGTATACCTTCTACTTGATGAGGTTCTAGATGTTATTGACAAATGAGGCAAAGATAAATCAATTTATTTGACCTCCGAGGAGTTCCTTTTGAGCGAGACTTTTATAAATGGACAAAAACAAATTGGGAAAATAGGGGGTTGGATAATAGAATCTATCAAAGATATTGGAAAGAGTTACATTTTGACTTTATTCATAATGAATCTCTACTTTCAATGTTTGATGTCATTATAAAAAAGCACACTATGCACTCTTGAAAGAAAGTGATCTTTTTTCTTATTGTAATTTCTATTCTGTTTATCATAAATATATATTAAACTGACTAATACAACTAGTATATCAATATTTTAAAAAATATAGGTAAATTATGTTGAGAGATATCTTATAATAGAAAGAAATATGATGATTGCAAGAATATTAGCAGTATATAAGAGTTTCAAAAATATGGATAATAATAGAGTTGCGAGGGTTTATTTGGAGTAATAAAATAACACTTCCACAAAAACCAAAAGATGACATATTTCATGCATTTACTTGTCATTTGCATATCAAATTATTTCAAAATTGAATTTTTATTTAAAGACATTTTAATATCATTGTAGATACCTCTCGACATAATAAAAAATATATATTTAATAAATATATAAAAAATAAGTTAAACCTAATACAAAATATACTCTTATCGAGATGTAATTACACCGAAGTTGTGTCATCGACATGGACTATATACCGTTACACTCCATGAAAATAGTATGAAGATTAACAGATGTACATGAGTAACCTCATTCGTTGAGGCCAAAAACGACAAAACGTCCCTATCAATATCGCGAGTAAGTCCGGTCTAAGCTGACCGGATTTCCACAATATTTCCAAGCATGTGCCCCAACTAGTTATTGATTTGAATAACAAAATAGAGCTTATGAATCTCAGGGGCTCTATGAAAACATGGGAGCTCTGATATTTTAGGGGTGCAATTCTTAGTTTCTTTGGTTCTGAGTTTTGAAATGGAAATGAATTTCTATATTTACCCATTGAAAGAAAAGTTATATTCCTCCTCTGTTAGCTGTATTCCAAGCTTGTTGAGGAAGCAACTGATTTCGTGCAGAGTGAGGGTGCCATCACCATTTTCGTCCAAGGTATCAAACATTCTGCGAATTTCATGGGGAGCAGATGAAAGTGCCATGCTTTGCTATATAATTTTTATTGGTGATCTTCATGTATAGGCTACGTGGGATTCAACATATATCTATATATACAAAATTCAACATTCAATTTAAATTTACTAGTCAATGGTTATTTTAAAATTCATTTACTTCTATATTTAGAAGTCAAATAGTCAATGATTATTTTACGAGTCATTCAGTCGACAATCATTGAACATTCACCTTATAATCTTTCCAGGTAAGTGCAAAGAATAGAAAGTCTTTTTAACCAATTGTGTGGGTGAGTGTGGAAGAAGAAATGGAGGCTTCTGGATTAAACTGTGCCTACGACTCCCCCCGAAAAAGCAGGAACCGTAGCATTTCCGTGGTGTTTGGGGTAATTTCGCGATGATTGTGGAAAAACAAGGATGAGTAAAGCGGCGGCGTGACCGAGGAGTATTTCTTCGTAAACAGAAAATTATTTTATTATGCGAATTAACACGTTGATCATAAAATCTTGGAAAGTGAGTCTACCTAGTGGTGGACAGGGGCGGAGTCGTCTATCCAGGCAGCAAAATGGGTCTTCGACAAGATTCTTATTTTTAATTTAATAATTAAATTAAAAATCACTATCCGACTGTACGCTGATTTTTAATTTAATTATTAAATTCAAACAAGGATTTTGTCAAGATCCATTTTGCTGCGGCCATAGTCAATTAAGATAGGGACAGCCTTGAAAAATGTTATCGATGAAAGATGAATATTTTATTTATATCATTTCATTATTATGTATGGATTTGATTGAATTATTTTATGATTGTTGACTATTTATCTATCTATATATATTAAAATTTATATAAATTACGTCAAGACATATTCACGATGAGGTGTTTAATCATACTTAAATTTTAATTCTAATTCTAATTAATTTGTAATCTTAATTTTTTCATGAGTCAAAAATGAGTATCATAGAAGATTTCCTTTCATATCATCTTTGTTGAAACATTTATCTTTTTATTTTATCATAATATCTCCTACAATAGCATACTTATAACACTTAAACTTGTCTTTTATGAGAATGTCATAATTATATTTAGAAAATGAGGGCAATGAGGATGCACCTAATGATATTCACAATGATCAAGATTCCACTTCCAGACTAGAACATTTTAAAGAATTCAGTAGATTTGAATAACCTCGACATATGATGGAACAAATATGGAAACACAACCTCACTATTATATCTCCAAATAAGCCAATGGATATGTCCACACTTATACCATAGAATGCTTAGTACTTTTGTTTCTATTATATTTGCATACATGAACATTTTCTGGATAGTTGTATTGCTTTTAGGCATAAAATTCAATACTAAAGTGCAATTGAACATTGAAAATAGTCACGAGCCTACAATTGCATTGCTTCATGAGATTAATTTTATGGAAGTAAATAAGACATATTGAGCAAGTGATCCTATATCAGCCCATATTGAGTTTACGCATGACATAAAATACAAACCATGTAATGTGCAACCAAATTCTTATTAAGTGTAGTCAAATAAGAAAAACAAACAACTTGAAGAAGCATTAACACATAGCTAAGAAAGAAAATTTGATTTCTTTTGGGATGATCAAGATAGATTGGATGAAGATAGTCACACTCAATTAAGGAAAAAATTATAATCAACTAGATTTGTTACATGATATATGAGCATCATTATAGTATACATACATAAATGTGTATATCTTAGATTTCCTCTTTGTCACAAATATTTGCATCCACTTTAGGTCTTTCATTTAAGATTTGTTTTGTT
This sequence comes from Cryptomeria japonica, assembly GCF_030272615.1. Taxonomy (NCBI): domain Eukaryota; kingdom Viridiplantae; phylum Streptophyta; class Pinopsida; order Cupressales; family Cupressaceae; genus Cryptomeria; species Cryptomeria japonica. The sequence goes on from NC_081407.1 coordinate 86,394,542, forward strand.
GAACTTCTTCCTATTTTGTATTCTACGTTATTGTTTTTATAGTTTTTTCCCTCTTGAGAGGCATTTCGGTTTCCATCTCCCTTTGTTTCACGTGATAGTTTACATCCTTTTTATGTTCATGTTTCACCTACATTTACCTATTATGTTAAAATTCCCACTTAGGTTGCTCACTTGCCTTTGTTTTCCCTATTTTTCTATCTATTTTGTATTTCTTTAACTTTTCGTTCATCATATTTCTTTCCCATGTGTTTCTTTCCCGCTTCCAGTTCTATTCTTATGTTCATGCTTGTTCCTTGATCCTTAACCATTGCTTGTTTTCTATTTATCTTATATTGTTATATCTTTCTTGTTAGAGCTTACACATTAAGCCAATATTAATACATTACACTTTCTAGAGTTACTCACTGATCCCCCTTGCTATATTGCAATTCTAAAGCATAATATTACACTATTTGTACTCTTTTTTCCAGTTATTTAACATTAATACTTGTTTGATGGCATCATACTTTCCCATTTATACATTGCACTTTTATTGCTATATACTTAAGTACATTTAGGGAATTATCTCCTTCCCACTTTCATATTAAGTTATTTGATATATCTTTAGTACATCATATGATTTCATTGCCATGTCTTTACAATAGGACATAATTTGTTTTCCCTCACCTTTTCTACGCAGGTGGGAGTAAAAATCACTACGCAGGGCTGTCATTTCAAAATTTAAATTATTACTTGGCCAGTCTGATAGTACATCATTTTCACTTAAGGGAAATGCAGATCTAGGATGTCAAAGATTATAATCTTGCCTGTGTTAGTCCTGATGTCAGGGAATTGTACAGGAGGATTATATTTTCATTGCCTATTTTTTTTATTTTACCACTTCATTACACCATCCTCTTTGCAATTCTCACGATGCTGGTTGTTGAGTTTGACACCTGCAGGTTCTTTTGTATTCTGCGTATCGTCCTGATCAACTGCAAGAATGCTTGTTGGGTCTTTATCTGACATAACTCTAAAAAATATGTTTTGGGTAGACGATTCGAGCTTGTTGGACATGATTAGGGCTCTGCTTGGAGAGGACGACACTGCTAACAACAAGCAGAGGATGGATTGTCTTGCAACTGATGAATATTTTTATCAGAAGCTGGCATAGGTGGTGCAAGTCAAAATTCTCAAGGCGTTCAAGATCAGGGCTGTGGGCAGGGGAACACAAGACAAGTGGAGTAAAGGAATTGGGGAGGACACTTAAACAACAACAGTAGCAAGCAAATGTGACCCCTGTGGCTGATGGCCCCTAAGAAGCCTTTTGTTATAGATAATTAGTCAGATTAACAAACTTTGCCTAAACCATGATTTTGGTGTAGAAACTTAAGATAGTGGCATAGATAGTCACTGCAACGCTGATTAGCTAGGATCTTATTAGGGAGCCCTTTAGTTTCAAAACAAAGATGTGAAATCCTGGGAATTTTGTTTTAATGTAAAACTGTATTTGAGTTATTTTGTAGCACATTTTTTTGCTGTTGCTATTGAACAAATGCATGGTCTGGACGGCCAGCCTTAAATCACACACATTAAGCAACATATTATGTCTAGAGAATGTTGGTCAACTTAACACTTTTAAGTGTAGAAGTGTATCTTTAGTGTGACCACACACATTAAACAACATATTAAGCCTAGAAAATGTCAGTCAACTCTGAGTGTTTAACACTTTTAAGCCTAGAAGTGTAAGCTTAGTGTGTGTAATTTAAGTTGTTCCGGCCTCGACATGGACAAGGACAAAGAGAAATGTGAGAATATTGTGCCACTGGTTGATAACACATACAAATTGAGCACGATATTTCACATTGACATAGTTGTGAACTACCTCATTGCTAGAATTAACAATTCTAAATGGTAATGTTGATACATATGTACAAAGAATTCAATGTGAAGATAAGAGACACCAAAGTATATTACAATTCTTTGACTATGACATTTTGATTTATCCTTCATCAAATAGATTCATGACACCTTGCTTTTGATAATATGCTGATCCATCATGACATCTACAATACTTACATGTTGTGCACGACTCCGTTATTTTCTTGAGGATCAATTATTTGGTAAGGGGTTCCCATCAAAACTTGCATGATCATGTAGTATTTTGCATTGCCTCATGTTTCTATCACTTCAGTCAAGGATTTGGCTAGTGCTTTCATTGAACATTTTCATTACAATATTGAGTCAAACGCTTATTAATCAACTCATGCAATGCAAATAAAAGAAACAAGAATCAATTAAGATTATATTTTTGAATTTCAAGCTCTAGCCTAATAATATGTTATGTCCATTTTGTGACGATGAACTCCAATGCCTGTTTATGGATGGCTTACTTTCAATCTTCAAAAGGAAAGTATTTTCTTTGTCCCATTGTTCATTTTCAAACTTAGGTGCCACTATATGTAAACGTAAGTGTGCCCTATCAAAAGATCAACTTATATATTGGCATATTTCTTTTTTCACAAGTCAAACATCATTATTATAGAAGATTATCTTTAATATTAGCATTTTTTAGACACTTTCTTTTTTTCCAATTTAGTAGATTTGAAGAACCATCAAATCATATGTCGATTCTTCAAATTTACTAAATTGAGAAAAAAAAAAAAAAGTATTTAGAAAATGCTGATATGAAAGAAAATCTTCTATGATAAGTTCAACACACTATCCTATATCCAATTAAGTCAATCGATATGCCCACACTTACACCATAGAAGGTTAAGTACTTTTGTTCATATTGGATTTGCATACATGAACATTTTATGGATAGATGTACTAATTTAAAGCACAAAATTCAATACCTCATAATAAAGTAGAATTGAACATTGAAAGGAGTCATGGGCCTATAATTCCATAGCTTAATGAAGTTAATCTTTTGAAAGAAAGTAAGATACATTGAGAAAGTGGTTCCATATTATCCCATGTTGAGGTTAAACATGACATAAAATAGAAACAATCTACCGTGCAACCATATTCTTATGAACTAGAGACAAACCCAAAAAAACAAACAAAGAAGAAGAAGCAACACAAAGATGTGAAAATGCTGCGGACAGTGGTGTTTCTATCGTTGAGGTTTCTATGCCCTCTGTTGTGGATTGAGCTTCTTGTGGCTTGGGGCCTATAGTTGTTCCCATATGCAACCCCTTGGCTTTCAGGGTGTCTCTTGACATTGAAAAGGAGATCATCCACAACTCCTCTGTGTTTGAGTCTCATGGACTTATTTGTAGGTTTTGGGGACTTTGGCCAAGCCTTCCTCAGCTGCACATTTGGATTTCCCAAAGTTGGGAACCGATCTTAAAGGGTATAGTAAACATTTATCCTTTAGGCAAGGGATTTTTTATTGCTAGTTTTGAACAGGCAGATGATAGATCAAAAATTTTATGTAACAATCCTTTCAGCTGGGAGGATAATTTTTTTTTTATGGTTAAACCCTGGTTCTCGTCTTTTAACCCATCTAATGATTCATTTAATAAGATTCCTATTTGGGTTAGGCTCTCTAACCTTCCCCTTCATCTATGGATGAACTCTCTGCTAGAGGAAGTGGGGGAGGCTTTAGGCGACTTCCTAATGATTGATAAGGATTCTTACTATATATATCATTCTACTTATGCTCGGATTCTGGTTGACACTGATGTTTCTAAAGGGCTTCCAGCTGAGATAAAGATTGACTCTTCTTTGGGATCTTGGGTCCAACCACTCGACTTTGAGGGTATCCCCTTCAGATGTTGAAATTGCTTCTAGACTGGGCATGTTGCTACACGGTGTGAGTCTGATAAAAAGAAAAAAAAATTGTCTCTTGGTGGAAGGGTGCCTCTTCTGAACACTACTTTGTTATAAAGAAAAGCTTCTCCCTGGTGGTTGCTCAAGTTCTTCAGGCCGATGTGGGTGAAGGCATTGCACCTCTAGCTGCTACCCCTAGTTATGGTGTTGCTTTACCTCAGGTGTGTGTGGATGCTTGTGCTGGCATCCCGACTGATCGGTTGAAGGATGTTGGATATTCTTCTTTGGTGGATGACCTTCCAACTTCCCAGATTGTTGTTGGATCTTTATCTAATCCTTCTGATTCTCATATTTTTTTGGTCCCTGCCTCTCCAGATGCTTTCTTTTTTCCTCCTGGTCGAGGGACGTCCTCTATTTTGGACCCGTCTTCTTGGCAAAGGACTGCTGGTAGGGTTGAGGAGGGATGGATTACCGTTAAAAGTAACAAATTTAAATCGTCCCAGTCCTCTTTTTATATGACCCTTTGATCCCATAAGTGTAGATCAATTTCTTGATTGGTCCTCGTTGGGTTGGATCTACTTGTTGGTCTTTGGTTTTTGCAGCCCATTGGTTCTTGTTGGGGGTCCTTCTTGTGTTGTCCCCCATCTTTTGTTTGGTTTTGTCGTGTCTCTCTTGTGTTTTGTTTCATTGGGTGGACTTCCAGGCTTATCTTAAGGTTCGGGTTTCAGGTCCTTCCAAAACCTATTTTGTATAGGGCAATGTCACGTCCCTTCAAAACTTGTTTTCCCTTAATAAAAAACACAAAGTTGTCAAAATAAATTTGATTTATTTTGGATAATTGATAGATTGGATGAAGGTATTCCATTAGATTTGATACATGATAAATGAGCATCATTATAGTATACATACATAAATGTGTGTAGCTCAGATTTCCCCTTTGTCTTATATCTTTTTGCATTTACTTTTGGTCTTTCATTTAGGGTTTGTTTTGTTGAACGTCTTCCTATTTTGTTTCTACATTATTGTTTTTACAATTTTTTTCCATACTAGAGGGATATCTTGGTTTTGACCTCTCTTGTTTTCACATGATCATTGACATCCTTTTTTATGTCTTTGCTTCATCTACATTTGCCTATTTCATTCTTTCTCACTTCGGTTTCTCACTTGCCTTTTTTCACATGATTGTTGACATCCTTTTTTATGTCTATGATTTATATGCATTTGCATACTTCATTGTTTTCTGACTTAGCTGAAGATGGAAGATTACCATCATTAATAATCCCATGTGAAGATTCCAAGTAGTGATAGGAGCTACAAGAACATCATTGTGACTAGACAAAACATTTTTCACATGACATGCCTTGTGTTCCACACATATTCAACTAAACACACTTATCATCTTTTGAATGGGTAGAATTTCTTATATTTACCCGTTTATTCTTATTTTTATTTTATAGATAGTTGGCATGCTCTTATTTTGTACTTTGTTTTCATGTGTGGAACAAAGGCTTTGCAATGCATATGTTTCCTTTGTTTTGTAGGTACCAATAGAAGGCGCGCATTAATTGATACACTTACATGATGCCGCTTTATAGAATACATTATATTACATCATATGGATCTCCTCTCATATCTTTTGATACCTTAATATTTACTTTACATACATGTTTGTGAGTCTTACATGTTTTGAGAGACATGATCATTTTTAAATTCATATTGTTTCTTTATGATTGGTCTCCAAGTGGTTGATTCTTCATTGAAGCTATGCGAGACAATTAAAAAAAGATATTTGTACTATACATAAGCCTATTAAGACTAATAACCTTGTATGATTAGTTAAGGTGGGAAGTACATAATCCTTGCCTAAAATTGTAGTGAGTTTATTAGTACTTGTTCTCTTGGCAATATTATTGCAATCAAAATTAAACTTGACTAGTTATTTTTATGCGTACCTATTATACAATCATATATTAGAAATTTTCTACCTAAAATAAATATCAATTTTTGTGAAGTCAAGATGGAAACTTTTTAATTAGAAATATCCAAAAAATGATTTAATGACAATCTTATTGGCTAAAGAATTCCAACTCTTTATTGCAATTACATATTATTCAAGGCATGTAATGATTACTTTGTACAATTTTAACCTCTTAACTTATATTTTTAAATGACACATATTTGGCTTGCAAATTTGTATTCATATAGTCAAACACCGTAACAAACCCATCTTCCCCAATATTTGTAAAAATAAAATACAAAATTGAACAATTTCATGCATGCACTCTAGCCGCCTACCTTTCTCTTCAATCTAGCCAATATCCATGTACAATGAGTCCACTAAATTCTTTTTCCCTCCAAAACCTTTACAAAAATTCACTTTCGATAATGCTTTGATGAATGCTCACGTCTTTCGTAAGAATTTCTAAGTTATTTTCAGAAAACTAATATTGATATTCTACAATCAACATATTATATATTCATATATCTTTGAATGTTTTTTTCAAAATGTTTACATCAATGACTACCAAATTCATTTGAAAATATAATATTAGAAAGCAAAACTTCTATCGGTATAATGTTTCAATGATATTTTGTTGAACCCAAAACATTGTGTGGACATGTTATAGGAAGTCCAAGTCATATTTATTTTAGAAAACAAAATGCAGCCATTTATTAGAAATGGAAATGAAAATGGAGATGGATTTTTTTATAATTCTTGATATTAGGTGATCTATTTTTGGGTCTACATATGACTTACAATGACTTACAATGACTTACAATGTAGAGGCACCTAACTGTGTCACAAATGAAATGTACATAGCTTACCCCTTACAGAATTTGAACTTGTGACCTCTCTTTTAAGAACACAAATTTTCCATCAAGATAAAAACAGAAATCCAATTACATTACAATTTCAACACAATATATTGTTTGCTATTTGAGTGCCCCACAAAAAGCCAGCTCTGCTCATAAATCTCAGGGCTTCTATGAAATCCCTCACGCCAATTAGTGGCTGATAAATTCTCCTCAAAACAAGCGGCTCCGTTATTTTAGAAAAATATTCTCAATTCTTGGATGAACTTCTTAGCCACACTGGTTCTGAATTTTAATGTACGATTTTTTAAATTTTGTCTTCTATTTTATCAGAATTCAACCATGAACTGTGATGTTTTTGTAAGGATTTATACATCTGTTTAGAAACCAAAACTCCAAATATGATAACAAATGATGTACTGGCTGTTTAAAGCTTAATTTATATAACATGACCTCATACAGCAATATATACTCTCCAAATCTCAAAATCTGAAAAACCCTGAATAACCCCGAACTGCCAAACGAGGTCAAAAGTGAACACCTTCAGGTTTTGGTGGTCATCATGTTCTTAAACTAGGAGAAATCCATGAGGCCGTCGAAGTTCTCATCAAATCTACATATCATTCTCTGACAATCCTCCAAATAATGCCTACCCGGCTCTATCAATCCCAAATTACTCAGCACTCGTTAAAGCTCGGAAGAAGAAATATGCCCATCTTCATCCAAATCGTAAACATTGAATGCCTCCATTAAACATAAATCCTGCTGGCTTCCTTCACTACTACCGCTACTGGTACTAGAACTGCTCTCATCCAGAACAGATTGGTAAAGCTCAACAAATTCATCAAATGTTAAACTACTATCTTCGCTATGAGAAACAGCCATCACCATACACTTTAACTCTTCCTCAGTCAGATGTATTCCAAGCTTTTTCAGGAAGCAATTGATTTCACGCAGACTGAGCCTCCCATCGCCATTTTCGTCCAAGGTATCAAACATTCTACGAGTTTCATTGTGAACAGATGAAAGTGCCATACGTACTTTGCTTTTGTATATAAACTTAGTTCAATAACGGGTGATCTTGTATTGTCTGGGGATGCTTTTGTATATGAACTTAATTCAATAACAGGTGATGTTGTATTCAACATATATACACACCCAAAATGTAGAGCGGCTACATGATTTCCAAGTGCGTGCAAGGAGAAACCTCCAAGTCAAATCTGTGTGGTTTAATCTAGAAGAACTAGAAGCTTCTGGATTTAAGAACATTCGTACCATTTTCGTGGTAGGGCGAGCACGGGCAGGGGCACGGGCAGGGGCACGGCCAGACGCAATTTCGCGGCAATTGCACAAAAAGAGTCGACTAGTTAGGAAAGTAACAACCAACCTTGACTTTAATTAACGCCTAAACGTAATTGAATCCTAAGTGTGACCCTCACAACAACCTAATTGAATTCTCATCCTAACATTAATTAAATTATTACCATTATTAATCTTAAATTTAATTGTTAAAATTGATCTGTGTAATCTTAAGGTGAAGACTTATTTTAATTGAATTTAGAGCTATTTAGTTTAATGATGCATAATTATTAAATTATAAAATTGATTTATATAATTTTAAAATTAAGAAATTTTATATTACTTTAGAACTATTTATTTTAATGAATGGTAAGCCTAATCTTAACACTTATTGAAGCTTAAGCTAATGATAACCCTAATCTTAATAGGAAATTGCTTGAAACATCAATTACAAGTTTTGAGATGCTTGCAATCCAAATATTATAAAAATAGATACTGTAAAAGCCCTTTCATGGAATGCGCTTTTACTCTAGAAAATAGGTATTGTCAAATATTACACCTAATGTAAAAGATCCATTAGTAATTTAAAATAAGGAGTGTGGTTGTAGAGCATTCTTTTGGCAAAAATCTGACCATTTGTTTCTCTCTATCATAAATAACATGCAAATTTTGTTGTTGATAATTCCCTAAGACAATTACAATTCCATATAATTTACCTTCATTATTCGAAATGATTAAACGCCCTAGTTTTGTTGAAGAAACACCAATATTAGAAGTAGCATCTTCAACTGAATTAGGTATAGAAATATGTAATTCTCTGCAGTAAGTGTGATAGTGACATTTTCTTTGAAGTGAATCTTGAAGTGCGGAAACATAGGAGGCTCTTTTCCAATGGAAATCTATAATGTTGATCAAATCCAAAAGCTACTTGAACCTCTAGATACTTGGTGTTTGCAAAGTTGAGCCTATTCAATATTTTTCTATGTATTGAAGCATCACTCTTTCATTACTATATCTTATATTTCTAGGGGATTCCCACTTAGTACATCTTATGCTTTTAAATTGTTATGTGTTTACATCAAGGCATCATGTTTTCTCCCACATTTTGTACTCATCTTATCATATTTTTAGCCTGTATACCTACATCAAGATATCATGCCTTTCATGCCTTCCCTTTGACATGTCATTACTATACCTTTATTTAGGGACATCGTGCCTTCTCCCCCTTGGCATTATATACCTGCATCACCTTACCATCTTTATATACTAGGGCATCATTCCCTACTCCACATATAAATTTTTTTCTACCTACATCCACTAGGGGCTTATTTACTTACCCACATCATTGTGTGATCATTCTTGTGGACACCACATTGGGGGTATATGTTGATCTAGTTCCCTATATACTTATGCGGGTCCCTTTTTCCTATTGAGTTACATGACCAATTTTACTTGCCCACGCTAGGGGTGGCACTACTTCCTATATGTGCTTAGCACACCTTGTTATTCTAGATGTTTATCATATAATATTCTTATCTTACTTTGTACATAACTATATGGTTATCTTTATATTACATTTGATTTTATGCATGCTTTCTCAATTCTTTGCATCTTATTGTAGGATAGGAGTACATCACCACAAACAGTAAGATATTGAGCTTTCAAGTAGTAGTATGGGGATATCGTTGTGGCTAAAAAAAATATTATTAAATGTCTTGTGCTCCATGCATCCTTAGCTAAATGTACTTTTCATATTTTAAGTAAGTAGAATTTCTTAATTTTATTTATATTTCTTCTTGTTTCCTATTTTCTAAGTCGGCATACTCTTATTTTGTACCTAATATTCACATGTGGAACAAAGCTACTCAATGAATATTTTTTCTTTATTTTGTAGGTAATTATGGAGAACACACATTTAAGGACACACTTACACAATGAAATTTTATAGAATCCATTACTTTATATGGATCTCCTTTCGATCCTTTTATGTTTGAACATTTACTTTACATACATGTTTTTTAGTATTAATTTATACTTTTCAATATATAATAATTATATAGTGTCCTTGTTTGGTTAGTTTCCAAGTGGTCAATTCTTCATGGGAGCTATGTGAGACAAATAAAAAAAACCTTTTGCACTATAGGTAAGCTTGCTGAGAATTGGTTTCTCACATTTTTAATAAATGAGACTAATAAGCTTATGTGATTGGTTAAGGTAGAAGTAGGTAAACCTTGTCTATAATATATATTTTTTATTAGTACTTTCTTTTGACAAATTATTAAAAAAAAAAGTTTCTTTATTTATTACCATACATACTTATTACACAATAATATATTGGAATTTTTTTAACTAAAAGTAAATATTTATTTCTTTGCTAAGACAACATGTAAAATTTTTAATTGGAAATATCGAAAAATAATTTATTGACAATCTTATTGGCCAAAGAATTTCAATACTTATTACATCTTTCACATTATTCAAGACATGCAATAATTACTCTGTACAATTTTCATCTCTTTAATTTATATTTTTAAATGAAACGTATTTGTTGTGCAATTTTGTATTCATATAGTCAAACACTATAGAAAACTTATCTTCCCTAATATTTGTAAAAGTAAAATTAAAAATTGAACCCAATTGCATATATGCACTCTAGCCACCTACAATTTCTTTAATGGGCATACATACATTGAATGTTAAGGTCACTAATTTCATTGTCCCTACAAAAACTTTTTCATATGTATGGTAACTAACATCATCAATATAGATGATGTCTTCTTTTGGTTATTTCTTCTTTTATTGAAGATTCATAAATTATATGTTGAGGCTACTAAATTAATTTTTCCCTCCAAAACCTTTCCAATATGTATGGTAACATCATCCATATAGATGATGTCTTCTTTTGTTTAGTTCTTTTTGAAGTATGAACATCATCCATATAGACGATGTCTTCTTTTGTTTAGTTCTTTTTGAAGTATGGACATTTGGAAAATGATAAAATAGAGACACAAGAAAAGTGACCCATAAAATGGTAAGTCTAGACAACAATGTAGTCTAGATAACTATGTGGCCAAAATTGATATAGGAAACACAATTTAAAATAACCATGTTACACTTGCTCAAAATAATTCACAAGAGATTTTGTAGGTTGTAATTATATACCTTATTTTTTCTTCTAGATTAGCAAACATTCCCCTTTTGTTATGCACTAGTGGATGTCATACCTTGTTCCAATGTCCCCATTTTCACATATGCTATAAAGATGTGGGTAAAAGTTACAAAGTTTGATTTTACACTTGCCAATTATACTTGCTCAAATGTTTCTACAACCTTTAAAAAACTATAAGTAACTTCAAATCCCATCAAATGAATATAAGTTACAAATACAATTAATCATAATTAGAAATTATTCAAGAAATGATTTTTTCATAAATTCTTATTTACTGGACTTTGTGCAAATGTTTTATTAGACAAGCATGGGAAGGAACCAAAACCATTAGAAGTTAGCTATGAAGGAAAAAAGAATTAATCTCACAAGAAATGAGAATAGGAAAAATTGTTGACTAAAGAAAGGAACCAATAGGAGACAAGGGTCCAAACCCTAGGCAACGAAGTTCTCTTTCACAATATTCCAAAGAGAAAGGGGCAAAAGAGAAGGAGGACCTTTCTTTATTTTAAAAACTATTGTCCAAGCTATGCTATCATTTGGGGCCCCATTATGATGGGAAATAAGTAATGATCCCCCTTGGGGAATCAATAACAACAAAAGTGGGGACAAGATGATGGGGTGCGAGACAATCTTCAACCATTGGAGGATATTGAAGTTGTGAGGAGGTAGTCGAAGGAAGCCGAGTTAAACATGAGGTAGGAGGTTGAAATTGTGATGAAGAATCTAAAGCAAGTTGAGACAAACAAGGAGCAATAGGGAGTTCCAAGAATGACATAGCCTTGTCTAGAGAAATATAATCATCAAGATATTGAGAAGAACGGGCCTCAAAAGGGACCTCAATAGTCAAGTGACCTTCCTTAGCATTCTTCCATCAAGTAGAAATTCTTTTTTGTCACGAAAGTGACTAGTTTGAAGTGATGTAGCTAGTTGCAAAACAATGATGACAACAAGAGGGTCACCCTCATAGTCCAATGGGACTTTGTGAAAAGATCATGAACTCTATGGTGTTCAAAAGGGGTACTTGCAATAATACTTTTATGAATCTCCATATCTCATTACACCAAGATATTTGTAAGAAAAATAAATGTCAGCATATCAGTGTAAGAAAAACAAATGCCAACTATCAACTCAAAATCGAATGAGATTATTTTAGCAATGTCTAAGTTTGTAATTTTTCCAACCTTTCTTGGCCTTTAAAGCTTCCATTCGATATCAAAGTTTCCATTTTAAATCAATAAGTTCTTTAAAGTTATTATTTAAATTAAAATCTTCTATTTTGAGATAAAAATTTTGAATGCATTGGTTCATTTGTGCATGTTTATCACTTCTTTTTTATAAGATAATAAACATTTCTTTGTTAGTTGTTATTAGAAATCAATTATATCTATTTGGTAGTTCATTTGGTAGTAGTTATTTCATTCAATTTTAACATAGCATGGATAGATAAACTTTCTTCTTTTGATGATGATATAGAATTATTTTGACAGTTTGTATTTACAAAAGTTGAAGGTATGATAAATTAGATGAAAATTATAGGAGATGATATAAGCAATCAAAATGTGATTGAAAAAATATTAAGAAGTTTGCCTTCCAAATTTGATATTGTTGTCTCCACAATTGAAATTTCAAAAGATCTTACATCTATGAAAATTGATGAGTTTAGTAGCATTTTATTAGCAACAGAAGAACAATGAAAACTATTTAAGAACCTTTAGAACATGCATTTGCATCTAAGGTGAATATAAGAGGTAAAAAACATAATTTTCTTTAAGGGTCATAAAAAATTTGGTTGTGGCAATGATTCTAAATATGAACATAAAGGTGAGCCTAGTCACAATTATAGAAGCATGGGCTATAATCAAGGAACGAGTTCTAGTTTTCAAGGAAGAAATAGTAATTAGAGAGGTAGAAGTAGAGGTAGAAGCACGGATACTAGTAGAGACAAAAGACATGTTCAATGTTTCCATTGTAACAAATTTGGCCATTATGAGTTTGAATCTTGGCATAAGCAATCTATAAAAAATGTTGTAGAAAATAAACAAAATCTATTTCTTTCTTGTTTGAATGCAAGTTCCAATGAAGAGCTTTTATGGTTTATTGATTCTATTTGCTCTCAACATATGACTTCTAATGAAATCTATTTATTAACTTGAATGAAAAATATGATAGTACTGTTGTGTTGGGAGACAATAATTCACATGGGACTAAAGGAATAGGAACCATTGAAGTAGCAAATGAGAATGGAAAAACTAAGCACATTTCTGATATTTTGATAGTTCTCGCTCTAAAAAAAGAATTTTTTATTAGTTGGTCAAATACTTGAAAAGAATTATCACATTGTTTTTGAGAGGAATGAATGTATAACCAAAGATAAATCACAAAGATATGCAATTGTTGTCGGAACACAGATGACATGTGATCATATGTTTCCCTTCATTTTTTTCCACCCAAGCAAATCTTGAGCTAGTTAGAGGTATATGATAATCCATTATGACATCAAAGGTATGAACATTTAAACTTTGGTGGTTTACTTTTGCTTAAGAAGAAACATATGATTGAATGATTGTCGTTTCTTAAAAATTATCAGAAAATTTGTGAAGAATGTTTTTTTATCTTACATTCTCTCCCATAAAAAACATTGTAAACAAACAGAGAGAAAATGTTCATTATCCCTTTTAATTTTAAGTGTTGCATTTCTTTCAAATCCTTCAAACAAAGATTTGGCGAGATCTATTAGTGGAAACCATTCACAAAGGATATTAAACTGAGATCTGAGAGTCTCGACTTGATGTTCACTCGATTGATATCTTGCTATGAACCTCAAGCAATGAATAAATTAGAGTAAAAATTTCTTCTGTGCTAACCTGCATGATTGAATCAATTCTCTCTACATCACACAGATTATTACATGTCTTTCTTATAAGACCAAATATTCTCAATTGTTAGATGAAATTTTGAGCCACTCTGGTCCTATATTTAAATGTACGAATATGATTATTTTACCCTCAAAATAGAAGTGAGAAGTTTTTGTTAGTTATAAACGAGCAAAGAAAGATTAATACAAAACAACAGAAAGCTAATAACATGAACACAAAACACAAGTTTAACGTAGTTCACCATTAAGTGGCTACGTCCACCAGATAATGCAATACAACTCTCTCTACAATACATGACCGTACACGTCTATATATACATTCATATTCAAGTTTGGAATGAAGAGTCTGGAGAAGAAAGGTTGTGACCGTTGGGCTTCACATCCCAACAATCTCCCACTTGAAGCTCAATCGGCACAACCATGCCTCAACATTCCCTACATTTCTAATTCTTCACCTCACAATCAAGGGCATCAAAGATTTTAATTTTGCCAAAGTTTGCTCACACACTATATGAATTAGTTTTCTCCAAATTATGTCTGACTCAATAAAATCTATCAGCTGAATATTTTCAAAAATAACTATGTTGTCTTCCAACACATTTATCCGAACCTTTGTTCCACATTTCTGAGGTTGTGTAAAACCATTATGTGAATCGTTGAATAGAGAATATAAAAGCCTGCCGTCTTTATGAGACAGTGCAATGCTAGGAAGGACACTATCATGGAAGTAAGTTTGCAGAACTGACACAACTTTGGCTCGTATTGTTAACCATTTTTCTTCACTAAATTCAGCACTATATGTACTCTCTGCACCATCCAATCCGTATGCTGCCTGCCCATTCCACTTCTGCCTCCCAATAAACCGCCAAAATTAAATAGACTGGCTGGAGGATCAACCAAACCATCGAAGGGCTCATCAAATGGATCGCAACCAAGGAAATTTCGAATGAAGCTACGAGCTCCTACCGTTGCATTGACAAAATCATTTCTAGACATAACAAGCCCATCCAATACAATGACACACAATTCCTTAAAACCGACGAACCCATCTCTCTCGGTGAGGCGCTGATAAGAAACATCTGGGCTAGTGCTAGTGCTAGAAATAGCCAACGCAGGCAAAACAAAAGACCGCGATGCACCAAACCTATGCGAGAGATCATATGCCTGTGCCGACTCTCCAAAAAAATGAACCCGCCCTTGCACAAATGCCCTGGCAATAATATCTACATCAGTAATCCATTGTTGTGATTGGAATTCAAAATTTGTGTTCTGTTGACTTGGAGTATGGCTATATGATTGTGGAATCGGTGTTGCGAGAGGGTATGGGTTAGATACCGCAATTAACACACAGTGATGTTGGTTATTCATCCCGTGTCATCGAAAATGCAGTCTGACTTTTGGCAATCTGCTCAATAAGCTTGTCCCCGTTTTGTGTGTAAGCAACCACAAAGGGCGTTGTCCTCTGTCCATCCGCATTCCTAATAGGATTTTCGCCTTCCATGGCCAACACTTAAATGAAAGGCATGTGCTTGGCAAACTCTGCTTTCGAATCCATGACGGCCTTTGGCTGCAGACCGTTCAAGTGCCAGGAGGACGATTCACCTCCACCTGTTTCAATGTTCACGTCTTCCTTGGGCTCCTCAGCGAAGTCACCTTTACTCTCGGCCATCGGTTCTTCTTGCAAAGCGTTTTCCCACTGGTTAATTATTAGAGGAAGATCTCGATAGCTATGCACCCATTTAGTAAACACGTCATTGACAATAGTTTCACTGAGCTTCTCTTCGAGTTCCATGCTTTTCATTACTCCATTAACAAGATCCTCAACAGTTTCTTTAGCTGCTTCAGCCTCTCTGGCTTCACATGTTTGCTCGTTAATGCCAAACTCGATGAGAATAGAATGGAGCTCAGCCAATTCCTCCTTCAGTTGTTTATTTCTTTTCTCTACAGAAAACTCCCACTCTTTCGTAAATTTCTCTCTGAATTCTGCTATTTCATCTTCCATATGGCATATTCGCTCTGCGAGGATAAAATTTTCTTGCCGCAGTTTCTAAATTTGTTCGTATAGGGAATCTTTTGATTAAAGCGTGAAGGGGTGTTAAAGAGAGAAGGCATTTAATGTTGAATTGAATAATAGGTACAAATTGAAAACCTTGAGAAAGCATAAGACGGGTAAAGTTAACATGTCCACGGATAGTTGAACAAGTGAGTAAGGTTTACATACCGTTAAAGTAATGACGTTGCTGCATTTGATGCTATTCTTTACTGAAAGTGCAATTATTGAATCAAAATAACTTGAAGGTGTAAAGGAATGTTAATGGGAAAAGGTAGGTAATGATAAATAGTATAATACTTATCAATTGTAAAGAGAGATAGAGTGAGCAAATACCATTAGAAATCATTATATGCGTAAACGACAAACAATTAAAGAACATAAACAAAGTAAGAACCTTGTATTAGTACATCATTATTGAAAATTAAATGCATTGAACAAGTGGCTAAAATTTGTATTTGTTATATTTATATGATGTTATTTTTTACTGAAATTTCAATTATTGAATCAAAAGAACTTGAAGGTGTAAAGGATTGTTAATTTTGAGAAGGTAGGTAATGATAAATAGTATAATACTTACTAATTGTAAAGAGAGGCACAGTGAGGAAACATCATCAAAAATCAATGTGTAAAAGTGAACAAGTGCATTGCAGACTAAAAGTGCTTAAATCTACAAACAGTTAAAGAACATAAACAAAGCAAGAAACCTAGAAGTAGAGCACAGAAAATCTGAAGAGTGTTACATACCTTCAAATTAATGAGCTTGGTGTATTGGATGTTGTTCTTTTTGAAAGCTAACCTTCACAAACTATAATACCTGTGAAAGGGAAGAGGTGTAGTTAAAGAAAATAAACAAAGGAAGAATCTTGTATTAGTACATCATTAGAGAGTATTAAATGCATTGAACAAGTGGCAAAAATTTGTAATTGTTATATTCATATGATGCTATTGTTTACTGAAATCTCAATTATTCAATCAAAAGAACTTGAAGGTGTAAAGGAATGTTAATGAGAAAAGGTAGGTAATGATAAATAGTATAATACTTACCAATTGTAAAAAGCGATACAGTGAGTAAATAGCATCAGAAACCATTATATGTGTGAAAGTGAACAGGTGTCTTGCAGACTAAAAGTGTATTGGAAGCTGTGACAAATAAGAATGTATGAGAAACAATTTTTAGCAAATAGGAGGGGAAAAATTTGTTGAAAGCTACAAAATAGTTGATACATTGAATAGAAGATATACAATACATGAAAACATAATGAAGATGTGATTTGTATACCTGATTGTGCTCATTCTTTAGGTATGTTTGTTTTGTGCTGTGCAAAAGCTATAGCAAGCGAGCTTCCTCTGCCTTTCGTAGTACTTGAATAGGAAGTGGGTGTTAGGTGTGTACCTCTTTGTTGCAGAGTTGGGATATATAAAAGGGTTCTTCACTTCCACAAACATTAGTTGTGTTGTTGATCCTGAAAAGTAGAAATATTATTTTGTGTTGATACATTGAATAGAAGATATACAATACATGAAAACATAATGAAGATGTGATTTGTATACCTGATTGTGCTCGTTCTGTAGGTATGTTTGTTCTGTGTTGTGCGAAAGCTGCAGCAAGCAGGCTTCCTCTGCCTTTCGTAGTACTCTTGATGCTACACCTTTCAATCAAGAGTACCTTTGGTAGGTGAAGGTTGGTTGTATATGTAGGTGTTCAATTGCTTTTACTCTTGATAGTCCTGTGAATGTTAGGCCTTGTTTCTCTGTTTTGCCAATGTCAACTATGGCAAAGTCTAATGTCAGCCTCTGTGATTTGTGAATAGTAATGCCCCATCCCATTGCTAGTGGAATTTGTGTGCAGTTTCCTCTAGTGATTGGTGGAATTGGGACATGTTTTGCATTTTGTAGATCCCATGAAGGCCCAATATAATGTTCGAAAAGAACAATGACATATTTTGGCAAATCAGGTGGTTTGGAAGCTGCATCGTAGACAATTTGTTTGATTTGAGCCAAAGCACCATTTACAAGGCCAACTTCTATCCATAAATTTGCAATAAGCATAATTTCATGGTCTATAGAAAGAAGAATTTCAAATGCTAGTTGTTCTTCTTGGTGTGCCTTCTTATCTCTTTTATACACAATGATCGCTCTTGCACGTGCAATGTGTGAGTGCAATTGTGTTAACATTTTTATGTTGTGTGCACTTGAAGCTGCATTTGTTGCAAACAAATGCTTCTATTGGCTGAAGTGATTATTCTCATCAAGTCTCAAAGCATGGGTAGACCGTCACTACATGGATTCCTAGTCTGTTTGCAATGGTGTTGAGTTGTGGATATTAAGCAATATTTCACGGAATATTATCTGTGAAGAAATTGTGCCTTGTTGACGAAATGGAATATCCAAGGTCACAACAGTATTGAATGTGTGCCATAGAGCCAGTGTCATTGAGTGAGATGCATATAACGGCCTATCCATAACTGGGGGAAGCTGTGCAAGATCACCAACCGAAATGACTGAGATACCTACAAATGATTCATGTTGTCTGCTGGGAAAAGATTCTCGCAATCTTTTATCAATCTTAATGAGTAATTGAGGGCCAACAAAGCTCATTTCATCTATTAAAATGTAATGTAAGTGTTTGCATTGCTCTTGAAACATTAATAGGGAATGGCCTGTTAACGGTTTGTATTCTTGAATGGGTATACGGAGGGCAGCATGGATTGTGGTTGCTTGGATATTATATGCGGAGACACCTGTTGGTGCTAGTACAAGAAAAGGGTATTGTGCATGTTCTGAATTTGAATTTAACTGTCTGTGTATGCAATCAATAAGAAATGATTTTCCAGTGCCTGTTGTGCCTTGAATGATTAATCGTAATGGTGAAGAATGCAGGTTCTGTTCAGCATGAGTTTTAACAATATCAAGTGCAATAATTTGGTTTCGTGCAAGCTCATAGTTAGTAGGTGCATTTAAATGCAGGTTGGCAAGATTGTGGGGTGCTTGGCTTTTCTCTATAAAAATAAAGTGAGATGCTTTTGAATGTAGTGGTTCATCAAGTATAGAAGCAGTCCAATCAAATCATAGATCAAAATCACGTTTGCCAAGCATTTAAAGAGCAACAACGTCAAAGTTGTTTGATACTCCCATTTGTGACAAGAATTCTCATTCATACAGATCTTCATGAGTTGATTGATGAATATCTTCTAGTTGTAGTTCTTCATCATTTTCTGTGGTAATGTGTTCTTCAAAACCATTTACATGCCACCGGATGTAACTGTACTTTGCAGATCTTTCCAATTTATGATAATTTCTTCAGCTGAGTTCCCTATATGTAGAGGAATGATTTGAAATGGTTTGTAAAGAAGCATTTCACTCCAATAGAAACTTTCAAAATTGCTGTCCTCTTTTAAAGGTAAAGATTTGTGTTGTGGGTAGACATTTACAATTGCAGGTAGCTTTATTTTCATCCATTTACATGATTTACGCTGGTCAGAGTATGTATATAGCTGGGTTGAATGAAGCAGAGTCAGGTTTGCTAATTCTAATGGTCATTTCATTTAGTTTGAGATGTAGGATATTGAGGTTTGAGATTCTTCATCATAATTAGCAATGTGTTGAAAGATTTTTTTACCAACATTGAGTGTTACAAATTGGCGTGTGCAAGATATCAATGGGAGTTTAAGAAACATGTGACAAGTTTCTTGTGCGCTAATGTCCCTATCAGCAACAATTCCCATGAGCAGTCTTTGGTATGCTAAGAGAATTGTATCATCTGAATTTGTTGATTCAACTATACGTTTCAAGATATCAATATAACTTTCTGACTTTTGTTCAGTTTTGGATGCGTACCTTGAGATATATTGTAGAACTATTTTTTTGGAGCAAACAGGATGACAGTCAACATTAGCCCTCCATATGGAGAGCATTGTTGGGCTGTGTACATTCAAACGATTATCATTCCTTGCTGGTTTGTATGATGGGTTATTGTTTTGGTCTAACATCAATGAGGATTCGGGTTGTTCAAGCCAAGGAGCTTTGTACCGGCATTGAAGGGTTGAGTTTTTTTTCCTCAAGCAGGTATACTCTGAACACTTTGTATGTCGTTGAACAACATTTAGTAACTCAGTATAATCAGTGCAAGGATTCAACTTGGATATGATCTCTGTATCTGCAAGACATGGATCTGAAATTGCAGGCATATATTGTCTGTTCAAGCGAGCTTCTTCAGGACGTGGGTTCCATGTTGTAATGTATTGGTCAAATAAGTTTTTAACTGATTGGATACTTGCATGATCTGACCAGTCAAGGTTATCAATATTTGGTACTTCTGGCAACCAAAGAAAGCCATGTATATGTGCAAATCCTCGATGTTACCATTCATATCTTTACCAGTGGTCAATGGTTTTCAGTTCTTTGACAATGACTTCATCACGAAAGATTTGAAATCTTAAGTGCAAGTATAAAGCTATAATGTGGGGATTATTGAATAAATTTTTAGTAAATTGTCTTCTGGTGTTGGGTATAGTAGGTGATTTTATTTTTGGCAATAACTTATGCAAGTCTGGCCATTTTGTATCAATTGAACTTAAGGTGAAGAATAATGTAGGTGCACCTAACTATTCTATCATTGATGTAAGGTCACGCTAGGACTTGCTCCAAAATGCTCATGTACCACGCAATGAGGCTACATATCACATGATATGATTTGGTAATTCACTTGACGGTGTCTTTTGTAAGTGTTCCTTTAGGCCATTAAGGTTGTGTGGAAGACTATCTTGTAGATTAGTCTTAATGAATATAGCAGCTGATTGTTGGGATCAATGTCTCATCATAAGATTGTAGATATAATATCTAAAGTGAACATGTTGCCCAAATCTTTGATCAGAATATTTGATCAAGTGCAAAGCATATTCATATAAATATACTTGCCTTGTTCTTTGTTGTAGTGGTAAAGCTATTTCAAAAGGGAATAGTGTTGGGAATGCCATGGAAAGGAGGCCCTCAGTATTGTACTCATTGATAGGTGATGTACTAATTTGTGGCCAAGGAACAACGTTGCTGTTGTTGTTATCTAGATGGAGGATGTTTTTGATTGCATCAAGTTCTGGTATTGATGATGGTAGTTGTGGGATAAATGAGGAACTATTATCCCTGATTTGTTCTTCATTGTTAATATTCAGCAAAGTGGAAGTATCTTGAACAACATCTTCTTGCAAGGATTGCATTGAATGCAGTAGCTCTATAATGTCAGTGGTTTGCTCTAGCAATAGATGCATTGCATCTGAATCAATGACTACATCCTTGTAGTATTGATCATGTTTCATTGTGTAAGCCAATGCATTCATGACGTGAAACCTATTCATGTAACAGTCATAAGTTAATCCTTGCAAATTGGTTCTATGGACAATTATAATTTCTGATTGCTTAATATGGCGAGGTAATGTTATTGCAATTTCAGAAATATCTTGTGGGAAGTTTACTGTATGGCCAGAATATTTGTATTACCCTCCCCTTGCATGTGTTACTTGTAAACTAGGGGCAATTCCTGATATGAACATTTCTTTTACTTGAGAGAGACAATTTAAAATAGAAGGTTGCTCACCTAGGTCCATATTGTTTGATAATGAGAAGCGGTGCAGGCCTTTTTCACCATAACATCTCATGCACATAAGTACATGATTGAATTTTTTAATAGTCATTCCCACATACATTTCTTTGCAAACAGAACATGGCTGTGTGACATCCAACATATCAATCTCTTTGCGGAAATTAGACAACGTATTTTAAAATGAAGCAGTCTTCATAGCAAGTTCAGGAGCAGTAGAAGATGTTTGATTGAGATTAATTTGCTTAAGATCATTCTTTTCTGTTTCTAATAACTTTCCTGAGTTATTGCAAGGTGTATGTAGTGCATGACGTCTCAGTTGTCGTTTCTTGGAAATATCGGCTATGTTCTTTGCATAGTAATTTCTATTGGTCTGACTTCTCTTCAATTTGATTGCATCAATTTCTTGAGGGAAAAGCTGGATAGATATCTAATATTTGAAAGAGAGCAGAAGGATGTCAGAATTTTCATAAATGAAGGTAGTTAACTTTGAACTATGTATCAAGAATGTATGAGAATTGAAAATTGTTGCATCTATGGTAATGTAATTTTAGAGGATTTGTTCTGTATGTAAAGCACTTTTGTTGTGTTTATTTGTCTGTCTAGTGATCTATTCTATTGTTTTGTTGCTCTCATTCACTCAACTTATATGTACACATATTTATATACTTGTAAATGACTTTACTAAAAATGTATGGGTTCTGGAAAGTCATAAATTGACTTTGTAGTGTTGTTCTGTGTACACTTGTTGTTGTTAGCAACTTGGTTTTTTAAAAGTAGCATTGTAATATAGGTATGCATAGATATAGTAATTTCTGATACATACACATGTATGTATACATGTACACATGTATATATACATATGAATTAAATATTTGAAGTGCTACATACAAACATATGCACATATATAACTACACATGTATATATCAAAATAACTAAGACTATATATATATATATATATATATATATACACTGATATATATATATATATATATATATATATATATATATATATATATATATATATATATATATATATATATATATATCAGTGTATATATGTATAATTATTTGTTGTTCTTAGTTGTTTGTTGTTTTTAAAAGCATCATTCTAATATAGGTATGCACAAATATAGTAATTTCTAATACATACATATGTATGCATACATATACACATGTATATATACATTTCATTTAAAAATTCAAAGTTTTGTATATGAACATATGCACATATATAACTACACATGTGTATATCAAAAAGACTATAACTATGAATACTTATATATAGTTATGTACATATATAAGTATAGTTGTATATCTGCAGAATTCTATAAGTATGAATAATTCTGGTGTTGTATAGTTATATAAATAGATATTAGACCAAGAAAAAAATGATATATGTGCATATATGTATAAATTTTCTGCAAACAACATAGAGTTCAACACATTTAAAGGTAATGAGTATGAGTGCAAATAACTTATGGTAGGAGGAAAAACTTTCAAAGAGATAAGAGGTAGATGTAAGAAATGTACATATAGATATTTATAGAAGTAGCCTTGTGTTCGTAAAACGTAATTGTTTGTGTATGTAAAACTATTAAATATGTAAATTAGCTAATGGTATAATTGTATTATAAACTGAAAGTTTAATAATCAGAAAAGATGTGTTATAATTCCAAGTCTATGTACTTAGGCGGCCAATTTCTGGAAGTAGTGCATGACACTCAGCTTTGAAGTCAACAAGAGCGACTTTATTGACTGTCACTTTCATCTTTGATTTTGAATTATATGTCTCAGTGGAAACCAATAGTGTGAATGAATAGTGACGTGACAGTAGTCTCTTAATCACTAAGTAAGTTGTGTCTGTTGTTGTTGCATCATTTTGTAGTGCACAAAGTTGTTTTGCAATTTTGTGTGGCAAGTGAATGCTACCCTCATCAAAATGCAGTGGCCCAAAGAGTACCTATGGCATCTTGTAACTTTAGTGGCAAGAGGTAACTATAATTACAGTCTTGCATAGTCATTTGACATCTAGAGAAGAGCCAAGAATCATCAACTTGTTGTGTACATTTTTTCTTGCAAGGCCTTCCATTGACTATTAGTGGACAGGCTGCATAATAGAAATTTTGGTCAGTTACGTTTACAAAGTGTAGAACAGCTAGAAAGTTGTCTGAATTGTTTCTGGTTTGATGCTCATCCACTCACGGATTGAAGAAAGAGTCATTCTACTATATTTACCATCTATGTGGATAGTTTCTGCAACAAAGGGTATAGCAAGCAAAGGGTCCTTTCCTCTTAACGTTAGAAGCTCTGCTTCTGGAAAAGGTGAGTTGATATGTAATGTGGTTGCAGCAGTTATGTTTATAAGCTTCCCATTGAAATAGCCAACACGAGCATTATGCAAATCAAGGATACCCACACTATCATTGCTCAACATATTTTTCAATTCTAGGCCTTTTTGTTCTGCCATTGGACCCCATAGGTTGATGTCAATTGTTGAATTAGATAGATCATTAATTTTCACAACACATTTGTGTGTTTGACTGCCATCTTTCCTATGTATTGAAATGATATCTCCAACATATAGAACAAGGCCAATTATGTCAACCAACGTGTTATTTGTTAGATGAAACAATTCACTAATGGGCGTGAAAGGAGGACCTTGTTGATCTGCTTGTTCTTCGTTGGTGCAGCGTTTCAGTATGGATGCATCAGACAAGGTGATTTCTAAATGACTGTTTAGTTTGTTGTACCTTGCATTTGCCTCCTTAATAGATCCCTTTGAAATAAGATAATGTGAACCTATGTCCACACGGTTAGAGTGTAACTTAGCTATCTCATCAAAACATGTAATTCTAATTTCAGAACCTTCACAATCAACAATGTCAAAGCTAAACACATGGCCATTTTTTGTGGTTGTGCTATATGCCTTAATAGGGCGTTTATGAGTAACTCTCCCTTTGATTGTCCATTTATTTTGGTATGGATTCAAATTTTTGATAGGGCTTATATTTTCAGAAGTTGTTGTTTGCAGGGATGGCAATTCAGTGGTAAATTGAAGAGATCGTTTAGATGTTGATGGTCTATCCTCAGAGATCATTTCTGGTTGTTGTTCTTTGAACAGGTATACTGCTTTACCAAAGAATGGGCAATCACTTTGTTTCACTTCCAGACTAAGTATTACAATAGTCCTGTGAAAAAAAAAAGACTTCTTTTAAAATTGTTGTTGATTATACATAAACAAAATTAAAAAAAAGATGAAACATATTGTATTTAATAACCATAGTTGATTTCCTACCTTGTGTTCCATATGTATTGGCATGTATAACTTGATAACTGGACTATTGTACCTATTTTTAGAATATCTGAATCTATCAGAGTAGCATATTTAGAAGGCAAGATTGCCAACTGCATGTATGTGCCATCAGATAACACTAATTTATGTCTGTCAGTATCATTTGTGTTGTTCTGCATTTTCTGAAATACAAACTTTTAGCAATGTTGAAGGAAGGTCATCCCCAGCATTGATAGATTGAATTACAAAAGGGGTAGGGACATACTTTTGGGTTTTTGCCTACAAAAATTAATATGGACATAGAGGATTTAATTTTAACGGCAAGCAGCTTATATATTTCCTTATTTGTTAATGTAAAGCTTGTGTTACTAAAGTATGTAATCAAGCTATGTTATATCTATAGAGTATGCATTTACTTTTGCACTATGCTATGGAAAAAGGATGCATGTAGTAATGAAAAGGATGGTATGGAAAAGAGAGATGAATTGTCCAAAAAAAGAGCATAAAAGCTTTGTATTTTGAAAAGCTTTGATAATTTAGCTTACCAAATTATCAATTGTGGAGTGGTCTATCGATTCAGAGGTGGCTGCTAAAGATGTCATTGTGCATATATACCTTTTGAGAATTAAAAGTAAATTATAAGCATGATGAATTGTAGTTCTTATATCAGAATACAATCACAACATGATGTAAGCTTATCAAAGGTATATATGCACAAGCAGAGCAAAATTAATTGAGCATAGACTAATGTTGTTACAGTTTATTTTTTGTTTCAAATGGTAATGAATTGATCATAATGTGATTGAAACATGCAATGAAAATGATAATTGGTCATATGCTCATAAGCTTAAAAAACATAAAGTATGACATCATGATTTACATATTTGAGAGCATATTAACAAAATATGAGTTCATCTCATCAAAGATCTTTGAAAATATGGGATGCTTATGTCTGTTTTGAATGTTAACCAAAATATGAATGTAACTTTTCAAACATTGAATAATTACAACAACATAGGATCAAGCCAAGCAACCCATCCAAGCTCATTATCAGTCCATTTAAATACTCTGTCTCCTAATGTGAAAATAACCGTTGGATCATCTAATTGTTCAGTACTTGGTATTGATAAAGGTGCTAATTTAATACTATGTATGGTTGTTACAACACTACAAGATGTAGAGAGGTTGACTGTTGTTTGGTTTGGTGTCTTATGTTCGTAGTGGTCAATTATCTTTCTAAGGTTGCTCTTTAACTTGTTTCTTTCTTGCAACATGCTTTCAATTACATTGTTGATGTTCTCTATTGCTTTCAATCTTCTATCCATTCTGAAATTTGATTGTGTTAGTGTGGCTGTTTTCTGTTGGAATGACAGGGTGGAAATACATTACTAAAAAAAGTGAACATACAAGAATAATACAGCAAATCTTTAAGTAGATCACATTTTTTTTTTGTGAATCATAATTAATTTACTATTAACTGATTATAAAAACTTGTAATATTAGGTCAATAATTTAAATTTTGTAAATTGACCAATGAGTCAACTTACAAAGCTTTCACTCTGCAAGACAAGTGCTTAGTTGCATTTATTTTAGAGTATGAGTATATATATATCCATATGTATATATACAACCATACATGTTTATATCAATGTACATACACGTATACATATACATCTGATATATATACATCTCTATCTATATATATACATGGATATATATTTAAGTATGGGCATGAATGCTTTCACTCTGCAAGATAAGTATTCAATTTTACAGTTTGAAGGGTCTATGACATTAATACAATAACAAAATTAAATACACTTGTGGATTTGGTTGGCGAGGAAAACATTAAAGACAGGAGCACTTCAAAAATGAGAATTTATTATTAGTAAAGTAAAGAACGTAACTATGTTATGTAATAAGATGGTCATAGAATCAGAATTATAGACACCAATTGCAATATATTAATGTTCTAAATATGGAACATTTGTTAGTGGTTATTTATCTTGGAGATTAAAAGCCTTCATGTGCACAAAGTTAGTTATCTGATTTGTGTGAGTTTGACCAAATATTTTGTGAAGCAACGTTCTGTTTAATGTTTTCCTATGTGAGATGTATAATCCTGCTATGAAAACATTTTTGATTTGTGTGCATTCTGTTGTAGGTTAAAAGGGTTTTACTTTATGTTGACATGTGCCTCGGTTGTGGTTGTCTCCGTGCGTGCACTTTGTTTCCAAAGTTACTTTGTCTTTAATGATTTCGCCCCCGAGGTTGTGCATGAATGTCGACGCTCTTTATGGCTGCTTGCAACCCTAAAATATAATTTGTTTTATTATTGTCGGCAATATTTTGCTCTACAATTTTCGCTCTAGAAATTTTCACATAAGGTTGTTAGGTTTTGTTCTCGTTGTGACTATTTTACTGGGCTTCTTTGTGCGGGTGGCTACTTCCAGTTTGCAAGGCATTTTTGAGGCTACTCAGTCAGTTTCAAGCTATGAATGGTTTGAATTTGCAAGGTAAATACTGGTTATATTTATATTCTTTTTTCTTTTGTAATGCATTTTTTTGGAATCTGTTGTGCAAATTTTTGGAAATAACTTTCGTTTTATTTAAATTTATTTTTATTTTTTAATGCATTTTTTTTATATTCTGTGTATTTTCTCCTCCCGTGTGCTTGCAAGGTTGTGGCTTTGTTTATGTTGTTTAACTATTTGTGGGCATGGCTACTTCCAGTTTAATTGTTGTAGGCAATATTTCGCTCTGCAAATTTTTGCATGAGGTTGTATATAGTCGTGGAGTGAGGTTTTGTTCTAGTTGCGACTATTTTATTGGGTTTCTTTGTGAGCTTCATGCCATGAATGGTTTGAATTTGCAAGGTAAGCTTTGGTTTTATTTAAATTCTTTTTTGTTTTGTAATGCACTTTTTTTATAGTCTGCTTATTTTCTCCTTCCGTCTCCTTGCAAGGTTGTCACTTCGTTTAACTGTTTGTGCACATGAGTACTTCCAGTTTGCAAGGCATTTTCCGGCCTGGTTATTTAATTGTTTCTTGCATTTATTATGCATTTTTTTATAGTGTGCTTTTTTTGTGTGTGCTGCACTTCCACAGTTCTTAGTTTGTTATGGGCGCTTGAAACTATAAAATGTAATTTCTTTTGTTGTTTTTGTAAGTATTTTGCTCTATAAATTTTCTTGTAACATTCGATTTAGTTGTCGAGTTAGGTTTTCTTTTGGCTGTGAGTGTTTACTTGATGGGATTTGTAAGCTGCTCATTGTAACGTAACTATTTTCTTGTTGTTGTAAGTATTTTACTCTGCAAGGTAACTGTTTACTAACGTTCATGTTGCATTGGTGTTAATTTACAAGGGTATATATGTGATCACTGTTGTGTGCACACGAAGGCTTTTATTCAGTAAGATAAATTGATATATATATGTACATCATGTGTATATATATGGACATGTATATATATAATTACATTTGTATATACATACATACATGTATATATATATATATAGAAGTGTTGGCACTGTAAAAATTCCTTTATGCTTGTAGGCTTGCTACTTTGTTTATGTTATTTAACTATTTGTGGACGTGACTACTTTCAGACTACAACATAGAGTACCCTATGTATATATACATACACACATGTCTATATGTACATACATGCATATATATATGCATACATGTGTGTGTGTGTGTGTGTGTGTGTGTGTGTGTGTGTGTGTGTGTGTACATATACATATATTAGCACTACAAAGTATTCTAAGAAAAATAATTATATATATAGTTTGTTTATGTTATTTAACTGTTTGTGGACATGACTATTTTCAGACTACAACGCAGACTTATATCAACAAATCCTACACACTTTAGAATGGACATGACTACTTTGAGACTACAACACAAACTTGTATCAATAAATCCTACACACTTTAGAACATAGTTATTAAAACCTAGATTTAATAAAACCCTATATACATATACATACACACATGTGTATATATACATATATATATATATATATGCGTACATGTGTGTATTTATATACATGTATACATGAGTATACAGACATATATATATATGTGTGTGTGTGTGTGTGTATGTACATATACATATATCAGCACTACAATGCATTCTAAGAAAAACAATTTTATATATATGTACATCATGTGTATATATATGTACATGTATATATACACATACATGTGTGTGTGTATATATATATATATATATATATTGGTACTCTAACAATTTGTTAATCTTTGCACACATAAAGAACGTCGACATTCATGCACAACCTCGGGGATGAAATCATTAAAGACAATGTTGTTTCAGAAACAGAGCACATGCATGGAGACAACCACAAACAAGGCACACGTCACCACGCGGGCCAGGCAATGAACACAGACGTACAGGAGGGACAAGATCATTTACTTTATACATGCCTATGCATATATGTATGTAGTCAAGACAACAAACAGTTAAATAACATAAACAAAGTGACAACCCTACAAGTACACCACGCAAAAAAAATAAACACCCTATAAAACAAAGCACTACAAATTTGAAAAACTTGAAATTCAATACTGAACATTCGATGAAAATTTTCATAGCAATATATTCTTGAGAACAGCAAAAGAAATTACATTGTAGGGTTACAAGCGGCCATAAAGAATGTTGGCATTAGTGCAAACAATAAAAATATCTACAGAATCCAAAACCAAACTAAAATTCTTTTAATCTAGACCAGAATTTAATTGACAACAAAATGGTCAAAACCTAAATACCTGTCAAAGTGAACAGAGGTGTTGCAGATTGAAAGTAATCACGTCCACAAACAGTTAAATAACATAACCAAAGTAACAACCCTGCAACCACACCACGGCCAAAAATAAGGAGACTATCAAATAATGCATTATAAATTTTGAAAACTGAAAAAATAAACTAAACAAGTACCTGGCAATGTAAAACCATTAACGACGAGAACCTCAGAAACAAGCTGAACAAAACAGTCTACATTGGTGCACATCACCGGGGACGAAAAGCTTAAAACTAAGTAAGAAACTTAAATCAATAAATATCTGCAAACAACAAAACCCAACTAAAACCCTTTTAACCTACAACAAAATGCACAACGTACCAACCTTGCAACTACACCAGACCAGGAAATAAGAAGACTATAAAAAAATACATTACAAAACAAAAAAAATCTAACTAAAACCAAAACTTACCTTGCAAATTCAAACCATTCAGTCAGAGCCACAACAAAACCTAACTTGACAACTATATCCAAAGTTATGCGAAAATGCCTTGGAAACTGGAAGTAGTCATGCCCACAAACAGTTAAATAACATAGACAAAGCCACAACCCTGCAAGCACACGGAAGGAGAAAATAAGCAAACTATAAAAAAAATGCATTACAGAACCAATTTTTTTTTAAATAAAACTAAAGCTTACCTTAAAAATTCAAACCACTCACAGTGTGAAGGTCACAAAGGAGCCCAATAAAACAGTCACAACCAGAACAAAACCTAACTCGACGACTATATGCAACCTTATGCGAAAATTTGCAGACCGAAATATTGCCGACAACAACAAAACAAATTAGATTTTAGGGTTCCAAGTGGCCATAAAGAATCTAAATAAAATGCGAACTTACCTTGCAAATTCAAACCATTCACGGTGTGAAACTCACAAAGCAACGCCGAAAATCCCTTGCAAAATGGAAGTAGTCATGCCCACAAACAATTAAACAACATAAACAAACAAACAACCCTGCAAGCACACGAAAGCAGAAAATAAGCAAAGTATAGATTTAATCCATTACAAAACCAAAACAAATTTAAATAAAGTTCTTACATTGCAAATTCAAACCATTCAAGCCGTGAAGCTCACAAAGGAGCCCAATAAAATAGACACAACCAGAACAAAATCTAAGTCCACGACTATATACAACCTCATGCAAAAATTTGCAGAGCGAAATATTGCCTACAACAATAAAACAAATTAATTTTCAGGGTTGCAAGCGAGCGAACTTACCTTGCTAATTCAAAGCATGCACGACGTGAAACTCACAAAGCAACCTTGAAAATGCCTTCCAAACTAGAAGTAGCCATGTCCACAAATAGTTAAACAACATAAACAAAGCCACAACCCTGCAAGCACACAGGAGGAGAAAATAAGCATATAAAAAAAATGCATTACAAAACAAAAATAAATTTAATTAAAACGAAAGCTATTTGCAAAAAATTGCACAACAGATTCCAAAAAAATGCATTACAAAACGAGAAAGAATATAAATATAACCAGAATTTACCTTGGAAATTCAAACCATTTACGGCTTGAAACTGATAGAGCAGCCTCAAAAATTCCTTGCAAACTGGAAGTAGCCACCCCCACAAATAGTTAAACAACAGAGGCAAAGCAACAACCCTGCAAGTAGACGAAAGGAGGAAATAAGCAGACTATAAACAAAATGCATTACAAAAGAAAAAAACACTTAAATAAAGCGAAACCTTACCTTGCAAATTCAAACCATTCACGTTGTCAAAGTCACAAAGAAGCCTAGTAAAATAGTCACAACGAGAACAAAACCTAACCAGTAAAATAGTCACAACGAGAACAAAACCTAACAACCTTATGTGAAAATTTTCAGAGCAAAAATTGTAGACCCAAATATTGCCGACAACAACAAAACAAATTAGATTTTAGGGTTACAAGCAGCCATAAAGAACGCCAAAATTTGTGCACAACCTCGGGGACGAAATCATTAAAGACAGCATCACTTTGGAAACAGAGTGCACACACAGAGACAACCACAACCGAGGCACACATCAGCAAGCGGGCCAGACAATGAACAAGCATGCACTGGAGGGAGAACGCTGGCGGCAAGACATTCTAGCGGCCGCCAGAATGTCTTGCAATTTTTCGGGCGCTTTCGCCCACTAAAAGCCTATTGGCTTAATTATATCAAGAAAAGTAATATGTTTGTAGAAAAGTAACTTGTATAGAATTTTATCAAATTTTGAGTATTTTCAATTAGAGTTGTAAAATAGTTAATATGTATACTATCTATGGGAGAGCTAACAAAAAGGGTTAGGGTGGTAGATTGTGCTATCTAAATAGCTTTAGTACAAATTTGGTGAGCATGACACAATATGCATTATTTGTAAACAAAGAACTTATAATTGCTACAGTAAAGGAAAGCCTACATGAGCAATCTTTGCGCCCCTAGTACACCATGAGAGGAGATAAAACTCTACATGATATATCTTTGTCGCCTTTGCTATGCCATAAGAAGAGTTTTTCCAAATACCTAAACATGTTAACCATTGTGTTGAAGAGGAGGCCTAGTATTAGAAGATCAATGGCTACATAGGTCTAATTAGGTGAGAGACTTAAAATATGGCCATAAGTAATGCACAACCATTGATCTTGCTATCCTCCTAATTGGAAGAAAGGGCACTATAAGAAACACAACTATCATCCAAAACATTACAAACACAATATATCCTAACAATACTTTGGGTGTCAAAGCCATCACCATGCCTTTGAACTTGTAGCTTTGAAGGATAAAAAGTTACATTCTCATATTTTTGTACAATGAGCCAATGACATAAAAAATAGCATACTTATCATATGTTCAATTTTGTTTTATCTAAATGGATTATAAACACCCTTTTGTAAGTGTAGAATGCCTCTCTATGGATTCAAATTTTCAATAAGGTCGTAATATAAAAAATAATAATCAAGATTCAAAATTAACAATCACATGATTGTAATATGTTGAAAAATTGACATTAACATTAACATTTTCAAAATATTATGAATCAAATTAACATTAACATTAAAAAAAAATCATTGAATATGCACCAATTTTGAATGTTAATTTTTTAAAATATTATGATCATGTTAATATGTTGAACAATTAACATTGATATTATATTTTATTGTTTATTTATTTTGGTGTAATAATTCTTTCATAATGTAGTGTCAATGCTCTCTTGTGAAGGATCAAACCTTGATATTGTATTGTAACTATTTTGTTATTTAGAATATGTTAAATTTTTGGTGCTTTTTAGTTTAATTTTTTCAATGTTAGCATCTCATTTTGTAGTTGTTTTTATTCTTCTTCTATTTCTCTCTCTATTCTTGTTCTTTTTAAGTGTTGTAACTTTAAATTGAAATATTAACAACATCTCTCTTCTTAAAATTAAGTAGGAAATATTTTTGTACTACTTTTCAATACAAATTATAGTAAATTAAATGCCATTAGATACCAAAACATAGTATAACATCTAGCACTAATATATAAAATCGATTAATAATTTTATTTTATTTTAAACTAAATTTAAATTTATTCATTCTCTATTAGAGATGTTCATGTTAGATTCTTAGATTTAGACATCCTTTACCTTCAAGAAGTCAAGGTGTCTTGTTTCTTTTTCTATTACTTCCTACATCATTTCTCCCAACAATGCACTTTTTCTCTAATCATGAGGCTAGTCATGGTAGAGTTGTCACCTTTCTCTCTCTAACATGGTACCAACTTCTGGTTGATCATGAATGCAACCCTAGTCCCACTAACCACATGATCTGGGATCTTTTCCATATTCATAATCATTCTTTTTGGGTGACTAATGTTTACTCTTCCAATGATGTTGTTGAAAGATCTATCATTTGGTGATACAGTGTAGATTTAATTTCAACCACCACTTGGAAGTTGTTCAAAGATTTTAACACGATTGAGTGGCTCCATAATAAATGCAAACTTTACCCATGTGTTGGGTAGTTAGTAACATAGAGGCTTGGTTTTATATTGAAGCCATCTAAACTGGATCATTAGAGTCTTTGATCAACAAAGGAAACATCAAGTTCGTACTTAAGATTAGTGACCAGAAAAACATCAAGAATTGGTGGCCTATCATCTTGCTAAATGTACAAGATCATTTCCAAGGCACTAGTACTCAAGCTATGTACTATGTTTCTTCTTATTGTTACACTTGAATAGACAAGATTTATCAAATCTAGATTTATCCTGGATAATATTATCATAGTTCATGGGTAGGAATGGAGTGCTCCAACCAATCTCAACAACTATAAGTTTTTTTCAAAATTGACTTTTTCAAGGCTTATGATCTTATTGAATGGCCCTTCATTTTTGCTTTAGGCACTTGGTTTTTCCTCGTGATTCATTTAGATAGTGTATTTAATAATTTCAGTAGATGTTTTTGTTGGCATTACCATTTTGGTAAGTAGTCTTCTTCTTTTGGACTCTTTTGGTCCATTAGACAAGGATTCCTAGTCACCCCAACTATCTATGTTTTGATCATGAAAGGTTTAGGTTACCTTCTAATGCACTCGAGATGTTTCCCAATCCCTTTTCAAGGGAAATGTTTTTCCCGGTTTTGAACAATAACTTGTCAATGGTAATTTTTCTATTGATTCTTTTTTTTTTTAAATAATGCCTTGTAAACTTTTAAACCGTGACTGGCGACGATGGCATGACATGCCCTTCGGCTCCACATGAAACACTTTTGATCCAGAGCTATGAACCGGTGAGGCCACAACCGATGAACCTCATCCCCACACTTCACTTGTTCAAACCTATGAGCACAACGACCTAGCGAAGACACAAGGCTTGCGAGCACAATGGCCCAACAGGGGTTTGAACCTTGGTGGCCGCTTGATCAACGAAGTGTTTTAACCGCGACACTACATGTCTGAAGAAGAGGGGAATATTTTTGG
This sequence comes from Cryptomeria japonica, assembly GCF_030272615.1. Lineage (NCBI taxonomy): Eukaryota > Viridiplantae > Streptophyta > Pinopsida > Cupressales > Cupressaceae > Cryptomeria > Cryptomeria japonica. Next base: position 86,429,142 of record NC_081407.1, read on the forward strand.
GCCTATCAAATGCTTGGGCATTTTTATCAAGCCTTTGGATCCAATTTACACTGGAATAAGACCTTGTGTTACAAATAATCCTTCTTTTCTTAAGCCAACATGGTTGGCTTCATTCTATTGGAAATGGTTTTGGTATGTGGTGACTAATCATCCTATTGGGCTTAAATTTTGATGAATTTCTCAGCTACATTTTCTCTGTAGATCAATTATGGAGGAGTGCAAGGGGCAGAATTTTGACCATTATTTAGTAAAGGAGATGACTAATATTTTGATATGTAAATTGACCTTTGTAAATCACCAAAAAGAGCTTCCCAAATAAGTGGTTATGTAATGTGAAATATCATCAGATTATAATTTGCTCTTCGTATATAAAAAATAAAAATAGATGGTTGTTTCTCTATAAATGTATCTTAAAGGAGATCCAATCTTACCAATATGAAGGTTGAACTCGATAAAATGTAACTATGAACTCTCTAATTATATGTAGAAAAATCATATGTTAGTATGTGAAGCGCCATGCTTTGCTTTTGTACATAAACAAACTTAATTCAGCAATAGCTGATTTTGTATTGTGTGTGGAATCTGGATTCAACATATAGGTATGCACACACAAAATGTAGAGCGGCTACATGATTTCCAGGTGCGTGCAAGGACGAGAAACATCAAAGTCGAATCTCTCTGGTTCAGTCTAGAAGACCTAGAAGCTTCGGGATTTAAGATGGTCTGTACGGTTATCTATATAGAAACATTCATACCCTTTTCGTGGTATTTTTTATGGTATAGCGAGCCAGAGGCATTATACAAATAGCCGAAAGTAAGTACAGTTGTGGCGTGACTCCTAACTCACAAATTTAGTTTCTTAATGTATGGGTCTAATTTGTTGGCCGTATAGAGATTATTTTTGGGTAAAAGATATAATTATAATTTAAAGAACATTGTAAGGAAGATTTTTTTTTTGTCAAAAATTATATAGAATTGAAAAAATAAAATCAGAAAGATTTTAATGAAGATTTTTGTGAAAAATTATATATAGAATTGAAAAAAGAGAATAAAAATGTGGTAAGGTTAGAGTTGTGTGAGTTCTTTTCAATAGGCTTAATTTTTGTATATTCTAGATCATTCGTTTTTAGGCTTTAAATGTCATTTCAAGCATTAAAATAAATTGCAACAATGATTATCCTGACATGTGGAGCGGATCTACTCACCATAAATTTATTATGTCAATGGAGAAAAAAACATAGGAGAAACCCTACTCGCACCTAAAAGAGCTCTAGCATCCTTCTATCTCCAAAACACTAGAAAATGTAACAAATCCCCCTCAACCCCAATTCTAGCACTCCTCATTTCAAGTGTTAAAATAAATCACAATAGTTAAGTAAGGAGTAATATTCTTATCCTAAAATACGGAGTAGTTCTACCCACCATAAGTTTCATCATGTCAATAGGGAAAAATGCATAGGAGAAACTCTACTCACACCTATAAGAGGTCTAGCACCCCTCTATCTCCAAAACGCAAGAAAATGTAACAAATTCCTCGTCAACCCCAATTCTAGCACTCCTTAAAATGAATAAAAATGTTATGAAAGAAATAATTCTATAACTCTTAGAGGTAAACCTAAAACTTAGCCTACACCCATGACCCTCTTCATCTTAATGCTCTGATTTAGGTATTTTTGCACGAAAAGAATAAAGAATCATCTAATAAAAAGGAGAATAAGTAATTAGAATCTTAAATAAATAAAGGAAGGCCTATCAATCATCCCCAACTTCAAGAAGCTAACAATAGATGTAAGATTTTTGAATGCCTTCTACTTGATGAGGTTCTAGATGTTATTGATGAATGAGGCAAAGAAAAATCATTTTATTTGACCTTCGAGGAGTTCCTTTTGAGCGAGACTTCTATAAATGGACAAAAACAAAATTGGGAAAATAGGGGGTTGGATGATAGAATCTATCAAAGGTATTGGAAAGAGTTATATTTCATGCACATTTGGTTAAGTTGATCATTTTTAAGAAGTCTTACATTATGATTCCTATACTATATGTGATTAAATGTGTTATTTATAGACATGAAATTTTGACTTAATCATAATGAGTCTCTACTTTCAATGTTTAATATCATTATAAAAAAGTACACTATACACTCTTGAAAAAAAATGATCTTTTCTCTTATTGTAATTTCTATTCTGCTTATCATAAATATATATTTAACTGATTAATATAGTTAAAATAAAATAAATAAATATATAAAAATAATTTAAACCTAATACAAAAATATACTCTTATCAAGATATAATTACACCAAAGTTGTGTCATCGACATGGACTCGAAACTAATTCGGATTAGCGTGATTATATACCGTTGCACTTCATGAAAATAATATGAAGGTTAACAGATGTACACGAGTAACCTTATTTGTTGAGGCTAAAAACGACAAAACGTCCCTATCAATATCGCGCGTAAGTCAGGTCTAAGCTGACCGGATTTCCACAATTTTTCCAAGCATGTGCCCCAACTAATTATTGATTGATATTTGAATAACAAAATAGAGCTTATGAATCTCAGGGGCTCTATCAAAATCTCTAATACCAATCGATGGCTCAAAAAAATTCTTCTCAAAACATGGGAGCTCTGATATTTTAGGGATGCAATTCTTAGCTTCTTTGGTTCTGAGTTTTGAAATGCAAATGAATTTCTATATTTACCCATTGAAAGAAAAGTTATATCTTATCCATAGAATTGCCTTTTTGAACATCAATAGAAAACTCATACAACCAGATCAGTTCAAAGGCGAACTCTGATACTCTGAAACTCTGAAAAGTCTATGAGGCCATCCAAGTTTTCATCATATCTGCGTATCATTCTCTGGCAATCGTCCAAAATATACACTCCTCGCTCTATCAATCCCACGATGGCTCAAAAACATTCTCCTCAAAAGAATGGGGATCTGATATTTTAGGGATCTAATTCTTACCTACTATAGTTCTGAGTTTTAAAACGCATGAATTTTTTATATTTACCCATTGAAAAAAAAGTTATATCTTATATGTACAAGAGTTCAAAACTATTTTTGTTTGTTATTTGAAGATGTAGACACCCAATTAACAGACAGTGTGCTGATTGATTCTTTAAGCTTTTATCCATAGAATTGCCTTTTTAAACATCAATAGATAACTCATACAAAAAGATCAGTTCAAAGGTGAACATCATTAGGCTTGATGGTCATCATATTCTTAAACTCAGAGAAGTCTATGAGACCGTCCAAGTTCTCATCATATCTGCGTATCATTCTCTGGCAATCCTCCAAACAATTCTCTGCTCGCTCTATCAATCCCAAATTACTCAGCACTCGTTGAAGCTCGGAAGAAGAAATATACCCATCTTCATTCAAATCGTAAACTTTGAATGCCTCCATTAAACATAAATCCTGACATTCTTCATTACTATCAGTGCTGCTCTCATGAAGAACATATTGGTAAAGCCCAACAAATTCATCAAATGTTAAACTACCATGTTGGGTGTGAGAAACACCCATTACCAGACATTTTAATTCATCCTCTGTTAGCTGTATTCCAAGCTTGTTGAGGAAGCAACTGATTTCGTGCAGAGTGAGGGTACCATCACCATTTTCGTCCAAGGTATCAAACATTCTGCGAATTTCATGGGGAACAGATGAAAGTGCCATGCTTTGCTATATAATTTTTATTGGTGATCTTCGTGTATAGGCTGGGTGGAATTCAACATATATCTATATATACAAAATTCAACATTCAATTTAAATTTACTAGTCAATGGTTATTTTAAAACTCATTTACTTCTAGATTTAGAAGTCAAATAGTCAATGATTATTTTACGACTCAATCAGTCGACAATCATTGAACATTCACCGTATCATCTTTCCAGGTAAGTGCAAACAATAGAAAGTCTTTTTAACCTATTGTGTGGGTTAAGTGTGGAAGAAGAAATGGAGGCTTCTGGATTAAAGTGTGCGTACAACTCTCCCCGAAAAAGCAGGAACCGTAGCATTTCCGTGGTGTTTGGGGGAATTTCGCGGTGATTGTGGAAAAACAAAAAGCGGCGGCGTGACCGAGGAGTATTTATTTTATTATGCGAATTACCACGTTGATCATTAAATCTTAGAAAGTGAGTCTACCTAGTGGTGGACAGGGGCGGAGCCGTTTACCCAGGCAGCAAAATGGGTCTTCACAAGACTCTTATTTGAATTTAATAATTAAATTAAAAATATCACTCAACTGTATGCTGATTTTTTATTTAATTATTAAATTCAAACAAGGATATTGTCAAGATCTATTATTGAATTGTTTTATGATTGTTGAATTATGTCAAGTCAGACATCTCACCACTAGACTTGTGTCTAACAATCTCAATTGAGTCCGGGATTGGGATCTTGGTGAAGAGGGAGACATCATCAAAACTCACTAAGAGGTCAGTGCTCTCCAACTTCTTGTCCTAGATAAATTCGACAAATTGGTAGGAATCTTGGATGAACGAATCTATTTTTCCTACAAGTGGGCCAATTAATTTAGCAAGGAAAGAAGCAAATTTATAGGTAGGGGAGCCTATCGTGTCCACAATAGGTTTGAGGGGAACACCAACCTTGTGAATTTTGGGGACTCCACAAATACAAGGAGTCACTTCTTTAGAATGAATAAGACGTTTCTTGGTGTCAACGTCGAAAGAGGAGGAAACTGAATTTTTAACTTTATTTAAAATTTTGGAGCAAGGGTTATGATCCAAGATTCTATAGCTATTGGAATCTGAAAGAAGGCCCAACATTTTGGAAATGTACCCCCTTCTCTCCCCTCTCCTCTCATCTTCCCATGTGCCTCCTTGTTCTTCCGGTCTTTTGGCTTTTCTAGCTTCGTCTTTTCACTCGATTCGCTCTGCTTCATGCGTTGGACTTTTTGTATCTCCTTGCCCATTCTTGGGTTCTTTCTCCTTTTTGAGCTTCTTTGTTTTTATCTTCTAATCCCCTTTTTATTTTTCTGTTATTTCTTTTATTATCATTTTCATTGTATTCACATTCTTCTTCATTATAATAATAATAGTTGTAATAATAATAATAATAATAATAATAATAATAATAATTATTATTATTATTATTATTATTATTATTATAACAACATCGACAACAATAATAATATTATTTAATGATATCATTAAATAATATTATTTAATTTTATTGTTGTTAATGTTATTATTGTTGAGAATGTGAAGCCCAACGGTCACATGACCATTCACGTTCTCCCAACTATTCATTTCATATCTGAATATGATTATATAATGGTTGTGTGCAACCCATGTAAGATAGAGTTGATTAATAGAAGTTATTCCCTGCTTTGAGTGTGGATGTAGGCAAATTTGCCGAGCCACGATAAATCGTGTGTTGTCTCTTGTTATTGCTTTTCTATTTCTATTATCGTTTTCTCTGCGCGTTCTAATCTTTACAATTAGTATCAGAGCCATGGTTGGCTTGAGCAGAAAGTAATGTTATGCAAATGGAAGCTGAAATGAAACACCATGTACATTGGTGGTATGGCTAGAAAGATGAGGAGGATTTGGGTGAAGAAGAGGACATTGAGGGGAGTGAAGATGAACCTGAAGAAGATGAGACATGCGATGTCAAAAAATATCAAGAAGAGAAAATTTTGCGGCTAAAGGAGGAGAATTTCTTACTGATGGATCTGTTGTATTTTATGGAGGATACCTTGGCAAGAATTTTGGAGGTTGAGACTTTGAGACATTTAAGAGAAAAAGAACTGATAGAATCTTAAATGGAGCAAAAGTAAATAGAGACAACCTTGATGATATACCGGTTGATAGGCATCTTGAGTAGGGGAATCTCATAATAGCCCTAGAAGATCATCATAGCAATACACAAGCCAAGCTATTTTCTCTTCAAGAAGATTTGAATGTCAAAGTAGAGGTTGCGGTTGAAGAAGGAGAAGACCCTTGTGCAGACAATTTCATAGAAGAATATGAACCTATGGATTTGGATGACGAAGTGCAAGTTGGAAGAAGTTTTAATCAAATTATGATTGATGCAGAGGGAGCTACTTTTGTAAACAACAGGATTCATGATCATGATACAGACGATGATGCTGATTGCAGGCCAAAACAAAGACAACGTGTTGAGCCTCCTGATGTGGCGGGAGAGTTGTCCCAGACCAAGTCTGGTTCGGGCCTTGTTTTGGATTGTCCACAGGTTTTGGCAGAGATGGAAGTTGACCCTAGCAGAGAGGGCTTCACAAAGGAGTTGGAGTATGAAGAAAACCGTGGCTGCGACATGGTGGTGATGGAGCCCTGGGAGGACGAGAATGGCCTGGGAGAAGAAGCGACAGAGAAAGAGGTGGAGATCACGCGAAAAATGATGGCAGGTTTCACCAAGGAGCAACTTCTTGACATTCTCGTAGAAGCCTCTACAAAGAACAGTGACGTTGCAGAGCACTTTCAGTATGAAATGGAAATTGAGCTCCAAGCAATTCTTGAAGACATGGGTGATGATAAGGATTCCCTGTAAATTTTGAAAATCTACTTCTTGAAGAAAGTGAACGGCGAGAGACAGTGGTGGTATTTGACCGTTTAATGGATTCTTCATAGCGGAGTACGGATTTGGATGCAGCTGGAGGTCTGGAATTTTCTGGGTATCTTCCTCGAGATGATCTTTGCCTTGAAAAGAGATCTCGCCCTCTGTTAAGGGAGACAGATCCACTCGGACCTGCTTATGACAGATATGCACAAAATAGGCTTCTTTCGTATGGATTAAGCAGTCTGTGTGCAGGCAAGTTTTTAAACCCTGCTGATGAATGCAACAATTTTTCCTTCAATTCTAAGGATGGAGATCGTGGTCTTGGTCAATATGATTTTTCTGAGAGAAAATTCGAAGCAGGGGAAGAGGTAGTAACTGTGAAAGTTGCAGAAGGCACAGTTTCTGTAAGAATCGATATGACAAAGAAAGAGCGGAGACAAGATGACAACGTCGTGGAGGTCGTCCTGAGCGATGTGAGGCCCTTCCAGATTAGTGATGAGGACGTTGATGATAAAGACTCCGAGTGTGTGCCATCCGATGCTCATGTCGGGGAAGTCTCCGCTCAAGACATTTTTGACAAGCTGGTTGTGCAGGTCGAGCCTACAAGCCGCCAAGGTTGCACAAGCTGCAGGGGCAGAACCGTTTCAAGGCGAGGACATATTATCCTAAGAAAATTAAACAATTTTTCTCCCTTTGCGCTCCACAATACCACTTCATTTTTAATACAGACAAGTGCAATGGAGGTATTGCGGAGCTAGTTTCATCCTGCCCCATTACGCCTGAAATATTGCCAACACCAATTATTTATCCGACTCGCAAGGGTTTGGCTGATATGATGGGAGAGGGAGCTGAAGGACAATAGCTGACGAATTTTAAACCTTGGTGGACTAGTGTCTGTTTATAGCCAGCGTTCGTATCCTCAGGGGCATTGCCTGTTGATGAAAACAATTTTGAATTTTAAATGTGAGGGGAATCTAAGAGGGGACATCAATGTGTGCATTGTTGGAGATCCCAATTATGTCAGATTACAGTTCTTCATGTATGCATCGAGTATTGTGCCTAAGGTTGTGTACACCTCTGAAAAAAATGCATTTGTTGTTGGGTTAACAACTTTACTTATGAAAAAGCTAGAGGCTAGAGAATTTCGCAATGATGTTGGAGCTCTGATGATGGATGACAGTGGAATTTACTACATTGATAAATTAGATCGGGATGTTTCATTATTATTAAGTGAACACTACTGGGAGAAACAAAAGCAGTTACAGGAGGAATGGCAGGGCTGGGTCAATAAATGGCAACGTCTACATGAAGAGAGATTCTTTCGGCAGGCATTCCATGATGGAGAGGCCAGTGATGAAGAAAATGATTATAAGGCTGAAGAAGTAGTTTTATTATGGGGGAGCACACAAGCAGGAGACTATGATGAAGGAGTATATTTTGCACCTGCAGATAGTGATGTTTTTAATTATAGATTTATGGGCGACTTTGTGCCCATAAAAGTTGCAAGAGAAGATGCTCAATGGATAAGTTTTCTTTAGTCTGATGTTCTTTGGAGAAGATTAATTCAAAGTGTATGCGAGCAGAACATTGCGAAGCTAAAATCTAGCAGCCTAGTTGTAATGTGAATTTTGAAATGGAAGCAGGGATGTTTTGCATGGCTGTATCAGTTCCACTTCACGGGGGAGATTGTTGGGAATGTGAAGCCCAACGGTCACATAACCATTCACGTTCTCCCAACTGTTCATTTCATATCTGTGTACATGATTATATAATGGCTATGTGCATCCCATGTAAGATAGAGTTGATTAATAGAAGTTATTCCCTGCTTTGAGTGTGGATGTAGGCAAATTTTCCGAACCATGATAAATCGTGTGTTGTCTCTTATTATTGTTTTCTATAATAATAATAACAATATTATTATTTTGATTTTATTATTATTAATTTCCTTAATTTTGTTAGTATTATTATTATTTTTCTCTTCTCTCTTGTTTATTGTTTTCTCTTTTCTTTTTCTTTCTTCTTGGAAGTTCTTTCATTTGGCTTTCTCTCTTTGTTTCATTTTATTTTCTTTTATCTCTCTCTTTTTTTTCAACTTTATTTTCCTGCCTGCCTCTCTTCTCATTTTTAACCTTGGCTTGGTCTGCAACTTATCATTCCATGTTCTTAGCTCTCTAGAATCCTGATAATAGATCACGGAATGTGATCCAAAACATTGATACCAAAAAAATGCTACACAACCTAATCCAAAAAATTTAAGATTATCTTATAAAAGATCAAAGTCAAGTCATTCAGTTAAAAACAAAATACAACTACTTTATTATTCATTCTTAAGAGGCAATACCGAGTAGGTTTTAATTATGGTACACAAGTCCAGTCCAACATAACGTACAATTTCTACCTTTTTCCCGATCAAATTCTGCAAAGAAAAGAATTGCAGGATGGAAAAGAGATCCAATTTCTACCATTGATTGCTATTTGAATACCTGCTCATAAATTTCAGGGCCTCTATGAAACAACTCATGTCAATTATTGGCTCTGATATTTTACTGTACGAATTTTTTATATTTTGCCCTTAAAATATAGGTGAAATTTATATATCATCTGTTTTATCAGGATTCAATTATGATGGTTTTATTAGGATTTATCAATCTGTTTAGAAATGAAAGCTGTAAATATGATAACAAATAATGTACCGGCTTTATAAAGCTTATTCAGGTAATATGTTCTTGTATATGTAAAGTTTTAATTAACACAAGGTATTATGGTATTATGATTTAGTTGGAAAAAAGAAAAGAACTTGAAGTTAAGAGAAGAAAATTTGAAAACAAGAAGAATGAAAACTATATTATTAACTGATTATAATCTACATGAATTTACAAAGTATATAAAATCTCTGTTAAAGAAAATATATACATCTTATTGGCTTGGACCCATTACCAGTTAAAACCAGAAAAAAAGATTTAAAACCGAATCTTGAAATCCTCCTTGATTAACAAAGCTTCTAAATAAAAAATTAGGTAAAACAGAAAGTTTTCTTTAACAGTACAGCAATACATACTCAAATTCTGAAAATCCTTGAATAACCCCAAACTACCAAACCAGGTCAATGGTGAACACCTTTCAGGATTTGGTGGTCATCATGTTCTTAACCTCAGAGAAATCTATAAGGCCGTCCGAATTCTCATCAAATCTACATATCATTCTCTCACAATCCTCCAAATAATGCCTACCCTGCTCTATCAATCCCAAATTACTCAGCACTTGTTGAAGCTCAGAAGAAGAAATATACCCATCTTCATCCAGATCGTAAACTTTGAATGCCTCCATTAAACATAAATCTTGAGACTCTTCATTACTACCAGTAATCGTTCTTGCACTGCTCTCATCCAGAACAGATTGGTAAAGCTCAACAAATTCATCAAATGTTAAGCTACTATCTTCGCTGTGAGAAACAGCCATCACCGTACACTTTAATTCTTCCTCTGTTAGATGTATTCCAAGCTTATTGAGGAAGCAAGTGATTTCATGCAAACTGAGCCTCCCGTCGCCATTATCGTCCAAGGTATCGAACATTCTACGAATTTCATGGGGAACAGATGAAAGTGCCATGCTTTGCTTTTGTGCATAAACTTAATTCAATAATAGGTGATCTTTATTGTCTGGGGATTCAACATATATAAGAGGGGCTACAAGATTTCTAGGTGCGTGGAAAGAGGATCTGAAAAATCGAAGTCCAATCTGTGGATTTTAATCTGGAAGAACTAGAAGCTTCTGGATGTAAGAGCGTCTGAAGGATTCCTGGCATAGAACCATTCATACCATTTCCGTGGTATTTTGTTTTGTAGAGGGGCAGGGGCAGGGGCAGAGGAAAAAGAATAGCGGACAAGTTAGTAAAGGAAAGCGGCGGCGTGAGTCAGGTTCACGCGACTCTTAAGTCAGGTTCACGTTACTCTTAAAGTCAGGCTCACATGATTCTTACTTTCTCAATAGTAATTTACATTAAATTTAAGTGGAAGGTTTAAATTTGATGGTTTTATCTTATCTTTAGAGATATTAGTTCCTCCAAGAAATTATAGCAAAGGCTTAAACATTAAACCGCTATTAATCTTTGCCCTCTCAACCAATCAATTTGTCAGAAAGTTTTGCAATATTTTATTTCCAACTATTTGCTATCAAGGAGTGGCCCATTTTTAGTGAAAATTTTGATGCACCCTATTTTGCCATCTCTGATTTGCATTGCAAACGGTTGAGAGAGGGTTCATAATTTTTCATAAGAGAGAATGCACAATTAACGAAGGAAGGGCAACGAACAAAGGTCTTGGGATATTCGTTTCTGGCAATATGACTTGGAAGATGTGTGGCTTGCATGCAAAAACACAACACATTCCTTATCTCTGTTTACTAAAAGTTCAGAAACCCTAGGCCAGGATTTAATAGCCAAAACAATAAAAAATTACTTCCACCTCAAATTAAGGGTGGGGAAAATGTGTTAATTGCAGGCGGTGACTGCAATTCAAGATTTTTGACTATAACTGTTGTATCATGAATAATCTAACTATTTCTTTTTTGTTGTAGGTTATGGCTTTCCGCTGTAGTCTAACTTGGAGAGCTGGCTTCCAGAAGAAATATTTGAGTAGGTCTTTAGTCGACATGCAGCATAGGAGATTCGAACTCAAGCTGACCAATGTACATTCTCTTAACATCAAAACCTTAGTGGTTGTTGCTAAAAAATGAGATGCAACTATTGAGGTACATTATTTATCAGAAATTTTAAATGAGATGATGTCGTTGTTTTAATCCAAAGCCTTGTGGATCCATGAAATAATATAAGTGACCCGTGGAATCACCAAGAAACACTTGAATTAACTTTGAATAAATATATCACGTGAGAATACAGAAGCACACATTTATGTGAAATATATTTATTAACTGTATGTGGAAACATTATATTTCTATGCAATGATTTACTCATATGAGGGTTAAATCTCTTGTTGGTATGGACATAGGAGCATTGACTATAAATGAGCAAATATAGGCACCTGGCCCAGAAGTTCAGGATAAGATAGCTTTTATGATTAATAATATTTCAACAACCAACTTGAAAACCAAATTGAGGGAGTTTTTGGAGATTTTGAATGATCACTACTATCCATGGTTTGCTCAGTATATGGTGATGAAAAGGTGAGTGTGGTATTTTTGTATCAACTATTTTTACTGAAAGTACCTGGTCATTTATATTTTTTAATTAACCTACAATCTTTTGCTAACACATCAACAATTATTTTGTAGGGCTAGTATTGAACCCCATTTTTATGACTTGTGTTTGAAGTTTTTGGACAAGATCAATTCGAAATTACTGCACAAAAAAATCATCAAAGCTACTTATGAAAAATTGCAAGGTTAGTTTTATCTTTTATGGGCTTCTGGTTCTTTGGCACAGAATATGGACCTCTGTATCTCATAATGTTTTTGTGTCAAAAAACTAGGATTTTATATCATTGGTGGGTTCTTTTAAAGTTGGAGCTTATTAAATCTAGTTTAGAAGAACGATCTTTACTCAAAAATCTTGGAAGTTGCCTTGGGAAACTTACTATTGGTAGAAACTAGGCATTGCGGGCTCGGGAAATTGATCCTAAACTTTTGATCATTGAGGTTATTCTTATTTTCATTTTCCTTCTATTTATGACTACCTTGTGATAATTAAATTCTTTACTTGTAGAGTTGCTTGTTCTCTTCAAAAGAAGGCTAGAATGGATAATAAGACATGTTGTAAATTGATTCTTTCACATTTTGTATTGAAACATCCTATCAAGATGGTTTGTTCTAGGGCAATGCCTGTAAGTGCCACCTCTAGTGAGGTTTGTTACAAAAAAAAATCATCTAGACACAATTTCAAGTTGTTTTTAGCCAGAATAGTTTATTTCAATGTAGTTACTTATTGCTTTGGATTTCAAATATATAGGAAAAAACTAGAATTCTTGATTTTGTCTATAACCTAGGATTGTACAGAATTTATTTGAGAATAATATATCTTTTAACAATGTGTGTATTGAATCAAATGGTGAGAGGAAAAATTAGAATTCTTTATTTTTTCCATTGCCTAGCCTTCTACTAAATTATATATAATCTTATCTTATAATAATGTATTTGCTTTGACCTTCAAATCAAATGGAAGAGATATGCCCCAACGTCTTGAAAATTGCCCGGAACCCATCATGGACTCTACAATTTGTTTACTATAATGGCTCACTCAGAGGCAAACACCCCATATATCATGTGGTTACTACATACGGTGTACAAAAGTTGTAGAAATGCCCAAAGCCTATATTTAAAAATCTTCAAATGCATGCCCAAAATGAATGTTCTTTTAAGTCTGGGTATTTTGCATTCTAGTATGGCTCACTGCATTTTGGGGCTAATTTGTATGTTATTCAAATTAGATGTGGAGTATCTCCTATTGGTTATGTATTGTATGCACTTAACGACACATTGTAACATGGGATTGTGTTAACAGAGCCTTATTTCATGTATCATATGTATTTTAGGTACAATTGCTTGTGTATTCTTTGTCATCTACCAAGTGTCTTTGAAGTTGTTGTATGGTCCCTTGGAGTACTTGGCTTTGTCAGGCTATATTGTTGTGCACCAGAACCTATGGTTCAAGAACAAAGTGATACATAAGTTTGCTTTATGGTGTTGTGATCAACCCTTGCTAGCTTGCAATATGTGATGCCCTGACTAAGGATTTCTTAGTAGTTCACCTTACATCTATTAGGTTGGTGATGTTTAAGGACATACTTAGTTACATACTCAATCTATTTGTTGTGGAACAAGATCCAATATTTTGCATCTTTGTTATTTATTTCCTAATTAAATTTTCAGATTGTAAGCATTTGTGTTTGAAATAGATTTTTGGCCATATCCTAAACCTAAATCTATGTTGTGGAGAGAATGTAGTATGTCTTCAATCTTTATTTTTATAAAGGATATCTACCTTAAGAATCTATGTTCTTATTTTTTCTCATTAAAAGTATTAGTTTTTTTTGAAAGAGATGTTTTCCCACATCTTATATCTTGAAACTGCTATGTGGAGAGCAATATCAAGATGAAGTTTTCATCATCAATCTTTGGTGCTTTGTAATATGAGCTCTTTACAAAATGATTGTTGACTTATGTTGGATTATAATCTGAAATATGGATTTTAAATTTTAAGCATCATTTTAAATTTTTATTTTGATCAATTATTTCTTACTTCTTGTTGTTAAGAGCATAGTGCAATGTTTGTGAGAGGCATTGTTGTTGTTTGATGATATTCTTGTATCCCATTTTGGCATAAGCTCAAAGTACACTAGAAAAGTCAATCTGACTAGCTTACTCAATTTTTACAACCAGCTTTAGCAAATCCTACTACAAACACAGTCCTTGCATTCTCTGGCAGGAACTTCACTGCACTGCAGCTTTTGTTCATTTAGAGTTGTTTAATTTAAATTAATTTTTAATTTTAATTATAATTGATTTATAATCATAATTGAATTGTAATCAGTTTTAATTTTTTGCTTGAACATTAATCCTAATTCAAATGTAATTCTAATTGAACCTTAAGTTTAACGTAAACTTAATTGAATCTCATCTTCAATCCTAATTTAAATTGAACGATAACCTCAATATTAACTCTAAACCCTAACTCAAACTCTTATTGAACCCTAACTCCAACTTTAATCCTAATCAAAACCCAAACTAACTAAATCCTAACACTAACCCTAACCATAATTGGATCCCTATTCCTAAACCTAATTGAACCATATCTCTAACCCTAAGCCAAATGTAAGCCTAATTGAAGCCTTATCTCATCCCTAACACTAATTGGATCATAAATTAAATCCTAACCCAAACTCTAACCTTAACCTTTATCCTAATTAATGCCTAATACTAATTATCACTCTATACGAACCCTAACCCTAACCCTCCCTAAATTATCCATACTCCTAACCCTAATTAAACCTTAAGCCTAAAACTAACCCTAATTTAATGCTAAAACTAATCATAATCATAATTAAAACCTAACTCTTATTCAACTCTAATACTAACCCTAACTAAACCTTAATTGTAACCTAACCATAACCATAATGAAACCCTAATTGCAATACTAACCCTAATTGAATCTTATACCCCAACCCTAACCATAATTCTAACCATTACCTTAAGGCTAACCGGACTAACTCCAATCCTAACCTAAACTCTAACAAAACCTAGTCCTAATCCTAACCTTAATTAAACACTAATTGAACCCCATCCCTGATCCTAATCTGTAACTTAATTATTATTAATTTATTGTGAATTATGTACAATCTATTCATTAAGTTAAATTATCATTATAGTTAGTTATAATATAATAAGTTAACCCTTATCTTAACTATAATAATTGAGTTAATTTATTGTAATTGTTATGAAATCATTTTAATTTTAATAAGTTAAAGCTAATTAATATGTCAATTAAGTTTATAATTAACTATTTTTTATTATATTAAGTTAAATAACAATTTATTATAATTAATTTTATGAGAACAAACAACTTCCCACATATGATTATAAATGCTTCTCAGTGTAATAATTAAATTTATGATAAATAATTTTATTATCCACACATTCCATTGCAATTCCACTATATGCATGATTTGTGTGTTTATAATTTAAATGAACTTGATTTGAAAGGAAGATCATAAGTAAGCCTATACATAAAATTTCAACTTGCAAAATAGGGGCAAGCTTCATTTTTTTACAATTCAAGAAACTAACGTAAAGAGGTTATTTAATTATTTTTAGAAAAAACTCTAAGTCCCATTTTTTAATGAACTTGCAAACCATTTTGATAATTAGACATTCTATGATTCGAAAGATTCTCTCTTTTTTTTCTAAAATTATTTTAATACATAACTCTTTTACATAATATTTTATTTTACAAGTTAAAATTCTTATATATATATATATATATATATATATATATATATATATATATATATATATATATATATATATATATATATATATATATATATATATATATATATATATATATATATATATATATATATATTTCCTTTCCTAAGTTACCATTACAATTTAAAAAAATGACAAATATTTTTAGAGGTACCATCTTTGATCTTAACTCACTTTTAATAGGTGGTTCATTTTCTTACTAGTGAGTAGATCTCAACAAAGATGTATTGAACTAATCTCAGCAACATGAACTCCCCACTCATCAATTCCATTACTTACTTGAATATTAATTTCATAAATTCTATATTAGATGGCATAGTAAGCTAAGTGTGTTTGATTATGTGTAAAACTAACAAGTTAAGTAGTCTTGATAACGAGAAAAATTGTATTGGTTAATATTGCTAAAATGGGAGTACTCAGTTAGGAGTACTACCGAGTAGGCACTCTCCCTTCTTGTAGAGCTTCAGTGCTAAATTCATTGAATACCTAAAGAGAGTAACTTAGAACATTCAATATAATAAGATTAAATCTTGTGATGACTATTCATGATGATGGCTTGATAAAATTTAACCATAAACTATGTAATTGAATTAGAAAAACCACATGTTTGCAGAAAAATAACCTGTATAAAACATTACCAAAATTTGATGATATTCAATTAGAGTTGCAGAAAATCCAATATATGTGCTAGATGTCAAATAAAACAAAAAGGGTTAGGGTGTAATTGTGCTATCTACATAGATTTGGTATAAATTTGGTGAACGTGAAATAATTTGTAATAGAGTTTGCATAGGATTCAAGTGGGATTCGACAAATAGCTTAAATAAGCTAGAAAATAATAACAATCTCAAACCAAATAATAATAAATACAAACTGTAGACACCTAAAATTGTCATGTCTAATTAAATAAATATTTTATTTATTTAATTATCTAAGCTTAATTCTTCTATTAATTAAATAAATCTTTATTTATTTAATTAAT
Source organism: Cryptomeria japonica (assembly GCF_030272615.1). NCBI lineage: Eukaryota > Viridiplantae > Streptophyta > Pinopsida > Cupressales > Cupressaceae > Cryptomeria > Cryptomeria japonica. Next base: position 86,445,671 of record NC_081407.1, read on the forward strand.
TCATTTATCCTCTTCTAGCCTTATTTCTCATTTAAATAAATACATTTATTTATTTAAATTATCATTTTCCTAAATTAAATAAATATTTTATTTATTTAATTGATCCCACTTCTTCTATTAATTAAATAAATCTTTATTTATTTAATTAATTCATTAGCCTTTTCTACCCATGACACATGTCATTCATCTCTTAAATCATACACTACCTACCCCTTTCATTATTTTATTATTTCTTTTACCTACCCTCTAATCATAGCCGACCTCCTTTTACACCTCTCAATCTTATCCCTCCATTTCATATAGTGTCTTCTATATAAGGAGATGCTTCCTTCATTATCAAACCCTAATCATTCATGCTAATCATCTTTTATGCAATTGACTACACTACGATCCTACTTGCAACCACATTCCGTTCTTTGTTGAGCTCTTGTGCATATAAAATCTGAGAGCAAATATATCAAGCAAGATCAATGGAGATAGGAAGAATGGAGATCAAAACCCTATTGGACATGTGATGGTATAATCTTTGTGATTTCATTTGATTTGCATTGTCTTAGGTAATCTTCATATGTTATGGTGGATCTTTGTTGTTGTTAGGCTAGGGTTTGGTGGTTGAATTCATTTAGCCTTTCAATATTGTTATTATTGTTATCCATTTTCACCATATACATTTTGGCACGCCCGGTGGGATGCTTGTCCCTTTGCATTTAACCCCCTTGTTGCAGGTCTTGTGTTTTTGAAGTTGCAGATCGGACATTTTCGGCAGCATTTTTGGTATTTTCGCGTCTGCGCACTTTCGGATCGCGTTTTTTATTTTTTGGCGCATCTGAGACAGCTGGATCCACGTCTGTGTTTTGGTCATATTTCATTTTGCAGGTTCCAGGGAGGGGCGTCTGTGTTATTGAAACGCGTCTATGTCATTTTCACCCGCGTCTGCGTACAGAAAGCGCGTCTGTGGTTTTTAATCGCGTCTGTGTCTCACAGAACCGCATTTCTGTTGCGGAGTCGCGTCTGCGTAGGCGGTAATTGCATCTGTGTATTGCCTGTTTCAAAATTTTGGAAATTTTATTGATTCGGTTTTCGGATTTTGCATTTAGGGTTTCAGATCTGGTTTATTTTTGGACTAACATTTTCAGATCTAGCTAACACAATTGGTGCAGCTTACCTTGGAAGCTAAATCATTTGGTTGAAGGCCCCTATTTTCACAAAGTCTTTTGGGTTTTAAAATTTACCTAACTTGTGTGTTTGCAGGAAGGGGTGATTATTTCAAACAACCCAAACTACTAACAACTCTTTGTTGCAGGTCCTTGGCAAGAGTTTTTGATTTTTATTGTGTGCCTTGTTTTCATTGACCAGCAAACACTTCCATTGGTGCACTAAAATTGAATCATTGTCTTTTGTGTCTTGAGCAATAGGCTCTTTTTGTTTAATCTTTAGAGGGCCTGTCTTCCCGTGTGGTCATTAGGACTACTAGTGAGAAGAGAACGACCCAAGTGGTAGCAAGGAAAACCCACCTCTTCCGAACCACTATAATCAAATGTATTCATGGTGAAAACTATGAATAACGTGTGCTGATTAGTTCATACCGACACTATGTCTCCCCATAAACCCGTTTGATCAAATTTATTTGATCATTTGTAGGGCGTAACCCCTACCGGCTGGGAGCCTTCTGTATTTACAGAGCTGAAAGTGCCGCATGTATGGCCACACGAGCGGATGCCCTTACTAACACCTTTTTGTTTTAGAAGCCCAAATCCTTCTAGTTGTTGGGGCAGGAGGTCGGACCTCTGGTAGCGGCCCACACACATACAGTTCTTAGTAGAGATACAAAGTTCGCCATGGGGAGTTTTCATGGGGACTGATGCTTGGCTAACCCGAGAAGTGAGTGCCGAGGGTGGAGCCAGTGAGGTCAAGCATCTAAGTATCCGCTCTGAATAGCGTAGCTTCGAGGGTAAAACCCCATGTGGGATCAACAACTATTGTCTTGGCCAGCCATAAGAATTGTGCTTGACTTATTTTAAACATTCAAACATTCAAAAACTAAACAGCAAAACATTGTGTCTTTTGTGTCTTCAAGTGTATGCAAAACATTTTTACATCAAACAACACACTTTTTTGGAGTCATTTTGGAGTCTAGACACTTGCAAACATTGGGTCCTCATCAACATTGTGTCCTCTTGTCACGAAGAATAGTCAAACATTCAGATTTGGTCACAACAAAAATGACTTCACAGATTGAAAAAAAAAAATTGCACAAAGTTTACAGAAACGCGTCTGTGTCTGTCTTAATCACATCTGTGTCGTATAAGCGCGTCTGTGAAGGGCAGAATCGCGTCTGTGAAGGGCAGAATCGCGTCTGTGTGTCTAACAGCATCTGTGTTAAACAGAGCCGCATTTGTGTCAGGGAACAGCGTCTGTGAAGTATATAGGCGCATCTGTGTCCAGAATTGAAAAAAAAATTTACAGTCCAGCAAGCAAACACAGTCAGTTTCGGAATTCTTGACCTTCCTAGGTTGTTTCTCCAGGTTTCATTTAGCATTCAACCTATCTTTGGGTCTCACACAGTCCATCATTGCTTCACATCTCATTTTACATTCACAATTGTCTAAACTTGAGTCAAAAGGTCACTTGCTTGTCCTCATCATACTTTGTCAACACACTACATACAACAACACTTTGCTAAGTGGTCCCTCATCAAGGTTTCTTACCTTTGGGTCTCATTTGGTCTTACTTAGAGTCAAGGTCAGCTTACCTCATCAAGAGAAACTATCCTCTCTTTGGAAGTCACACCTACTCTACCACATACATACTTGGTCTTACACTTTGGACATTTGCAAGTACACCTCAGATTTATTTACATTCCATCCAACTCTTGGTCTTCCATACTTTTTCCATTTTCATCTAGTCTTACACATCTTGGTCAATACCTAGTTCATGGTTGAAACCCGTCTTCAAAAATCTAGGAGAGAAGCTAAAGAGGCTCAAGAGTCTGCAAACATGAGTTCTTATGAGTATGATAACGATTTATTTTTCAATACTGATCACACTACATTGCCTTACATGGATGTCTATAGAAACATTCCAAATGTGGAGAACGCAGACACTACAAACAACATTGTTACACACAATGACAATATGGACAACTTGTCAATACATTCAACAGATGTGGAAGAATCTATTATGAATCCCCATTTCAATCGGTTGGTTGAGGAAATAATGAGGAGAGATAGACAATACTTCTTACAAATGATGGCACAAAGTGGAGCCAAGATACCTCAGGATTTTGACATGTCTCAAATAATGGAAAATCGACCTTTGCAACAAACTCACTCCAATATGGATCAAAGGAGACCTAATAGTGGAGGAAATAGAGGACCACATATGGTACCTAAATCACCATCAGCTTTGCTTCAAAAACCAGAGGTCCCACATACACATGGTCAAACATATGATACTTACCTTCGTAGACCATTATGGAAGTCTTATGCAGACAAATATGCTCAATCACATACTAATGCTAAGGATCAACCACCAAAACAATTGGATGTTCAAAAGCATGCTCAAAATTTGGACACAAGGAAACCTCATGTCAAATTTGGGGGCAACACAATGGAACATGACATGCCTGTAGAATATGGTATACATGCGCAAAATAGATATGGGGTTCCTCAACATGAATCTATACCAAGTGCTCCATATATGCTGCATCAATATAGACCTCCTCCATATGAACATGTGTATGATCAATATCATCCATATATGCAACAAGCTCCTCCTCAAATTGGTGCCTCAAACATGGGGTATGGTTCAAGAAGTCGATCTCCACCTAAGAGCAATTTGGAGCAACAAATCAGAGACTTACAAAAGAAAATGGAGGACATAAATGCACCGAAGCCAACATACACAATGAGAGACATATGTCCTTATCCATTTGACAAGAGCATTCCAATGCCTCCATTTCCTACACACTTTGTGACGCCTAAATTTGATAAGTATAGAGGAAAAGGGGATCCTAAGGCACACATAAGACAGTTTTTCACAGCTTGCATTGAGGTAGCATCAGAAGAGACATATTTGATGAGATTGTTCCCACAAAGCTTAGGTGATCAAGCTATGGAATGGTTCTCCCAACTCCCACCTGGTATTAAGTCATGGGGTGACTTAGCAGAGGCATTTATTCAACATTTCTCATACAATATAGAGACAGACATATCAGTCACTACTTTGTGCAATACCAAGCAAAAAGAGGGAGAGTCTTTTGCATCATTTTTACAAAGATGGAGAAATCTAGCCAGCAGATGCTCTTGTGAAATTCCACAAAAACAAATGGTAGAAATGTTCACCCAGAATGTTAACAAAGACATTGGTTATGATCTAAGAAAAGCTTGTTTGTCCACCTTCAAGGATTTCATTGAAAAAGGCTTAGCAATAGAAAAGGTTCTAATTGAACAAGGAGTCATTAAGATATTCAAGGAGAACAAAGATGACTTTAAAGGAAAAGACAAGCCAAGATTTTGGAATAAAAACAAGAACACAGTCAATGATGGTGTTCTTGATGCCAACACGGTGCGACCCAAATTCATCTTTTCAGGATCAAGTTCTACAAACAATCAAGTGAATACTCAAACAACTTCTAGATCACGAAGGAAGTACACTCCATTGGGAGAACCACTTGAGTCAGTCTTGAAAAAGCTAGTGGCAAACAAGGTAATCACAGTTCCAGATTTTCCTCCATATGAACCAAAGGTTAAACCAAATTGGTAGAATGATGATGAGTATTGTGAATTTCATAAAAGCAAGGGTCATAAAACAGGTAATTGTCATCGACTGAAGAATATTGTGCAAGATCTCATTGATAGAGGTGACATTGAGATTGAGGGACACTCATCCAATCAAGAACATGAGATGTTTAAGGAACCATTCCCAAAGCACGACAAGGGAAAAGTTAAAGTCACAAATGATCAAGCCAACTATACTAGAGCACCTTACAACTATGATTCAACTATCAATCATATCTCGATGGACAATCATATCTCTACTATTACCATCAAGAACAAAAACCCTGAGAATCCTCCTCAGCGACCCAAGATTGTCCTAAGAGGTGTTGGATCTTCTTCCGAACCTACTTCTAAATGTCATGTTACAACCCGTCGAGGTAAAATTACTTTGCCAGGTGCCTCAACTAAAAACACCGCTTCTTCGTCTACCAAACCTGAGTATGACCTTGTAGAACAGTTAGGGAAGACACCCGCGCTCATCTCCATCCTTGAACTCCTATGTATATCCCCTGCTCATAAAGCTATTCTGGACAAAATCTTGAGAGATACCGCCGTTCCTATCGATCTGAACGTGGACCACTTTCAAGCCATGGTGGGATACCTTTCCATTCCACACTCCCTTACATTCACAGAAGCTGATGACGCCTCCTTAAGTTAGCCACATAATGCACCTTTACACATTGAAGCCTTCATACACAAACATCGAATAAAGCGAGTCCTGATAGATGGAGGAGCTGGTCTAAACATTTGTACATTGAGCACCATTAAACAATTGGGATATTCTGATAAAGCTGTGAATTCAACAAATCAAATCACCATCAAGGCATATGATGATGAAGAACGCTCATCCAAGAGCACGGTCACCTTACCTCTAATAATTGGGCCAGTTACAAAGGATGTGGTTTGTCAAGTCTTGGATTTAGATCTCACTTATAATATATTGCTAGGACGTCCTTGGATTCATGAAATGAGGGCAGTCCCATCGACATATCACCAATGCATTAAGTTTCCTCACAACGGAGTCGAGGTAACAGTTAACGGCGATCCTAATCCATTCATATATTGCAATAACTTGAGATCACATACTGAGATCATCATTCCTAGTAATCGTGAAGCTATTCCTTCTTTGGCATACATTGACCCTGAGTCATTGAAACCTTCGACATCAAAACAGGGTGAACTTAAAGGCAGATTTCAGGACAAAGCCATGGGAGAATACACTTTAAATCAGACCATGTATTTACGACAAGTCATGAGCTCTCCAAAAGAATATGGAAGGCCACATCCTAACAAGCAAATATCCATCATAGTATTCAAATGGGATCCTACTACCTTTCAAAGATGGGGCGAACTGGAAGAGGAAGGTTTATACAAAATGCTCTACAAAGACATTGAAGATGACACACAAGATCAGATCAATATACCCTGTGAGAAATATGGCAAAGGCTTCAAGATTCTACAAAAATTCGGGTATGATGGAAAAAGCCCTCTTGGGTTACGAAAAGAAGGCGTTATGGAGCCCTTACAACCTGAATTGACTGTAAAAAGGGAACGCTCGAAGGGACTTGGTTTTCTGACTTCCAAGATCCACACTAAAAGGACAGAAGAGGCATCACGAATCACAATTGCCAAAATTCAACAAGAGGATCGCTATTCCACATACTCCAACGAATGGGAATGGGGTTCAGACAAATCCTCCAGTGACTATGAGCTCACCAAGACATTCAGAGAGCCAGATGAACCCACAGAAGAAGAGGAATTTTATAAAAAGTTCAGAATTGGTCAAGAAACAACCCATGAGGATTCCGCACAGTCTTCGTCTCAAAGTTCTAGGTCGAAATCACATAGGATGAGAACACCTATCCCGGAATGCGCTACTAGTGATGACAATTTGGATTCGCTTGCGATCGAGACTGATGAGGAGAGTGCCATCGATGACCTCGATAGTTACCTCGACATATCCGAATATAACCACATCTTCACTCTTAACCCCGCAAACTCCGAAAACGTTAAAGGCCTTCCCCTTGTTCACCACCAACTCATTGACTGGGATTTTGAAGGACCAGCATAGTTTGACACATTCCAAAATGATGAAGCTGTTATTGACTATCTTGGCATACGAGATGATCTTCCCCTTGGGGACCATAAAGCAGGATACACTATAGAACTCAACAACATGGCATATTTTGGTGAGGGTGTCAGACCTTCCAGTCGCAAAAATGTGAAAATAAGAACAAATCAAGGGTCTTATGGTGAAAACCACACTATGGCGCTATCTGATCCCAAAAAAGTAAAAAGAAAGGACATATCTGAGGGTGAAAACCTCTCTGAGGCACCCGAAGATGGAAGGCTCGACATTCTCCCAGCTTTGTATGAGGAAAAGTCATCCATGTTGGTAGAGGAGACTATCAAAACAAACATTGGTATGGAAGAGGTTCCACACAACATATTCCTAGCTAAATCATTGACAGAGTCTGAAAGGTCACAGTTCATAAGTTTCTTCAAGGAATGGCAAATCAACTTTGCATGGTCATATGCTGATATGCCTGGACTAGATTCGGATTTGGTAATGCATCATTTGACAGTCAAACCGGGGGCAAAGCCAGTGAAACAGAAATTAAGAAAAATGTATCCACAAGTGGCATTACTAGTCAAAGCAGAGATGGAGAAGTTATTGGATGTCGGATTCATACGCCCAATTGATTATCCTGAATGGATCTCCAATTTAGTACCTGTCAGTAAACCAGATCGCAGTATCAGAATATGTACAGATTTCAAAGACATCAACAAAGCTTGTCCAAAAGATGACTTCCCATTACCAAATATTGACTTGATCGTTGATCTCACAGCAGGTCACAAAATGTTATCATTAATGGATGGATTTTCTGGTTATAATCAAATAAGGATCGCACCCAAAGATCAACACAAAACATCATTCACTTGTCCTTGGGGAACTTTCTGTTGGAATGTCATGCCCTTTGGGCTAAAAAATGCAGGTGCTACATATCAAAGAGCAATGACCACTATCTTTCATGATCTCATGCACATAACTGTGTAAGATTATGTTGATGATCTCTTGGGTAAATCAGTAGACAAAAATACACATTTGGACATACTTTCAGTTGTCTTTGATCGGTTGGAAAAATACAAAGTAAGATTAAACCCCAAGAAATGTGTCTTTGGAGTAACCTCCGGGAAGCTCCTAGGATTCATTGTGTCCAAAAGAGGAATCGAAGCTGATCCAGCAAAAGTCAAGGCTATCTTGGACATGCCACCACCCAGAAATATCAGTCAACTTCGATCCTTACAAGGGAGACTCCAGTCTATATGAAGATTCATAGCACAACTTGCAGATAAGTGTAATCCTTTTCAACACCTGCTACATAAAAACATCAAATTCAAATGGGATGATAATTGTCAACAGGCTTTTCAGACACTCAAAGATTATCTTTTGAACCCGCCAGTTTTGATGCCACCAGTTCCAGATCAGCCTCTGTTACTATACATATCAGCTACGCCAATAGCACTGGGGGCACTCCTAGCACAACAAATTGCTGAGGGCAAGGAAAAGGCAGTATACTATATCAGTCGCACATTGGTGGGATATGAGCTAAACTACACACCAATCAAGCATGCATGTCTCGCCGTGGTCTTTGCTTCATAGAAATTACAACATTATATGCTCACTCATAAGACTAAGTTGATTGCAAGGATAGATCCGTTGAAATACTTCCTCAACAAAGCAACACTTATTGGGCAACTAGCCAAGTGGGTAATGAATCTGAGTGAATTTGACATCGAGTATGTGGACAGAAAAGCAATAAAAGGACAAGCAATCGCAGATCAATTAGCAGATGCCCCCATGATTGATGATGTTCCTCTAAATTCAGAATTTCCAGATGAATCCATTTTAACAATATCACATGCAAAGCCATGGCAACTGTACTTTGACAGCTCATACACACAGCATGGGGCAGGAGCTAGTATCCTCTTAATAACTCCTCAAGGAGATTCTATACCAAAATCATACCGCTTATCATTTCCTTGCACTAACAATATCGTGGAATATGAGGCATTAACAACTGGATTACGCATTGCAGTTCAGTGGAAGATCCAGGAACTTCGTGTTTTGGGGGATTCTCAACTTGTCATCCATCAAGCAACTGATGATTACCAAACAAAAGATGAAAAATTAATGCCCTACAAACAAATGGTGGACGACTTGAAACAACACTTCACAAAGATAGATTTTGAGCAGATGCCAAGAGAGCAGAATCGTGTTGCAAATGCCATGGCTACAATTGCTTCACTGATCGATCTACCTCCAAATGAGACTTGCTATGAGTTCTTGGTGGATAACCTTTTGGTTCCATCATATGAGATCACTCCTACTGAAATGATATGTGTTGTTGGTCCCGAATCCCAGTTATATGGTTCCATTTTCACATACCTTCGCGACAATACCCTACCTCCTGATCTATCAAATAACCAACGCCACACCTTCATTCGCTAATCCTCTCGATATGTCATTTTAGCTGATATCCTATACCGGCGAGGGCTAGATGGCACTCTTCTTAGATGTCTAGAAAGAGACGAAGCTCAGATTGCGTTACGTGAAGTGCATGAAGGGATATGTGGTCCACATGCTAGTGGTCCTACCTTGGCCAAGAAACTTATCAGGACTGGATATTACTGGCCCAATATGGAAAAAGACTCATATCAATTTGTCAAGAAATGTAAGCAATGTCAAATTCATGGAGACCTCATACATGCGCCAGCACAAGAACTACAACCACTTGCGTCTTCTTGGCCCTTTTGTCAGTGGGGACTCGATCTCATAGGCAAGATTCACCCTCCTTCTTCTAATGGTCATAAATTCATTATCACTGCCACAAAGTATTTCACAAAATGGATTGAAGTCGTGCCTCTCACACAAGTCACTGGAAAACAGATTGCTACATTCATCCTTAACTATATCATATGCCGATATGGTATTCCTGTTTCCATTATTACTGATAACGGGCGTCCCTTCAAAAATCAGGATGTTCGTGAACTCTGTGACCGCTTCCATATTTCTCATCGTTTCTCCACACCATATTACCCCCACGGTAATGGCCAAGCTGAGGCGTCTAATAAAACAATCCTTAAAATCTTTAAGAAGACAATCGACGATGCTAGCCGTAATTGGCATATCCAACTTAATCCTGCACTTTGGGCCTATCGCACAAGTGTTCGCACACCTACAGGAGCTACACCATATTCACTTGTCTACGGCGTTGAAGCCATCTTGCCTATTGAGGTTGAGTTACCTTCTTTATGGGTCTCTGTGCAAAACATCATCAGTGATGAAGATTATAGGGTCTCTCGCTTACAAGAACTGGAACTACTGGATGAACGGAGACAAACTGCTTTTAATCATCTCAAGGCTTATCAACAACGAATGAGTCGCAGCTACAATCACAAGGTGAAGCCTCGCACATTTGAGGTAGGTGATTTGGTTCTCAGAGAAAACCCCAAGAATCAACAAGACAGAGAGAAGAAGGGCAAGTTTGAACCAAACTGGCTTGGTCCTTACATCATTACAGCAGTATATGGATCCGGGGCATATCAGCTCTCAACTACAGAAGGTGAACCTTTGGGGGATCCTATCAATAGCATGCACCTTCGCAGGTTCTACACATAGCTCTTTGGAGTATCCTAATTAAAAAATACAAAAAAAAAATCAAAAAAATTCAAAAATACAAAAAAATTATAAAAACAAAAAAATCGTTAATTGGTGAAAACCTGGCAAATAGGCGCCTTGTGACACAAAAAACATTGAAAAAATCAAAAAAGTAAAGAGAAATAATTTCGTCCAACGGTGAAAACCACTTCAATGGCCCCCTGGGAAAGTACCATGGTGAAAACTGGGTCACCAGTGCCATGCGTAGATACATTGCTCCTCCCTCCTTTAGGATCCACTTTCATCCTTTCACTATTGCACACACTCACGACCAATTCATCCATAATAAACTTACCCATTCCCATCATGGCTTGTTATTGTTCTACCCAAGATTGGTTAGCCAGTCATAATAAACCTCACTTTCCATCCATAATAAATCAAATCCTATCTGTGGCTAAGGCAAATCCTACGTCTAGTGATGGGTGTGGAACTAAGAACATCATATGTTTCAAGGAGTACATTTTCTTCCAACTTCCTTCAGTCTATCCGCGCACAATCCGCAATAAAACAACATCTGCATCACCAGTCCGCAATAAAGTTTCATCTTCTCCGCAATAAAGTATTAGTTTCATGGATTCAATCAGTTTCAGATGAGACACAGCAGCAACAATGAGCTTCAACAAATCAAATCTTTCAACAGACTCAAACAACATATGGTTCAGTGCTATCTATCCTTTTTGTGAAAGTAAACATTGTGACCAAAAATCAAATAAGACTTATACAAGTGACAAGAGACACTAAACTTGAGGACTACAGTGGATGTTGGTGTCGAGTCTTGGTTTTCTTTTGATTTTATCTTTTGGTGACATGTCTTTTAGCTTTTCCGGGATGTCTTTGACTAGAGATTCTATCTGTAGGATGTCTTTGACTAGAAAGGCGAGGATGGGGTATCGTCACCTATTTGTATTTGCTGTCTGTGGATTGTCTTTTAGTAATTCTATGACTTGTCCAAGGATATGAGGACACTGTGAGTCTAGTGTGAATTGGGGCATTCCTTGTTTGTGACTATCTTATCTCCATGCAAACAGGTACAATGACTTTTTGGGTTAAACATATGCCTCGATTGTCATAACCTACTTGCCATAATAAAGCTCAATGATGATAACGCACAAGAAGCTCTTTCACTTTCATATCTTCTATCTTTCATCCCCCTATCTTGATTGACTTCCATCATCCTTCTTGAGTCCGTGTAGCCTACTATCACATGACTGAGTATAATGACACACCAAAAATATTTGCATTTCATGTAGTTGCACCTGCATTACCACATGTTAAGCATTTCATACATACATATAGATATCACAATTGCACCATATCCTGCACACAACACATGTTAGCACATCTTACATTTTCATCATGTAAATAGTTCTTTGCATTATCATATTCATCTGCATTACATACATTCACATTTGCATCATGCATACACATATAAAACATAAAAGAACAAAACAAAATATTGCATTGCATGATGTACATATTTGCATCCATATCATAAGCATCACATAAGAACATCCCATCACATAGGTACACATGCATATAGTTGCCGCAAAGATGAATCATCTCATATATGTAAAAAGTGTCATGATACAATGATGTCAAAATCATATGGCTACAATCACCCGTAGGTGTCTACATCATCATACAAAATGGTACAATACTAATACATAAGGAGCCCTCTACGGCTATGATGAATTCCCTTCCTCAGAGCCGGTTGGCCTCGACGGAGTTTGAGCCCTAGAAGGACCTGCCCCAAGATCATCTCTCCTGGCCCCTATGTCCCCTGTAGCCACCCCTCGTGTCGCCCTATCCGGATAGAGGAACCCACTGATAACTACTGCCAACACTATTGGTAGTGCTAATCCTATCCATGTCATGGTATCCCATGCCACATGTCCCACCCTCATCTCCAGTCCTGAATCCTAGAACACTCGTCTCAGGGCATCCCTGTCTACGTCTCGATCATATGGAATTAGCTCCCCATCGATCGGTATCCTCAGTATCCTGTATACATCCTCAAGGGTGACTGTCATCTCACCCATCGGCAAATGAAAGGTACATGTCTCGGAGTGCCACCTCTCCGCCAGTGCAATCAGCAGTCCCACGTTTGCCCGAAACTCAGGCACATATAGAACATGTCTCAAACCCATCGCCTCAATCGCTGCTCGGTCCCCAAGTGTCAACTCAGGTCGCAATCTCTGTGTCGACGGGAATCTCTCCCGTGACTCTAGCATCAGCAAATACTCCTGTCATCAAGCAAATCAATTGTGTCAGTCATAGTGGCATTCACTGTTTATCACAAAATGCTACTTTTTATCTAAATGCATATGGCATTCTATTCTAGTGACACTCATTGTTCATCACAAAGTGTTGCTATCCATCCTAGTGGTACTCCCTGTTCATCACAAAGTACTACGTGTTTGGCACTCCCTGTTCATCACAAAGTGCTCCTCACATTTGCACTCCCTGTTTATCACAAAGTGCTGCTCATACTTTAAGTACTTCCTGTTCATCACAAAGTACTCTATCTTGGTACTCACTGTTCATCACAAAGTTCCTTGATCTCTCCTAGTCTTTCCTAGAGGACCTGCTTGAGTGTATCCTCTCAGCAGCTTATCCAATCGATAGCGTATGTTCATCACAGAACTGCCGATTTGACCTAGAAGACGAAAATTCACATTTTTTGGACACAAATGCTTTTTCTTGACATAAACACATATTTATTGCCCTATCTACCATGCATTAATGACAAAAATGAATGCATCAAAGTGCAAGGAGGTTTTGTGGTACTTACCGGCTCTCCTGCCTCTGCTAGCCTCTGGAATCGGCGAACGCGGCCGAATCTGTGAGTGAAAGCCATCGCTGCTGACTGCTCCTGCTCTATTTTGGCTCTACAATATGCTCTTGTGAATGTGTAGATGACAATGAGGATGTATTTTCCCCCGTGGTCTATCTTATAGCCTACCCTAGCCCTCGCCTTCATTTCCTGAGTCAGTTTTCGTTATCCCGTGACTCTATCACTTTATCCGGTTAGTCCATTCTATCCTGTCTTTCTTATCGAGAGATTGTTTGCAATCTTTTCAAACATTTTCATCCAATCTCTCAAGGGGGCATATCATTCCCATCTTGGGGCAACTCTGTATCAGTTCATCTTATCTTCTTTGAAACAACGCGACAAGCCGCATTGTCTCAAAGAGGGGCAAAATGTAGACACCTAAAATTGTCATGTCTAATTAAATAAATATTTTATTTATTTAATTATCTAAGCTTAATTCTTCTATTAATTAAATAAATATTTATTTATTTAATTAATTCATTTATCCTCTTCTAGCCTTATTTCTCATTTAAATAAATACATTTATTTATTTAAATTATCATTTTCTTAAATTAAATAAATATTTTATTTATTTAATTGATCCCACTTCTTCTATTAATTAAATAAATCTTTATTTATTTAATTAATTCATTAGTCTTTTCTACCCATGACACATGTCATTCATCTCTTAATTCATACACTACCTACCCCTTTCATTATTTTATTATTTCTTTTACCTACCCTCTAATCATAGCCGACCTCCTTTTACACCTCTCAATCTTATCCCTCCATTTCATATAGTGTCTTCTATATAAGGAGATGCTTCCTTCATTATCAAACCCTAATCATTCATGCTAATCATCTTTTATGCAATTGACTACACTACGATCCTACTTGCAACCACATTCCGTTCTTTGTTGAGCTCTTGTGCATATAAAATCTGAGAGCAAATATATCAAGCAAGATCAATGGAGATAGGAAGAATGGAGATCAAAACCCTATTGGACATGTGATGGTATAATCTTTGTGATTTCATTTGATTTGCATTGTCTTAGGTAATCTTCATATGTTATGGTGGATCTTTGTTGTTGTTAGGCTAGGGTTTGGTGGTTGAATTCATTTAGCCTTTCAATATTGTTATTATTGTTATCCATTTTCACCATATACACAAACAAACCATCCATACAGAGATAATGATGGAATATGCAAGCAATATTTGTTATTTGTAAACAAAGGACTTATAATTGTTGTAATAAAGGAAAATCTACATGACCAATCTTTGTAATAAAGGAAAATCTACATGATCAATCTTTGCCACCTCTAGTACTCCATGAGAGGAACTAAGACTCTACATGATAGAACTATGTCACCTATGCTATGCTATGAGAAGATTTTGTTCCAGATACTTGAACATGCCAACCATGTGTTGAAGAAGATACCTAGTATTGGAGGATCAATTGATGGTTGCATAGGCCTAATTAGGTGAGAGCACTTGAAATATGACTATAATCAATTCCCCAAGCATTGATCTTTCTATCCTCCCAATTGGAAGAAATGACACTACAAGAAACACAACTAACATCTAAACTATTACAAACCCAATACATCCTAGTGCGGCTATGGGTGTCATAGCCATCACCATGGTTGTAAACTTGAAAGTTTGAAGGCTAAAAAGGTTGCATTCTCATCTTCTACGATGAACAACTGACATAAGAAAATTGCATACATATAAACACTCTTTTGTAATTATATTTATCCTCTTCATGTAATTAAATATTTTAATAATATTGTCATATAAAAAGAAAATCTATCAAAAATTATATACAATTATAATTAAATAAAAATTTATTTATGATATATAATTTAAACTAAGATATATATTAATATTTTGAACGATAATTTTAAATAGACAAATGTCACATAAAATTTGTTTGATAAATATGGCTGATCATCAAATTTAAATCTTGATGTAAGTATTATTAACTGAATGAGTTTGTAATTGATGAGTTTGTTTTTGTTGTGTATTAATTGAATTAGTTTGTAATTGTTTTAGATATTTATTCTATTTAAATGGGGGAAGATTAGACTAGAACCTGTGGTGGAATAACACAAAAAAAAAAACAAGAAACTGTTAATGTTAATCAACCAAAAACTAATCTAAGCAGGCATATCAAAAGAGACACCAAAAACATGAAAGAATATTTAACTAGGAAAGTAAATATAATGAGACATCTCCAAATGTCTCCTAACATGCTCTTAGCTCCTTCTCCTTTGTTCCTCTCCTCTCCAAGTTCCAAATTAGTGTAGCTCTCAGTAGCTTTTTGCACTATGGATGCTTATGGAGGTTCAAGATTGAAATGTTTACTCTAAAATGCTATACAAATGTGAATAAAAGCTGATATTGGATGCTATGATACTAAAATGATTTATTTTAGGCCAAAATAACAAGATATTAGTGATTTATGCTAAATGCTCTCTAAACATCTCTATAACTTAGATGCATACAAGTTTTCAGGATCTGGATTATGAAGGAATGGGCTCTATTTATAGGAAAAATGGAGCAATGGATGGTTGAGATTGAGTAATCTCAACAAGGGTTAGGATTGAATGATATTCAATCCATGTGAAGGCTTTCAACCCAATCCCAAGATGACAAGTGTCAATGTGAGATAGGTTGAGAGGAGAGGGAATAAGCATTAAATGCTTGACATGACCTGAGAGTTAACTTGGGAGTTAAGGTCAAGGTTAGGTTGAATGAATAAATTCTTTATTCAAAGAATAAAGCTTTTATCCAATGGATAAACTCTTGTGCAAAGACAAAAGGGATAACCATGGTCAAAGCAATAAATGCTTGAGGAGACACATGAGTGCAAGTTGAATTAACCATAAATGGTTATGTAAGAGCCATTAATAGTCATGTAAGAGCCATTAGTGGTTTTGGAAGACTTTAGAGGTTAGATTGTTGAACACACAAAGCATTAAATGCTTTTCAAAGACTTTGAAGTCTTTGAGAAGTGACTCCAAGTTGCTTAGGAATGTGACAATAATTAGGGGATGGATTAGGTTAATTAGGAAGGGGTTAGAAGAATCTAGAAGGGGGGTTTAGGAATGCAAGTGGATTTGGTGGGTGAGGGAAAATAGGATTTTAATTAAAATAAAATTCATTTATTTCAATAAATGGGTGCAAGTTGCATTTGTAGGAAAATGCAAGTGGGGGGGATAAATGATTTAAATAAATGTTTTATTTAATTTATTTAAAAGAGGAAAAGGGGATTAAATGAAATAAATATGATTTATTCATTTAATTGATTTGTGAATTTGGTTGAATTAATTAATTTAAAATAAATTGAATAATTTATTTAATTAATAGGAGAATGTTTGAAGATGAATTAATTAAATATTAATTTAATTAACGGATGGCTAGTGGGTTTTTTAATCAAATAAATATGAAATATTTATTCAATTAAAATGGACAAATTTATGTGACTATAGTTTGTATTATAAATTAAATGCCATCAATTTTATAATTCTTGTAAGGAGTTATTGATTTGGAAGGTTATTAAGTGGATTTGAACTAATATTTATTCCTAGATAATAATAGCCTTGTATAAAAGGTATATAAGTATGATTTTTACCTTATCGTGGATCCCTTGAGAGTTACACTTTGAGTTCATGATCATAGGACTCTTCAATCTAAGGAGTTATTCTTGAGGAAGCTATTGAATTTTGATTTTAGGCACATGGTTTGGAAAACCCACCTAAGGTTTCTTGGGTCTTCTTGAACTATATATTGAAATATTAACATTGATATTATATCTCATTATTATTTTTATTTTAGTGTCAATTCTTCCATAATGTGGAGTGTCAATTCTCTCTTCGGATGAAGGCTCAAACCTTGATATTGTATTGTAGCTATTTTTTATTGAGAATACGTCATTTTTTTATGCTTTGTAGTTTAATTTTTTTATTGTTCACCAAACCAAAAAACATAGGACACCAAAACATGCTAGAAACCACCAAACAACTAGACAAAGACAAGAGACAAAAGGGTATGTGCACAAACTTGTGGTACCAAAAGGGGGTCTTAAGATGCCACTTTTTTTTCTGAAATCAACAAAGTCTGAACTTCAATGACAAATTGAATATAGTTACACTCCAAATTTGAAGATTCAACAAGAACAAGAGTCAGAGTGCTTTGAGTCTACTTTCTAAACTACTAGTTTGTTTTCAAAATGGTGGAGATTCAAGGCTTCAAAAAGGGGGGCCACAAAAAGTGGTCCTGTTTTTATGCAAAAAACATAATATAGTGTCTGTTGTGGGCCCCCTAAAATGTTAACTTTTTTTTTTAATTTTTAAAATTTCTTCAGTGAGAAATTATCTAGAGCCTTGTAGTTTATGCTAGATTTTTCAGTTAATTTTTTAATGAGTATATGATCTTTTACTAATTTTCGAAGTGGACACATCCTGAAAAATAGAAATTTGAGCGTGCTCCCCCCTTAAATTATTGATAACTAATAAAAAATCAATTTATTTTTTTTTTAAATTGTGTAGAATGGAGTCTAGTTTCTAAAAATATAAGTTTCTTCAAAATCCGATGAACGTGTAAAACACTATACCCCAAATAGTGCATGTTGGTTTTTGACAAAAAATGGACACACTAACAAAACAAATTATAGATAAAAGCCTTAATGAAATCAAAATGCGATAAAATTACATGTTTGGATAGCTAAGAGAGAGATTGAGGTTTCTATGGTGTTTTTTTTAAGTTTCACTGAAACGCGTGCAAACCTGATGGAGAGCACGGCCAAACATATGTGAATTTTTTTAATCTTCTAATAAAAACACGTCTCAGACCTAGAATGGTCGTCCAACCCTTTGGGTTGGATGCCCAAGTACAATCCAACCCAAAGGGTTGGTGGTTTCCAATACAAACCATTTGGCGAGAGCCAAATATGACACTCGCCCTATTTGGCGCTCACCAAATGCAAAATTTTGAATTTTCACATTTGGCACGCGCCAAATGTTATGCATTGTCCAATGTGAAGGGTTTGTTAGTGCGTAGATTTTCCAATATGGGCACACGTTATATCCACCCTCAAAGGAGAATATATACATGAAATATAACATTTAAGTTACAAGTCACATTTCAATATGTCTTTTTTCTTTCTTATACTTTAAGTTATATTTCATGTATATATTGGTAGGATGTTTGAGAGTGGTTTCAGCTCTATAGGACTTATAATGTAGATTCTAGTTTTAAGAGGATCATATTAAATTTCAGACTTAGTCAAATTTTGGTAATCAACATGCTCCTATTAGCATTCTTCAGCTATGTATCTCACTCTCTTTATCGTCCCCAAAATCTAGACCTATCTCTATCCCTCTCTTGTCTCTCTCACTTCTCTGGGTAAACCCAACTTCTATCTATCCTTGACTCCCTCCCTCTTTCTTCTTCTCTCTCATTCTCTTATTTTTTCACTCCCCTCCCTCTCCATTCTCTTGGTCACTACCTATCCCTTCTATCTTCTCTCTCCCCATATCTAGGTCTCTTCCTCCCTCTTATTCACCTCACTACCTCTCCCTCCCTATATTATTACCCACCTTTCTCTCCCCCTCTAGGTATCTCACCTAATTAATTGTCCACCCTCTAGTTCTCTCCCCCCATCTCCATATTTATCTCCCTCTCCCTTACCCCTATCCATTTATGAACTCTCTCCCTCTATTCTCTCTCTCCAAACCTATCTATCTCCTCATTCCTTAGGTCTATGAACCCCTCCATGTCTACCTCTCCATCCATCCCCTCTTATTCATCTCTTTTCTCTTCTATCTATTCCCTCTCTCCATTGTCTAGGTTGTCACCTCTCCTCCTCTCTCTACCTCCCTCTCTCAAATTTTTAGGTTTCTCCCTCATTCCCTCTCCACCTCTATACTTATCCATTAATGTCTCATTAGGCACCTATCTTTAAGCCCCTCTATCTATCTCTTCCATCTAGGTATTTATCCTCTCTCTCATGCTCTACATATCTCATCTCTCTGTTTATCCCCTCTCTAGTTCTCTCCATTCCTCTCCACCTCTCTCTCCATCACCCCTTACCCATATCCCTTTATTAACTCTCTCCTTCTCTTATCTCTCTCATCACCTCTTTATCTACCAAAAAATCTAGACCTATTACTCCCCCTTTCCTCTCTCTATTTCTTCTCTCTACCCTCTCTAGGTCTCTCCTATACTCTCTCCCTCTCTCTCTCACCTTCCCTCCTTATCTCCATATCTATCCTTCTCTCCCTCCATCTCTCTTCTAAGGTGTACACCTTATGAGAGAATGTGGGCTTGGATCAAGGGTCAAGGGTCCCATATAACCATTTTTTAATGCAGCTCATTTGGCTAGCACCAAATAGCTAAATGACTTCCATTGAAATTTTTTAAACTTTGATAAATTTATACTCTATACCCTATAATCTATAGTCTATACCCTATAGTTTGATAGCCACAACCATAAAAATTAAACAATTTCAAACCTATAACAAATACCCTAGATCGTATCACCAAATATGCTAAATCCTCAACCCTATACAATAACCATAGATCCTATAACCCAATATGCTAAACCATATGAGGTCGTTATGGGTCATATGGAGTTCTAAGGGGTCATAAGGTGTCCCATGACCCCTTAGGACAACATATGACCCCTTAGGACACAATGTGAACCCTAAGGACACGTAAGGGGTTATATGGTATCCTAAGGGGTCATAGGACAATATATGACCCGTTAGGAGACCATATGACCCCTTAGGACACCATATGACCCATAATGACACTATATGGTGTTCTAAGGGGTCACATGGTGTCCTAAGGGTCATATGGTGTCCTATGATCCCTTAGGACACCATATGACCCATAACGACACTATATGGTGTTCTAAGGGTCACATGGTGTCGTAAGGGGTCATATGGTATCCTAAGGGGTCATAGGACACTATATGACCCGTAAGGACACCATATGACCCCTAAGGACACAATATGGTGTCGTTATGGGTCGTATGGTGTCCTAAAGGGTCATATGGTGTCCTAAGCAGTCATAGGACACCATATGACCCCTTAGGACACCATACAACCCATAACGACACCATATTGTGTCCTAAGGGGTCATATGGTGTCCTAAGGGGTCATATGGTGTCGTAATGGGTCATATAGTGTCCTATGACCCCTTAGGATACCATATAACCCCTTACGTGTCGTTAGGGTTCACATTGTGTCCTAAGGGGTCATATGGTGTCCTATGACCCCTTAGGACACTATATGACCCCTTAGGATGCCATATGGTGTCGTTAGGGGTCATATGGTGTCATAAGGGGTCATATGGTATCCTATTACCCCATAGGACACCATATGACCCCTTAGGTGTCGTTAGGGATCATATTGTGGCTTAACAGGTCATATGGTGTGTTATGACCCCTTAAGACACCATATGACCCCTTAGGACACCATACGATCCATAATGACACCATATGGTGTCGTAAGGGGTCATATAGTGTCCTCATGGGTCATAGGACACCATATGATCCCTTAGGACACAATATGAACCCTAACAACATGTAAGGGGTTATATGGTATCTTAAGGGGTCATAGGACACTATATGACCCTTTAGGACACCATATGACCCCTTAGGAAACCATATGACCCCTTAGGACACAATATGGTGTTGTTACGAGTCGTATGGTGTTGTAAGGGGTCATATGGTATACTATGACCCCTTAGCACTCCATATGACCCATTAGGACACAATATGGTGTCGTTATAGGTCGTATGGTGTCCTAAGGGGTCATATGTTGTCCTATGACCCCTTAGGACACCATATGACCCCTTAGGACACAATATGGTGTCGTTATGGGTTGTATGGTGTCCTAAGGGGTCATATGGTGTCCTATGGGGCCATAGGACACCATATGACCCCTTAGGTGTCATTAGGGATCATATTGTGTCTTAATGGGTCATATGGTGTGTTATGACCCCTTAAGACACCATTTGACCCCTTAGGACACCATACGACCCATAATGACACCATATGGTGTCCTAAGGGGTCATATAGTGTCCTAAGGGGTCATAAGACACCATATGATCCCTTAGGACACAATGTAAACCCTAACAACACGTAATAGGTCGTATGGTGTCCTAAGGGGTCATATGGTGTCCTATGGGGCCATAGGACACCATATGACCCCTTAGGACACAATGTAATAGGTCGTATGGTGTCCTAAGGGGTCATATGGTGTCCTATGGGGCCATAGGACACCATATGACCCCTTAGGTGTTGTTAGGGATCATATTGTGTCTTAACGGGTCATATGGTGTGTTATGACCCCTTAAGACACCATATGACCCCTTAGGACACCATACAACCCATAATGACACTATATGGTGTCCTAAGGGGTCATATAGAGTCCTCCAGGGTCATAGGATACCATATGACCCCTTAGGACACAATGTGAACCCTAACGACACGTAAGGGGTTATATGGTATCCAAACGGGTCATAGGACACTATATAACCCGTTACAACACCATATGACTTCTTAAGACACCATATGACCCCTTAGGACACAATATGGTGTCGTTATGGGTCATATGGTGTCCTAAGGGGTCATATGGTGTCCTATGACCTCTTAGGACACTATATGACCCCTTAGGACATAATATGATGTCGTTATGGGTCGTATGGTGTCCTAAGGGGTCATATGGTGTCCTATGGGGCCATAGGACACCATATGGTCCCTTAGGTGTCGTTAGGGATCATATTGTGTCTTAACGAGTCATATGGTGTGTTATGACCCCTTAAGATACCATATGACCCCTTAGGACACCATACAACCCATAATGACATGATATTGTGTCCTAAGGGGTCATATAGTGTCCTAAGGGGTCATAGGGAACCATATGACCCCTTAGGACACCATATGACCCATAACGACACTATATGGTGTTCTAAGGGGTCACATGGTGTCGTAAGGGGTCATATGGTGTCCTATGACCCCTTAGGACACCATATGACCCCTTAGGACACAATATGGTGTCGTATGGTGTCCTAAGGGGTCATATGGTGTCCTATGACCCCTTAGGATACCATATGACCCCTTAGGATACAATATGGTGTCTTTATGGGTCGTATGGTTTCCTAAGGGGTCATATGGTGTCTTATGGGGCTATAGGACACCATATGACCCCTTAGGTGTCGTTAGGGATCATATTGTGGCTTAGCAGGTCATATGGTGTGTTATGACCCCTTAAGACACCATATGACCCCTTAGGACACCATATGACCCATAATGACACCATATGGTGTCCTAAGGGGTCATATAGTGTCCTAAGGGGTCATAGGACACCATATGACCCCTTAGGACACAATGTGAACCCTAACGACACGTAAGGGGTTATATGGTGTCCTAAGGGGTCATGGGACACTATATGACCGGCTAGGACACCATATGATCCCTTAGGACACCATATGACCCATAACGATACTATATGGTGTTCTAAGGGGTCACATGGTGTCGTAAGGGGTCATATGGTATCCTTTGACCCCTTAGGACACCATATGACCCCTTAAGACACAATATGGTGTCATTATGGGTTGTATGGTGTCGTAAGGGGTCATGTGGTGTCCTATGACTGCTTAGGACACCATATGATCCCTTAGGACACAATATGGTGTCGTTATAGGTCGTATGGTGTCTTAAGGGGTCATACGGTGTCCTATGGGGTCATAGGACACCATATGACCCCTTAGGTGTCGTCAGGGATCATATTGTGTCTTAACAGGTCATATGGTCTATTATGACCCCTTACGACACCATATGACCCCTTAGGACACGTTATGTTGTTATCATGGGTCATATGGTGTCCTAAGGGGTCATATGGTGTCCTAAGGGATCATCGCACACCATAAGACCATACTTGCCCCATATGGTGTACTAGGGGCTCATATGGTGTCCTAAGGGGTCATAGGACACCATACAAACCATACTAACACCATATGGTGTACTAAGGGGTCATATGGTGTCCCAAGGGGTCATAGGACACCATACAAACCATACTAACACCATATGGTGTACTAAGGGGTCATATGGTGTCCCAAGGGGTCATAGGACACCATATAACCCCTTAGGACACAATATGACCCCTAACGACACCTAAGGGGTCATATGGTGTCCTATGACCCATTAAGACACCATATGGTGTCGTTATGGGTTGTATGGTGTCCTAAGGGGTCATATGGTGTCCTATGACCACTTAGGATAGAATATGGTGTTGATATGGGTGTGATGATAACCTAAGAGGTCATATGGTGTCATATGACCCCTTAGGACACCATATGACCCCTTAGGTTTTGTTAGGGGTCATATTGTGTCCTAAGGGGTCATATGGTGTCCTATGACCCCTTAGAACCTAGAGAGAGGAGGGAGTGAGGAAGAAACTAAGGGAAAGAGGTGAGAGAGGGAATTAGATGGGTGTAAGGATGAAGAGGGAGATAGGTCAAGGGATAGGAGAATAAGGGCATTGTGAGAGCTAGAGAGGGGAGGGACAAAGAAGAGTATGTATCTATAATAATGAAGAACCCGAGAAGAGGTAAGGGGAGAGAGAGGATATGAGATCAAGTTCATAGAGAGAGATGAAACTACGAGGGAAGGGAGATAAAGAAGGGAGAGGTGAGATGGGGGTTTCTATGTACACATTTGGTGCTCTCCCTATTTGACACACGCCAAATGTGGAATATGGACCACATTTGGCACGCGCCAAATGGAAAAATCCATTCATCACATTTGGCGAATGCCAAATAGGGCGAGCGCCATATTTGGCGCGCACCAAATGCCCTGCTTTGGGAAATACCAGACCTATGGGTTGTATTTTCCTTGGGCATCCAACCCAAAGGTTTGGACGACCATTTGAGGCTAGAGATGTGTTTTTATCAGAACATTGAAAATTTTGACATATTTTTGGTTGTGCTCCTCGTCAGGTTTGCACGTGTTTCAATGAAGTTTAAAAAAATACCGTGGCAAACTTGAGCTCCCTCTTATCTATCCAACAATGTAATTTATTTCAAATTTTGATTTTGTTAAGTCTTTCATCTAGAATTTCTTTTGTCAGTGTGTCTGTTTTTTGTCAAAAACCAACATGCACTATTTTGGATATAGTTTTTTACATGTTCATCATATTTTTAAAAAACTTACATTTTTAGAAACTAGACTCCATTCTACACAATTTTTTAAAAATACAATTTAATTTTTTATTAGTTTTCAATGATTTTAGGGGGGAGCACGCTCAAATTTCTATTTTTCAGGATGTGTCCACTTCAAAAATTAGTAAAAAATCATATACTCATTAAAAAATTAGCTGAAAAATCTGGCATAAACTACAAGGTGTTAGCTAATTTCTCACTAAAGTGATTTTAAAATTTTTAGGGGGGCCACAACAAACACTATGTTATTTTTTTTGCATAAAAATAGGACGATTTTTTGTGGCCCCCCTTTTTGAAGCCCTTAATCTCCACCAGTTTCAAAAACAATTAGTAGTTTAGAAAGTAGACTCGAAGCACTTTGACTCTTGTTCTTGTTGCATCTTCAAATTTGGAGTGTAACTATCTTCAATTTGTCATTGAAGTTCAAACTTTGCTGATTTTAGAGAAAAAAAGTGGCATCTTAAGACCCCCTTTTGGTACCACAACTTGTTGCACATACCCTTCTCTTCTTATTGTTTCTCTCCACTCTCTCTATGTTCCCTTAATTAATACCTCTCCCTCCTAACCTCTCTTTCCATATCTATTTTTCTCCTTCCCTCCATCTTTACATATCTACATCTCCCTCTTTATCTCTTAATCCCCCTGTATCTCCTTTACCTCTATCTTTCCACCCTAGGTCTCTCACCTCTATATCTCTCTCCTCTCTAATTCTTTCCTTTCCACCTCCTTACCCCTCTTTCTCTCTTCGTGAACTTATCTCTCTTATTGTATTCTCTCTCTCCCTCACCTATCTACTCTTCCCTCTCTAGGTCTCCCAGCCACTCCCTACCCACCTCTCCCTTTCTTCGTAGATCTATCTTTCTCTTTATTCTTCCCTCTCCCCTCTTTTTTCTCACTCCCCTGTATAGGATTTAGATAATAGGTTGTAGGATATAAGGTTTATGGTATGGGTTACAAGATTGATGGAACATTGTTTAGGGTAGATAGGGTTGAGGGTAGTGGTCGTATTGATAGTCAAGACACCATATGACCCCTTAAGACATCATATCACCCCTTATGATACCATATGACCCCTTAGAACACCATATGACCCCTAATAACACTATATCATGTCCTAAGGGGTCATATGGTGTCATTAAGGGTCATATGGTGTCCTAAGGGGTTATATGGTGTCGTTAGGTATCATATGGTGTCATATGGTATTCTATGACCCCTTAAGTCACCATATGATCCCTAATGACACTATATGGTATCCTAAGGGGTCATATGGTATCCTAAGGGGAAATATGGTCATCTATGACCCCTTAGGACATCATATGCCCCCTCCTAACACCATATGGTGTCCTAAGTGGCCATATGGTGTTTTATGACCCCTTAGAACACCATATGACCCCTAACAACATTATATGGTCTCCAAAGGGGTCATATTGTTTCCTAAGGGCTCATATGATGTCCTAAGGGGTCATATGGTGTTTTATGGCCCCTTATGACACCATATGATCCCACACGACATCATATGACCCCTAATGACACCATATGGTGTCGTTAGAGCTAATATGGTGTCCTATGGGGTCATATGGTGTTCTATAAACCCTTAAGACACCATATGACCTCTAAAGACACCAAATGGTGTCCTAAGGGGTCATATGGTGTTCTATGACCCCTAACATCACCATATGGTGTCCTAAGGGGTCATATGATTTCCTAAGGGGTCATATGGTGTCCTAAGGGGTCATATGGTGTTCTATGACCCCTTAGGATACCATATGACCCCATACAACACCATGTAATACCTAACAACACCATATGGTTTCCTAAGGGGTCATATGGTGTTCTATGACCCCTTAGGACACCCTATGACCCCTAATGAAAACATATGGTGTCCTAAGGGGTCATATGGTGGTCTATGACACCTAATGACAACATATAGTGTTCTAAGGGGTCATATGGTGTTCTATAACCCCTTGGAACACCATATGGGCCCTCAAGACACCATATGACCCCTAAAAAACACCATATGGTGTCCTAAGGGGTCATATGGTGTTCTATGTCCCCTTAGGACACCATATGGCCCCATACGTTACAATATGACCCCTCATGGTACCATATGGTGTCCTAAAGGGTCATAGAATACCATATGACTCCTTAGGACACCATATGACCCCTAATGACATCAGATGACCCCTTAGGACAGCCTATGGTGTCGTTAGAGGTCATAGACACCATATTACCCCTTAAAACACCATGTGACCCCTAACAACACCATATGACCCCTTAGGACACCATATAGTGTCCTTAGGGGTCATATGGTGTCCTAAGGGCTCAGATGATGTCCTAACAGGTCATTGAACACCATATAACCCCTTAAGATTTTGTATGATCCCTTAGGACATAATATGACCCCTATGGTGTTGTTACAGGTCATATGGTGTCCTAATGGGCCATAAAATACCATATGACCACTTAGGACACCATATGACCCTTAATGACACCATATGACATGTCATAAGGGGTCATATGGTGTCTTAAGGGGTCATAGAACACCATATGACCCCTAAGGACACCATATGACCCCTAAGGGGTCGTATGGTGTCCTAAGGGGTCATAGAACACCATATGACCCCTTAGGACACAATATGACCCCTAACGACACCATATGACCCCTAAAAACACCATACAACCCCTCAGGAAACCATATGGTGGTCTTAGGAGTCATATGGTGTCCTAAGGGGTCATAGAACACCATATGACCCCTTAGGACACCATATGACCCCTAATGACACTATATGGTGTCGTTAGGGGTCATATGGTGACCTAAGGGATCATATGGCATCCTAATGGGTCATAGAATACCATATGACCCATTAGGACACCATATGACCCCTAACGACACCATATGGTGTTGTTAGGGGTCATATGGTTTCTTAAGGGATCATATGGCATCCTAATTGGTCATAGAATATCATATGACCCCTAACGACACCATATGAGCCCTAATGACACCATATGACCTCGAACGACACCATATGGTGTCGTAAGGTATCATATGGTGTCCTGAGGGGTCCTAGGACACCATATGACCCCTTTTTAACATCCTAGTACATGACATGGCCACTTGTGACACAATATCACCCCTCAATACACAATATGGAGTCGTTAGGGGCCATATGGTGTCTTAAGGAGTCATATGGTGTCGTTAGGGATCATATGGTATCCTAAGGGGTCAAATGGTATTCTATGACCCATTAGGACACCATATGACCCCTAACGACACCATATGACCCCTTAGGACACCATATGAACCGTAACGACACCATATTGTGTCTTGAGGGGTCATATGGTGTCACAAGTGGTCATGCCATGTACTAGGATCTTAAAAGGGGTCATATGGTGTCTTATGACCCCTTTGGACATCATATGACCCCTTAGGACACCATATGGTGTCATTAGGGGTAATATGGTGTCTCGAGGGGTCATATGGTGTTGTTAGGGGTCATATGGTGTCCTAAGGGGTCATGTGGTATTTTATGACCCATTAGGACGCCATATAACCCCTTAGGACACCATATGACCCCTAACAACACCATATGGTGTCATTAGGGGTCATATGGTGTCGTTAGGGGCCATATGGTGTCCTAAGGGGTCTTATGGTGTGATAAGGGGTCATATGGTGTTTTCTGACCGTTTAGGACACCATATGATCGCTAAGACCACCATATGATGTCATTAGGGGTCATATTATGTCCTAAGGGGTCATATGGTGTTCTATGACCCCTTCAGACACCATATGACCCCTAACGATGCCATATGGTGTCCTGAGGGGTCTTATGGTGTCCTTAGGGGTCATATGGTGTTGTATGACCCCTTAAGACACCAAATGCCCCATTAGGACATGTCATATGTTATTGTTAGGGGTCATATGATGTCCTAACGGATCATACGATGTCCTAAGGGGTTATATGGTGTTCTATAACCCCTTAGGACACCATCTGACCCCTTAGGATACCATATGACCCCTAAGGACACTATATGGTTTTTTTAGGGGTCATATGGTGTCCTAAGGGGTCATATGATGTTGTTAGGGGTCATATGGTGTCCTAAGGAGTCATATGTTTCTCTATGACCTCTTAAGACACCATATGACCCCTTAGGACACCATATGGTCTTGTGAGGGGTCATATGGTGTAGTATGGGGTGATATGGTGTCCTAAGGGGACATAGAACACCATATGACCCCTTAAGACATCATATGGTGTTTTGAGGGGTCATATGGTGTCTTGAGGGCTCCTATGGTGTCCCAAGTGGTCATAGAACAACATATGACCCCTTAGGACACCATATGTTTTCATTAGGCATCATATGTTGCACTAAGGGGTCATAGAACACCATATGACCCCTTAGGAAACTATATAGTATCGCTAGGGATTATATGGTCTTGTATGGGGTCATATGGTGTCCTAAGGGGTCATCGAACACCATATGACCCCTTACGACACCATATGACCCCTTAGGACACCATATGACATGACCTAAGGGGTCATATGGTGTCTTAAGGGGTCATAGAACACCATATGACCCCTAAGGACACCATATGACCCCTTAGGACACCATATGCTATCGTTAGGGGTCATATGGTGTCCTAAGGGGTCATCAAACACCATATGACCCCTAACGACACCATATGGTGGTACTAGGGGTCATATGGTGTCCTAAGGGGTCATAGAACACCATATGACCCCTTATGACACCATATGACCCCTTAGGACACCATATGACCCCTAACAACACCATATGGTGTCCTAAGGGGTCATATGGTGTCCTGAGGGGTCATATGGTGTTCTATGACGCCCTAGGACACCATATGACCTCTTTTAACTTCCTCGTACATGACATGACCACTTGTGACAGCATATGACCCCTCAAGACACAATATGGTGTTGTTAGAGGTCACATGTTGTCCTAAAGGGTCATATGGTGTCATTAGGGATCATATGGTGTCCTAAGGGGTCATATGGTATTCTATGACCCATTAGGGCACCATATGACCCCTAATGATACCATATGACCCCTTAGGACACCATATGACCCCTAATGACACCATATGGCATCATTAGGGGTCATATGGTGTCATAAGGGGTCATAAAACACCATATGACCCCTTAGGACACTATATGGTGGCATTAGGGTTCATATAGTGTCATTAGGGGTCATATGGTGTCCTAAGGGGTCATATGATGTCCTTAGGGGTCATGAAATACCAAATGACCCCTTAGGACACCATATGGTGTCGTTAGGGTTCATATGATGTTCTAAGAGATCATATGATATCCTAAGGGGTCATAGAACACCATATGACCCCTTAGGAAACCATATGACCCATAACAACACCATATGACCCCTTAGGACACCATATGACTTGTAACGACACCATATGTTGTCCTAAGAGGTCATATGGTGTCCTAAGATAGATAGTAATGGTTTCCTAAGGGGTCATATGGACCTCCATGCTCCTACACATACCCAGATGGGTTATATAGAAATATAAGATACCTAGAGGGGGAGAGAGGCATGAGAGACCTAGATAGGGTGAGAGAGAGAGGGTTGAGATAGATGAAGGGGGATAGAGAGAGGTTGGTAATGAGATATGGATGGAGATGTAGAGAGGTGGAGAGGGGATGAGGGAGAAACATAGAGAGGGGTAGAGAGGGTGTGATGGAAAGATGATGATGTAGACTGTAAAGAGAGAATAAGAATTAGTAGGGAAGGGAGAGAGATATGGGGATAAGGAGGGAGAGGGAGATAGAGAGGGAGAGGGGACTGAAATAATGGAGATTCCTATAAATGGGAGGGAGGGATAAGAGGAGAGATGAAACAATAAAGAGAGAGAAGAGTATGAGGGGATTGAAGGAGAGGTAGACATGGAGGGAATACAAGACCCAAGGAAGGAGAAGATAGAGAGGTGGGGGGAAAGAGAGAAGAGGAGGAGAGAGTTCAAAAATAAATAGGTGTAAAGGGGGAGGGAGATAGACGGGAAGAGAGAGGGAGAGAACTAGAGAGGGGAAAAATAGATAGGCTAGAGAACTATATTGGGAAAGAGAGATGAGAGACCTAGATGACAAGAGAGAGGGAGAGAACTAGAGAGGGGAAAAATAGATAGGCTAGAGAACTATATTGGGAAAGAGAGATGAGAGACCTAGATGAAAAGAGAGAGGAATGAGATAGATAGAGGGGGGGAGAGAGAGGTGAGTAATGAGACATGATGTAGAGGTAGATAGGTGGAGAAGAAGGAAGTTATAAACCTAGAGAGGTGAGAGAGAGTTGATGACCTAGAATGTAGAGAGAGAGAATAAAAGAGGAAGAGATAATAAAAAAGTTGGGGAGTGAGATATACATGGGGGTATGTATGGATGGGGAGGTAGAGAGGGAGAGGGGAAGAAATGAAGGGAGAGACCTAGAGAGGGGAAGGAGGGAGAAGAGAAGAGATAGAAGAACAAAGAGAGGAGTAAGAGGGGATGGATGGAGAAGTAGACATGGAGGGAGTGAGAGACCTATGGAAGGAGGAGATAAAGAGGTTAGGGGAGGAAGAGAAAAGGAGGGAGTTCATAAAGGGATAGGGTTAAGGAGGAGGGAGAGAGAGGTAGAGAGGGACAAAGAGAATTATAGAGGGGGCATATAGATAGGTGAGAGACCTAGATGACTAGAGAGGAGTGAGATAGATAGAGGGGGATAAAGAGAGGTAGGTAACGAGACCTATATGCAAAGGTAGATAGGTGGAGAGGGAGAAACCTAGAGAGGGGAGAGAGGGTGGGATGGAGAGGTAATGACCTAGACAATGAAGATGGAGAATAAGAGAGGAAGAGATAAGATGAGAGAGTGGGAGAGGGAGATAGAGAGGGAGAGAGGAAGAAAGGAAGGTAGAGACCTAGAGAGGGGAGGGAGGGAGAATAGAAGAGATAGAAGAACAAAGAGATGAGTAAGAGGAGATGGATAGACATGTAGACATGGAGGGAATGAGAGACCTAGAGAATGAGGAGATAGATAGGTTTGGAGAGAGAGAGGGAGAGAGTTCATTTATAGATAGAGGAAAGGAAAAGGGAGAGAAATGTGGAGAGGGAGGGAGAGAACTAGAGGGTGGACAATTAGATAAGTGAGAAACATAGAGGGGGAGAGAAAGCTAGGTAATAATATAGGGAGGGAGAGGCGGTGAGGTGAATAGGGAGGGAGGGACAACCCTAGATATGGGGAGAGAGGATAAAAGGGATAGGTAGTGACCAAGAGAAAGGAGTGGGAGGGGAGAGAAACAATATGAGAGTGAGAGAGAAGAGAGAGGGAGAGAGTCAAGGATAGAGAAGTGAGAGAGACAAGAGAGGGAGAGAGATAGGTCTAGAGTTTAGGGAAGATAAAGAGAGTGAGATACATAGCTAAAGAATGCTAATAGGAGCATGCTGATTACTGAAATTTGACATATTGATTACTGAAATTTGACTGTCTGAAATTTTATATGATCCTCTAAAAACTAGAATCTACATTATTAGTCCCATAGAGCTATATTTAAATGTTATATTTCATGCATATATTCTCCTTTGGGGGTGGATATAACTTGTGCCCAGGTTGGAAAATCTACACACTCAGAAAACCTTCACATTGGACAATGCAGAACATTTGGCGCATGTCAAATCTGGCGCTCGCCAAATACAAAAAATAGACTTTTCACATTTGGCGAGCACCAAATTTGGCGCACACCAAATGTGAAAATTCAAAATTTGGTATTTGGCGGGCGCCAAATTTGGCATGCGGCAAATATGAAAATTCAATTTTTTTCATTTGGCGAGCTCCATATTTGGCACCCACCAAATGGTTTGCTTGGGAGAATACCAACCCTTTGGGTTGGATTTTCCTTGGGCATGCAACCCGTAGGTTTGGACGACCTTTTCATGCCAATAACACATTTTTATGAAAAGATAAAAAGTGGCACCTTTTTTATACCACAACTTGGTGCACTTACCCAAAATTGAAAAGAAAAAGCCAGCCAGCCACTCACCAAAGACATGAAGGGATGGTCTACTAGACGAAGCCATTACCATCTTGCCAATGTTTACACAGACTTATGGCTTTATCAAAAAATGAAATCTTTTAATTTGAATCCTTTATAGAGGGCAAAGTGTCAGACTCTGAGGTAGCCTTGACCATTGATGCAGACAAAACCATCACTAGAGAGGAAGACTCTAATTCACCTTCCTGTGTTCAATTTCCTCTTGAATAGCATGAAAGAAGGCTATATTTAATGCCATCTCTTGGATCAACATAGACATTTCCTCAACTTTTCTCTTTAGGTTATCATGGCTCTCCTTCAGCTCCACCACTACATTTCTCTCAAACCTTTGAGACGATTTTTCATTAAGATAATTTATCATCATCTTGACCTTGTCCCATTTTTATGATTTACCAGCCATATCACTAGTAGTCTTCCAAACCCTATCATCCTTTTCCTCCATGACCATTTGTCGGCCCTAGCCCCCACCTCCGTCATCGCTTCAAGCTTGTTTTTCCTTCTTATGGCCACATCAAATTACAAGAGGAACCATTTAATAACTGCATCTTGACACCCAATATCCTCTTCTAGCTTATATAGGTTTACTTCCAAAGTAGGGAAGCTAGGATTGGGACTAGACATATATTGCCTAGGCGGGGCAACCTCCTCGAAATTAGCTTGAAACCAGTCAAACTCCAAGGCTAGGGAGAACTCAGATTCGTCTAGAGCCTCCTCCTCATTTGATTCCACTAGCTCCACTTACTTAGAAGGTGGGGTTTAGGATTTGTTTTATTTTTTCCCTCTAATAGGGCTGAAACAGGTAGGTATTAGCTAGGTTTTAGGCAAAGATGCAACATTGGTGTCCAATTTTGAAATGGGAACACCTGAGAGCTCCACCACTAAATTTGAATAGAACAAGGGACCAAGGGAAATCAATGGGGTCCAACTGGATGAGGTTAAAGCCAGGTGGAAGTTGTGAAGCCTTAGAATTAGCCCTTGGTGGAAGGGAGGGAAATTTTTGGATTTAGCCCTAGCAACTTATTGTGTCAAAGAAGAAAATACCAAGAAGAGAAAATTTAGTTTTGTGTCATACCATAGATGATTCAACATGGGGAAAAGCTGGGTATGGAATATTTTTAAAATTATGTCCAAAGTGAAGTATTCCATGAGCAATAGAGTTGCATCCTTCCATATCCGCAAGAGGTCTTCTTTGTTATACCCACTCTACAGTCTCAAAACTCCTTCACGCTTGAAAAATCTCTTAAAATCATCAAGTTGTAAGACCCTTTCAAATTATTAGGAAAAGTTATTCCTTCCAACGATAACCTAGTAATAGTAGCAATTGTTCTTGGATGGACTTTAAAGGAAATTTCCTCAATTTTCACCTCACCCTACTCCCATGAATGAGAATTTTTTTTGTAAAGATCAAGATCAAAGCCCTACATTCCTTCTACATAACTTGCTAGGGTACCCTTAACTTTTGGATACAACTTGGCATTATTTTATAAATTGTCACAACTATTTAGTTTGGTTTGAATAAGGTCACCCACCATAGCTAACACAAAGAACCTAGAGGTGAAAACTAGAGTGAGAAAACACAAACTAATAGTATGAAAAAGATAGGACTTATAGGGGTTGGGGAAAGTGCAACTGTAGGTTGAATGAGATGTCCACCACCTATACATTAAATGACTAGCAAAAAGGACAGTGATGACAAGAAAAAATGCAATCTTTGGATTATACTTCATCACGAGTCCTTATGTAATCAAAGGTAGTGACACAAACCATATCAGGGATATCATAAATATTTGTCCACATTTTCAAATGATTGGAAAATCTGCCCAAAGAAGATAGCATGTCTGCGACTTTATTCCCTTCTCTTTTCGTCAAACAAAAATTGATGTGGCTCATCCCGTGAGTGAGATCTTGACTCTTGGCAATAAGGTGTTCACATTTATAGATGGGTTTGGCTTCATTTTTTAGCATTAAAATAGTATTTTTTTATGATGATTCGATTGTACCCTCTATCTTTCACAATAACTAAGCCATAATAAGCCACTACCACCTCCACAACACTTGAAGTTTGCATCCCCAATTTGATCACATAAGCTAGGACCATACTGCCCCTGTGGTCATGTATGACTCTACCCCCACCTGCCCGACCTAGATTTCCTTTAGAAGAATCATCAAAATTTAATTTCAGCCAACTAGAGTTGAGGGTCGAGGGGGCCTAATTTTTCTAATGTTGGCATCTCATATTTCTAATTTTTTAATTATCCTTCTATTTATTTCTCTATTCTTGTTTGTTTTTAAGTGTTGATTTACACATTATTAGTTTATTAAAATATTTACAACATCTCTTATATTAAAATTAAGTAAGAAATATTTGTGTATTTCTTTTCAATACAAGTTAATGGTACATTAAATATCATTAAATACCAAGCGATAGTATAAAATCTATCTAATATATATAAAACCAACTAATGAAATTGAAAAAAAAGAATTTAAATTTAATATTCCTTCTTTGTTAGAGATGTTTGTATTAGATTCACATATTTAAAGATATCA
Source organism: Cryptomeria japonica (assembly GCF_030272615.1). Classification (NCBI taxonomy): domain Eukaryota; kingdom Viridiplantae; phylum Streptophyta; class Pinopsida; order Cupressales; family Cupressaceae; genus Cryptomeria; species Cryptomeria japonica. The sequence continues at coordinate 86,480,813 of NC_081407.1, forward strand.
TTTTGCTTTAGGAAGTCAAGGTTTCTTGGTTTTTTTCTTTCTACTACTTCATGCATCATTCTTATTTCCATTAGGGGAGAGGACCCAGTAGTTGTGCACCCTAACTTTGCGCTTCTCAAAATCTTACGTGGAAATTTCAAATCACTCAGAATTTTTTACAGCAGCTTACTTGGCAAGTCCCCTACTTATAACTAAGGTTTCAGGACCACATCATCAAATATGATTCCACATCAGCATGCTTTTTGCCAAGGTTTCCAAAACAGCCCCCAAAAAAGTGAGACCAATAGGTGTGCAAAAGGGCTCCAATACTTGTGCAGTTGATGTGGCATCACATGGTTGGTTACTTTTAACAACAAATAGTATATTTCATTCAATCATTGGTACTTATCATACAACTATTGGTTCAATGTTGTACAAAAGTTGGACATTAAATTAGCAAGTATGGGGTATTAAATCAACAACTTTTGTCACAAGAATTGGAACGCGCTCAACTACTGGGTCCTTTCCCCTAGTCCAGGTTATTCGAATCATGAGGTTGGTCATGGCAAAGTTGTCACCTTTATATCTCTAACATGGTATCAAATTTTGATTGATCATAGATGTGACCCGACTAACCATATGGCCTGGGATATTTTCCGTATTCATAATAATAATTTTTTAGGTGATTAGTGTTTATGATTCCAATGATGTTGTTGAAATATCTACCCTAGAGCATAACAGATTTAAATTCCAACCACCACTTGGGTTTTGTGTAAATATTTTAACATGATTGAGCGACTCCATGATAAATGAAAACTTTGCCCATACATTGCACAATTGGTAAGAGAGAAGCTTGGTTTTACATGCACAATAAACTAGGTCTTTTTGACACTGATTCCCACCGCCTTGGTACATATGGTCTGATTTCAGTTTTCATTAAAATAAACTTTGTGTAGGCTTATGATCATATTCAATGGTGATTCAATGGCCCTTCATTTTGGCCATTCTTAAGGCACTTTGTTTTTTCCCATGATTCATTTATCGATGCATTTAATAATTTTGCAGATGCTTTTGTTGGCATCGCCATTTTGGCTAGCAGTCTTCTTGTTTTGGACCATTTTGGTCCATCAAACAAGGATTCTTACTTTAAAAACTATCTATGTTTTGAACTTGAAAGGTTTTGGTTACCTTATAATGCAAGTCATTTCCCAATTCCATGCCAAGGGGATTGTTTTTCCAAATTTTGAGCAATAAATTGTCAATGGTAATTTTGATAATGATTCTTTTCTTACTCTGCGTGAGCAAGAAGAGAATATTTATTTTTGAGGGTTTTTTATGGCTTACCCCCAACCTATACAAGTGGTTTCAAGCTCACCACAAACTCATAATCTCTTTGGATTTACAACTTACCCTTAACTGATGCAATTCTAAAGTGGTTTGAAGCTCACTACAAACTTTGCACTCAAGTGGTTTTGACTAACCACAAAGCCACCAAACTTCTCAAGTGGTTTCCAACAAATCACAAACTGTTCACTCAAGTGGTTTTGGCTAACCACAAACCATCATGATGGGCAATCCAATTTACAATGCATACACTATTTGATCCTCATTGTGGGCTTTTCCTTGTGTACTTGCATTGGTTATTGGGTCCATATAAAAAGAAATCCATCCATCGAGACACATGGGTAACCATCCGCTATGCTTGCTAGTTCTATAGGAACCCTTTTCACATACATGGTTCATCAATATGTTAAATCAAAATATTTTGGGGCGTCAGGTACCACCGATCATACACCCCCTTTAACAAATGTGATGAGCATTCAAATATTTGCCTAAAAATATCTATGCCCATTTACATCACAATACTTCTTGTCTTCACTTGAAACATTAGAAATCTTCACATTTTGCAACACACTATTTTGGATTGTCTTCTTTTCAATAGCCACCTAAATATTATCAATGATTTGACAAGATTAAAACTGCAATCTCTTGAGGATATCTTTAAACTTCCAATAGTCTTCTTTGACATGACCACTTTTGACAGTGATATAGCCTTCACATTACACACAAATTTCCTCACCTTTGACCCAAACACTTTGCACCTTTGATCAAAACACTAATTTTTTCACCTCCAAACAAAAACATTCCAAACTATTGATTGTTGTACCATGGCTAGTAACTTAACTTCCTCTAGCATGTGATTCCATTGTAGCGTACTTGAAGATTTGAGTCCCATAGGTATATCCACGCTTTCTTTTAAGTCCCTTTGACTTGGCAAATGTCTTAGACACATCCATCTTCAAATTGTCTTTTTCCAACTATGAGTCTTCTACACCAAAACAAGTTGTGATGATCTTATGTTTGACTGAGAAACTTACAAAGAAGATTTAGAAATACTTCAACAACTTTCATAAATTTTTGTGTGATCTGCTAAATCTCTTTTCACTGTAGGAAAAAAACATCAACATACCCTCTTGCAATAGAAATTGTGTGCCCCATTCACAAATTCATCTACAAACTCCAAACCCAAAATAAAACAAGATAGATTAATATCAGAAGTAGAAGTAGGTCAATGCATGTTAGGTTCATGCAATGACACCCACACGCATTAAAGCATCAGGCCCAACTCAAACTAAACCATTAAATGTAAGTCAATACTCCCAACCAAAATAATCCATGTATTCACACCCACAATACAACAAAATAAAAAAAACACCACAACTAACATTCACAAGTCAAATTAATGACACCTCCCATTTTCATCACCAAATTATCATCTGACAACTCCATAGACACAGAGAAAGCACCCAACATAAATCTGATCTAAGGATCAAGGACCTTGAAGAGCCACTGGAGAAGAAGTTGTGGCGACTGCTATAGATGTATGATCCTCCATCTTCATGGAGACACAAAACCAGCTCTCTATATCTACCAACTTTAATCCTCTACAAAAACTACAGACTAAAAGACATAGCTCACTCTCAGCTACACGTAACACAACAAATTACCTAGGGAACACTACAGAGACCATCAAGAAACAGAGAAACGAAGCAACACACAACTTGCTGCAAAGTAGAGCACACACCACTCCTGAACCCTTGGCTCTGATACCATGAAAAGAAACATGGTTGCAGAGGAGAAACTCATAAAATGTGCTTTGAGATTGCATTTCACTTCAGTTAAATATATAGGTAGATACATAATAAATGCTACAAAGCTGCAAAGCTGTAGAGAAGAGTTAGCTGCAGTTTTAATGGTGGATAGGTGAAAGAAGCTTTGTGAATGACTGCATGTGAAAGATATAGAGGTGAAAGGTGGCTCGTTCTGGAATGAAATGGAAATGGATCTTTTTATAATTTACAATATTAGGCAATCTGTTTTTGGGTCTACATATGACTTATGATATATAAGACTGCCCTATACTTCATGTAGAAGCAGCAAATAAGATGTACATACATTACTCTAAAGGATTTGAACTTGTGACCTATCTTTCAAGAGTACAAATTCTCCACCATGAAACCAACTCAAGATAAAAAAAAAGATCAAACTATTTTTCAATTTCCATAACACAATGTATTGATTGCTATTTGAGTACCCCACAACCCCACAAGAAAAGTCAGCTCCACTCATAAATCTCAGGCCTCTATGAAAGCCCTCACGCCAATTAGTGGCTGATATATTCCCCTCAAAAGAAGCGGCTCTGTTATTTTAGGAAAACTTTCTCAATTCTTAGATGAAATTCTTAGCCACTCTGATTCTAAATTTTGCAGTACGAATTGTTGTATTTTGCCTTCTATTTTTATCACAATTCAACCATTTACTGTGATGTTTTATCAATCAATTATGGTATTTTTATTAGGATTTACAAATCTGTTTAGAAACGAAAGCTGTAAATATGATGACAAATAATGTACTGGCTGTTGACAGCTTTATTCATATAATAGCATGCCCTTATAAAGCAATATATACACTCCAAATCTCAAAATCTGAAAAGCCCTGAATATTCCCCAAACTATCAAACAAGGTCAAAAGTGGATACCTTCAGGATTGGTGGTCATCATGTTCTTAAACTCAGAGAAATCTATGAGGCCGTCCAAGTTCTCATCAAATCTACATATCATTCTCTGACAATCCTCCAAATAATGCCTACCCTGCTCTATCAATCCCAAATTACTCAGCACTCGTTGAAGCTCGGAAGAAGAAATATACCCATCTTCATTCAAATCGTAAACTTTGAATGCCTCCATTAAACATAGATCCTGACCTTCCTTATTACTACCGGTACTGGTACTAAAACTGCTCTCATCCATAACAGATTGGTAGAGCTCAACAAATTCATCAAATGTTAAGCTTCTATCTTCGCCGTGAGAAACAACCATCACCATACACTTTAATTCTTCCTCTGTTAGATGTATTCCAAGCTTACTGAGGAAGCAATCGATTTCATGCAGACTGAGCTTCCCGTCGCCATTTTTGTCCATGGTTTCAAACATTCTAAGAGTTTCATGGGGAACAGATGAGAGTGCCATGCTTTTCTTTTGTACATAAACGTAATTCATCAATAGGTGATCTTGTATTGTGTGGGGATTCAACTTATATACACACAAAATGTGGAGCGGCAACATGATTTCCAGGTGCGTGCAAGGAGAAACATCCGAGTTGAATCTGTCTGGTTTGATCTAGAAGAACTAGAAGCTTCTCGATATAGAAACATTCGTACCATTTCCGTGGTATTTTTAATGGTATAGCGGGCGAGGGGCAGGGGCAGGGGCAGGGGCAGAGGCAGGGGCAGGGGCATTGTACAAAAAACAGCCGGAAGTTAATTAAAGTTGCGGCATGAATCATGCTCACTTTAGTCTTAAGTCAGAAATTTAGTTCCTTAACCTATAGGTCTAATTTGATGGCCTTATAGAACTTTTTTTTTTCTTCCGTAAGATATAATTATAATTTCAAGAAGATTTTAGGGGAGATTTTTGTCAAAAATAATATAGAACTGCAAAAAGAACATCAAAAGATTCTTAGGAGGATTTTTGTTAAAAATAAAATTGAAAAAGAGAATCAAGTTAAATTTTATTAAGGTCAGAGTTGTGTGAGTTTTTTTAATAGTCTTAATTCTTGTATGTTTTAGATCATTCATTGTTAGGCTCTTTGTCATTTCAAGCATTGGAATAAATCACAATAATAATTATCTTAATACGTAGAGCGATTTTACTCACCATAAATTATTATGTCAATGGAAAAAAAAATCATAGGAGAAACTCTACTAGCACGTAGAAAAGATCTAACACCCCTCTATCTCCAAAAATGCTAGAAAATGTAACAAATCCCCCCTCAACCCCAATCCTAGCACTCCCTAGGCTCTTAATGTCATTTCAAGTGTTAAAATGAATCAGAATAGTGAAGTGAGAATTAAGACTTTTATCCTAACATGTGGAGTAGTTCTACCCACCATAAATTTCATCATGTTAGTGAGGAAAAAAGAGTAGGAGAAACCCTATTCACACCTATAAGAGCTCTAGCATCCCTCTATCTCCAAAATGCTAGAAAATGTAAAAAATTCCTACTCAACCCCAATTTTAGAACTCCTTAGGATGATTGAAAATGTCATGAAAGAAATAATTATACAACTCTCTGAGGTAAACCTAAAACCTAGTCTACACCCATGATCCTCTTCATCACATTGCTCTGATTTAGGTATTCTTGCAACAAAAGAATAAAAAGTCATCTAATAAAGAGAATAAGTAGTTAGAATCTTAGATAAATAAAGGAAGGCCTATCAATCATACCCAACCTAAGAAGTTAGATTTTTTAATGCCTTCTCCTTGAGGAGGAGGTTCTAGATATTGATGAATGAGGCAAAGATAAATCTTTTTTTTTTTTACCTTCGAGGTGTTCTTTTTGAGCAAGATTTCTATAATTGAGCAAAAGCACATTGGGAAAATAGGCGTTGGATAATGGAATCTATCAAAGGTATTGGAAAGAGTTACATTTCATGCACATTTTGTTAAGTTGATCATGCTCAAGAAGTCCTACATTATAGTTCCTAGACTATATGTGCTCAAATATATTATTTATAGGCATGGGATGTTGACTTCAATTATAATGGGTCTCTACTTTCAATGTTTAATATCATTATAGAAGAGCACACACTACACACTCTTGAAAAAAAGTGATCTTTTTTCTTATTGTAATTTCTATTTTTCTCTCAAAAAGGTTCCTTCATTCAAACTTGAATTGTTACGTTATATTCAAACTTGAATTGTTACATTCAAACTTAGTTATATTCAAACTTGAATTGTTACATTTAGGATTCTAGGCTTGTTAGTGCCTCTAGGCTTTTCTATTCTCTTATAAATTCTTTTTAAATCATTAATATATGTATTTTTCTAATAAAAAATTATAATTAAATATATATTTAATTTATAATATATTTTTAAAAATAAGGTATATCTTAATATTTGAAAGGTAATTTCAAATAGACAAATGCTACCAAAATTGTTTGATAAATAAGCTCAATCATTAAATTTAAACCTTATGTAAATTTTATTTAAATGATTGTTTTAATTTTTAAAAATCTTTGATACTTCAGAAAAAACATCATAAATATGGGTTTGTTTTTATTATGTTGGTTGAATTAGTTTTCAATTTTTTTAGTTATTTATTACATATTTCGAGGTTATTTTGTAGTTTTGATAAGCGAGAGATTGTCGGGAGTAGGGAGTTAGGCGAGCACTATATTTTGTAGATTTCGAGTTTGTTAAAATTATTTAACATTATTATTATTTTTTCTCATATGAAAGATAAGCCATATTAGGGTGGAATTATGTGTGTCTATATTTGATATTCTACATCAATTTGTAATCAAATTTTATAACATTTGTAAGGAATTATTGATTGGAAGGTTGTTGAGTTGATTTGGACTAATATTTTTGTCTAGTTAATAATAACCTTGTATAGAAGTATGAAAGGTTGATTATTGCCTAGTTGTGGAGTGCGTGAGAGTTACACTTGGAGCCCTTGGTCATAGGAGTCCAATGTATTAAAATGAGAATTACATTTTATGTAAGGAGGAATTATTCTTGAGGCAAGTGTTCAATTTTGATTGTTAAGACATAGGCACCCATTTTGGGCACATGGTTTAGAGAAACCGTTTACGGTTTCTTGGGTCTTCTTGACCTTTATATTGAAAACTTAACATTGAAACTATATCTCGTATCTTCTATGTCATTATGATGTCATAATTCTTACATTATTATTTTTGGTGAGTTTTGTAGTTTAATTTTTTTTTATATTGACATCTTATTTTGTAGTTGTTTATATTATTCTTCTATTTCTTTCTCTACTCTTGTTCTTTTCCAATCTAGTTTTACACACTATTATTGAAATATTTGTAGATTGAATGATAAACAACACATTTCTTTTAAATATGAATATGCATATGTATTTTAAATATGAAATAGTGATACATTAAATATCATTAAATACCACGACATAATAACATGTCCCATAGATATATATGAAATTGACTAATAAAACAAAATTAAAAAAATTAAATTTAACATCCTTTCTTTTATTTATAAATAACAGGAAAATAACTAAAAAAATCTTAAATGATAAAATAAAAATAAAAAATTAAATATAATGAATATATAAAAATGATTTAAACCTAAAACAAAAATATACTTTTATCAAGATATAATTATATCAAAGGTTGTCATCGATGATTAAATCATACAGCGTTACACTTCATGACAAAAAAATGAAAGTTTGTAGAAATACATGAGCAACCTCATTCATTAAAGCTAAAAACAACAAAACGTCCTTATCTAATATCACTCGAGACTTAATATATTGCTTAATGTGTATGATTTAAGACTGACATGTCCTAACATAGATTTGCACAGTTTTTACAAAATAGAGCTTATTAATCTCACGGGCTCAATGAAAATCTCTAATGCCAATCGATGGCTCAAAAATAATTCTCCTTAAAACAATGGGGATTTGATATTTTAGGGATGCAACTCTTAGCTACCGTAGTTCTCAGTTTTGAAATGCATGAATTTCTCTGTTTACCCATTTAAAGAATAGTGATATCTTATCTGTAGAAGAGTTCAAAACTTTTTTTGTTTGATATTTGAAGATGTAGACACCCAATTGACAAACAGTGTGCTGATTGCTTTTATCCAAAGAATTGTCACTTTACAAATCGATAGATAAGACATACAAAACAAGTCTCATACAACCAGATTAGTTCAAGGGTTGAGTACACCACCAGGCTTTATGGTCATCATATTCTTAAACTCAGAGAAGCCTATGAGGCCATCCAAGTTCTCATCATATCTGCGTATCATTTTCATGCAATCCTCCAAACAAATCTCTCCTTGCTCTATCAATCCCAAATTACACAGCACTTGTTGAAGCTCGGAAGAAGAAATATACCCATCTTCATTCAATTCGTAAACTTTGAATGCCTCCATTAAACATAAATCCTGATATTCTTCATTACTATCAGTACTGGTACTAGTGCTGCTCTCATGAAGAACAGATTGGTAAAGCCCAACAAATTCATCAAATGTTAAACTATCATCTTGGGTGTGAGAAACACCCATCACCAGACATTTTAATTCTTCCTCTGTTAGCTGTATTTCAAGCCTGTTGAGGAAGCAACTGATTTCTTGCAGAGTGAGGGTGCCATCACCATTTTCATCCAAGGTATCAAACATTCGGCGAATTTCATGGGGAACAGATGAAAGTGCCATGCTTTGGCCGGTGATCTTGTATAGGCTGGGTGGGATTGAACATATATCTATATATACAAAATTCAACATTCAATTTAAACTCACTAGTCAATGGTTATTTTGCGACTCATTCAGTGTAACAAATACTGATCATTCACTGTATAATCTTTCCAGGTAAGTGCAAAGAAGAGAAAAGTCTTAAGTCCAATTTTCTGTGGGTCAGTGTGGAAGAAGAATGGGAAGCTTCTGGATAAAGAGCGTGCGTATGACCGGGGGATAAAGCAGGATCCGTAGCATTTCCGTTCGCAATGATTTCATAAAAACAAGGGGCGGCGTGACTCAGGTACAGGGGACTCTTTCTTTGTCAATACAAAAATATTTTATTATGTGACTACTTGTATAATTATAACAAGTTGATAATTAAATCTTGGAAATTAAGTATTAGTGGTGGGCGAGCAGCCTTTAAAATGTTATTGATGAAAGACTTGAATATTTATTATTTATCATTGGTGGGTTTTATTGAATTAGTTTATGCTTGTTGATTATTTATATTATATATTTGTAAGTTATATGATGAACATTTAATAAGTTTATTCATGTAATTAGGAATCTATGAGATTTTTTATTCATGTAAAATATGAAATGAGTATGTGAATCAATTAAGGAGCAAGATCTAAATGGTGCAATAATGATAGGATACCCTAGGGTAGGAACACTATAAGAGGCATACATCGTACCTTAGGTTAGGAGCATCCTAAGATAGAAAAATCATAACCTAAGTTTGGAGTACTATAAGATAAATAAATCACTATTTCTACTTACACCCTAAACAAATAATGTAGGTATACGTAGATCAACTCTACATAATGCGAAAAATAGATGATAAATCAAAATCATATTGGACTTGAAATCTCAATACAAGATTATAGTAGATGAGATCAATTAGACAAAAAAACAAAAAAACATATTGTACAAGGACAAATTTGGATATAAAGGGTGAATTTGAAAACACACGACCCCTATTTACAAACTTGATTCCAAAAGGAAAAATAAATAAAAACATTTAATTACAAAGCTCAATTACATTTTTCAAATAAATATCAACCTAATTTTAAAATCTTCAATACATGTCTATATTCTTTAATCATAAAACTGAATAATGGTATCCTTATTTACATTTGCTTGTCTAAACTAACAAGTTTAATAATCTATTTTCTTATTTTCAGCCATCAATCTAAATTAATTTAATTTAGACTTGAACAGGATGAAAATCACAAGGTGAATGAAATGGTTGATTAATCAAATAAAGCATTCAAAACACAAAAACAAGAACCATTTTACCTTGAAATTTTACCTTCTTCTTCAGATTGAGCTTTGGATGAAATGAAGAAGCGCCCTATCTCCACTTGATTTGATGATCTCCAAAATGGTATTGTGGATTTCTCTCCATGCACAACAACTATGATCAAAGAATGGAGTGCTAAATGGATGAGGGATAACAAGTGGATAATGGATATGGGTGGATATCTAAATTTGCCTATAGTATGGATACACAAGGAGGATTTCAAAAGCTATGTTAGCAGCATGAGATTGCATACACAAGATGTTAGAGTTATCTTTTATTAGCTAATAATTATTTATTTAATTATTAGTCTATTATACTCTATGCTTAAGCTAAACTTAGGAATCTTATAATTCTTTAGGGTTTCGAGTATCCTCTTATAAGGATTCTCTCTTTGTATTTTCATAACAACTGTAATTATTGAATTGCATTCTTGTTGCACAATCTATATGACTCCTCTTTTCCAGATCTCTGAATTCTGGCCTCCGTAGCTATTTTGTTCTCTCTTTTTGTGACAGGTTTGCATGCAGGTGATCTTTGGGAGCTGTAGAGTTTATTTTTCCTCAACTCCAATATGGTATCAGAGCTCCATATCTACATGCCCTTGTTCTCTTGATAAGAGATTTTGGGCTTTGTTTTTTAGATCTGTGCATTCGGGGGTTTGTGCAGTTGCTTTTATTCATTTCTGGGTGTATCTGACTTTTTGCTACATTCTGGTGCCAAAAGGACTTCTTAGTTGGATTCAGAAGGCTGATTCCATGAATTTTGATATATAATTTGTCTAGTTTCAGTGATAGGGGCATTTGGGGCATGATTTTTTATTGGTACGTTTTTCGAGGCACAAAAATCCATACGGTTGTACCTGCAAATGCGTCAAAAAAATTGTCAAATTTTTAAATTTTTTTTTTTTTAACCCTCTTTATGCCCTAAAAGAGGGGTTTTTTTCTTTTGCTCATAACTTGGTCATACGAAGACATTTTTCAAAAATCTTATAGTGTCGTCGGAAAGCTCTTTCCGAGCTCTATCCAGATCTAGAGGTTTGAACTTTTGATTTTTCTTTTTTGATGGTGTTTTTTACTGTCAAAGCCAAAGGTTCCTTTTTGCACTCCGGGAGACATCACTTGAGCATCCGAACTCTGTTTTTCGAATACTTTATATTGTTGGAAAGCTTGTTCTGTGTAATTTCCAGTCATATGAGTGTTCTTTCCAGATTCTTCTCTAGGTGTATTTTATTCAGCTTTTTTTCTTTTCAGCACTCTGGTGAATATCTTGGATGTTTTAGGTCTTGGGATCTCTTTCTTTGAGTAGGATGTCTTGTCTTTGGCTTTCTATTTCCATTCTTCTATCTTTTTTGATCATTGTTGCATGTTATTTATGCAAACGCACTAAGATAAAGTGTCATCATGCATTGTATACTTGGGATCTTGCACATCTTGTGCCTTACTGTACATGCACTACTTATAAAGTGTCATGGGGGGGTTGATGTTTGCCTTTTTTTGCGATCTACCTTTGTCATGTGAGTGTTCCTTCCATGACATTAGCCTCATAATGTGTGTCGAGTGAGTGTTCCTTCCATGAAACTATGTACTTTCTTTGCACCTTCGTTGTTCCTGGTTCTTCGTCATGCAATTCTTGTTGGTCATTTTTTTCAGTGTCCTTGTCCCTCTCCCTTTTCAGCATTATGGGGAGGTTTGTCCTATTGCTTCTAATGCCTCCTTGGTTCGATTGATCAGTTCTTCAAGCTTTTGTGTTTCATGCCATATGTATCTTCAAGTTCAGTTGTTTGCCTTCATTTGACATCTGATTCGAGTAGTGTCATTTGAGGGAACTCATGCAGATTATAGTCTTCTCTACCTGGTCATGTTCTATTTCAGAGGAGGTTTTTCAGATCAGCAGTTACTCTTCGACAATGTTTGCAACTATTTCATGCTTCAGTGGTGTTCTTCATTCTCTTTTTTTTGTTCCTATTTTCTGGAACACTCTTGTTTGGAGGCTTCTTAGTCCTTCACTTGAGCTTTCATCTCTTCTTGGATAGGAGTTTTGTTCCCACAGGGTTTTTACCACTTTACAGAGATTTTATTGTACTTGGGTACCTCATCAGGCCTAGTTGTCGAGACCCATTGTTGATTTCCTGCATTTTTTATGCTTTTCTAGTCCTTAGTTGTTTTTTAGCTACTCCCTAAGTTCATCTTAAGGGGGGGTGTTAGAGTTATCTTTTATTAGCTAATAATTATTTCTTTAATTATTAGTCTATTATACTCTATGCTTAAGCTAAACTTAGGAATCTTATAATTCTTTAGGGTTTTGAGTATCCTCTTATAAGGATTCTCTCTTTGCATTTTCATAATAACTGCAATTATTGAATTGCATTCTTGTTGCACAATCAATATGACTCCTCTTTTCTGGATCTCTGAATTATGGCCTCCATAGCTATTTTGCTTCTCTCTTTCTATGACAGGTTTGCATGCAGGTGATCTTTGGGAGCTGTAGAGTTGATTTTTCCTCAACTCCAATACAAGAGATATGGAATGAAGGGGAGGAGGCCCCAATTTATAGATTTGAAGGAGGACGAATGGACAATTGGGATTGAAAATAAATTAAGGGTTGAGATTGAAGGAGATGGATGAGGTGGATTGAGAGGACATGGTGTGGAGACCAAGAGATTTACCATTAAGGAATTTCTTGTCTCCACACTCCACAATGTACATGGGGAAGATACCCTCAAGTACATTGGGAAAACAAAAAGGAATTAAAAATTCCTTGGTGGAGGAAAGGGAATTAAAAATTCCCAAATAATGAGGTGCATGGGAAAACGAAAAGGGAAAAGGAATTAAAAATTCCTTGGGAAGATGAGAGTGCATGGGGGGAAGAGGAAATTTGAAATCCTTGAAATGACCAAAGTTGGTGCATTTAAGGTTGGGGGTTGAGAGGGGGACAAGCCATTTATGGCAATTGGTTGACTTGTAGCTAATCATGGAGATTAGGAACTAGAAAATGATTATAAGGAGTGATTAAGTGGGATAATGAGATATTAGAAGACAAGTTGGAAAGTTAGGAGGATTTGAGAAGAGGAGAGAGAATGAGTGGACGAATTAAAAATTAAGAAATAATGATAAGCATGCTTCTAGAAGAATTGATTAGGTTAAGTGAGTATTAGAGGAAAATGATTTGTAGGAATCACATAATTTAGTTAATTAATTTAAATTAATTAAATAAAAGGGATTTAGAGGGATTAATTAATTTGGAGAACTTTAGAAGAATAGGGAATAATTAATTTATTAAATAAATCAATTATTGGACTACAGTGGCAGGATCAATTAAATTAAATTAAATTAATTCTAGGAAGAATGAAAGGGTAACATAATTAAATTAATTAATTTAAGTATCTACATTTTTCCCCTCTTTTACGTAGCGACAAAATTAACGATGGGTAAAAGACAGTTAAACGATGCCCCAACGTGAAGACGCGGGTGGTATATCAAAATTGGTGATGGATAAAAGAGAAAAATGATGCCCTGGAGCATGAAGACACGGGTGTTATATGCCCCCTCGAGAATTTAACCAAGAAATTTAAAAAAAAAAATCGAGAAAATTCTCGAGAAAGGAAGAAAATGATGGAGATGGAAAAGAGGAAAAAGAGGGAGCAGGAAATGAAAGGTGAAGAGAGAAAAAGGAGGAAGACATAAGAAGGGTGAGAAAACAGGTCCATGGGGGGCCCTATATAAGCCACACAGGGCCCAAGGAAGGGTCATTGTCACATACACCTTTAGAAGACTTGGAGAGCACAAGGCCTTAGTAGCAAGATGGACCGCATCCCACACCACGAGCACTGCGAAGAGAGAGTCCGATGACACCAATGATTGTTTGAGTATGGCCCACCGGTGAGTACCCCAAACCCACTTTGGGATTTAGTAGGTTAGGACAATAAATAGGATAATTAATGAGGGCTAGAGAGGGTCAGGGCATAGACGTCGATCGTCATTTCGGCACCTGTGCATGGGATCGACGCCTCTACATGCGTTGAATGCCTATGTAGGCGTTGAAGGGTTTAAAGAGGTAGAAGACCACCTACGCGGATGGATCAACATTTGCGCATATGTTGTTTTGCGGGTAAGGGGTCAAGAAGGGGGCAAAGACTGTCGATTGACATCTCCGCCTGTGGCATGACGTCTCCATCGCAGGTTTGATGTCTCCACTAAGGGGGATCAACATCTCCTCCAGAGAGGTAGGGAAATTGAAAAGTGGGGATGGGAAAGAGGATGGGAGGGGTGTAGGGGGGCACTTAGATGCCCCAGGGATAGCATAGGGTAGGAATAGGGTAGAATATGCTAGAATAGGATAAAAGAAAAGGGCTAATGAGGTGAATTGGTTGGATGTAGGTAGATGAGGGGCCTCTCACTTCTCGAGAGCACTGGCCTCTGACAATGAGGCTATACAAACAACTAAGAGAATATGAGCGAGAGATCTTGAGCACAGTGGGATTGGGGTTCGTCGAGAGGTGGTACGAGTTTAGGGCACACATAACGATGATGACAACACTCGTGGAATGCTTGAAAAACCATACTTGCACCTTTCAAATACTGACCAGGGAGGCTAGTATCACTTTATTGGATGTCTGGAGGATCTTGAAGATCCCCATCAGAGGTGTTATCCTGGAGTATCGACTGGATGGAGGAGATTACTACCTACAGTTGATATGTGAGCATGATGTGCTACTGATGGAGCAAACGAGGATGCATCTGGGATAGGCTATGGAGATCTGACATATTCCTCACCTAGTATTGTTTATATGTGGTTTCATCAATGGTCGCATGATACTGGACCTGAGCGGGCATGGATTCTCCATTGGATGGGCCCGTTGTGTACATACTATATGGTGGAGGATTACATGACTTATGCATGGGGAGTGGCTATGCTGGGACAACTATATCATGACATGCATATGTGTGTCTACCAAGGTTATAGGAACCTCAACATAGGTATCACTTTGTTGCACATATG
Source organism: Cryptomeria japonica (assembly GCF_030272615.1). Lineage (NCBI taxonomy): Eukaryota > Viridiplantae > Streptophyta > Pinopsida > Cupressales > Cupressaceae > Cryptomeria > Cryptomeria japonica. The sequence goes on from NC_081407.1 coordinate 86,495,873, forward strand.
GGCTTGGGAGCATATCGTAGTCACTCGACTAGTAGGAGCACAGGACAGGCGGTGCAGGTTTTCCTATGTTGACTACTATAGGGGCTACTCCACTATACCAGGGTGGGAGCTATGTTGTTCTGGAGGTGGGTGATGGATGAGCTGATATTCTTTAGCTAGAGACCTTTTATAGACTGCAAGAGATGGCAAGGGGATTGGCAGTTCACGAGGGTGTAGTTAGAGTGCTGGTTGTTCGAACGTACAATCCATGTCATTTATCAGTACCTACCTCACTGGGTCATGAGGCAATTCGGCCACACACAAGACATCGTTGGGCATGAGTAGACACACTTGAGGATCACATGGGAGTCAGCTACCTGGGGAGAGACAGTGGGACCACTAGAGGTCTGGGTGAGTTGGGATGCAACAAGGAGGATTACCTAAGATGAGCGCTTGTATGCGGGAGAGGATCCAGGTTGTATAGGTGCTTACACTTGCTGCTGGGAGGCACACAGACCAGTGAGAATCACCATACCAGGGTTACAGGAGGAGGACAAGATACAACCCTTAGTGTATGAGGTGGTCGAAGGAGAGGAGGATGGTCCTGCAGACATGGCAACAGCTAGAGGATAGGGATAGGGAGGAGGGGGGAGAGGGTGGAGATAGGTTTTGAGGAGGGGGAGGAGGGGATAGTAGGTACCTCATGTAGAGGTACCTTTATAGGTATAGGCACTAGCCAGCTAGATAGGTGCGGGGGTAGAAGAGGAGGAAGGAGGGGATGGGGGAGCTGAGCCCGTGGATATTCCATAGGGACAGGGACAGGTACCTCCGACAGATTTTGAGAGGGTTGTTGTCGAGCGAGAGATAGAGAGGGCAAGAGCTCAGAGTTTGGAGGATCAACTTGTTGTGGAGATGCAGAGGATTGATAAGGAGAGATCCTAGGCAGATAGCCTATTGGAGGAGGTAGGGTGGTTGAGGAGGAAGGGGATGCTCTGAGGGAGGACATGCAAACTGCATTGATGGAGAGAGATGATCTGAAGCAGGACAAGGATGAGTCTAAGAGACTGCTAGAGGAGGATAGGAGTGTGGAGTTGATAGGGTAGCTGAGGGAGGAACTCTGACTGCGGGTTGAAGCGCTTGAGACCCTTCAGGTCAGGCTTAGTAGGGTGGAGGAAGATGTGACCTGGTTGAGGAGTGAGAGAGATCTTGCTTGATATTTTCTAGCTCCTAGTGGATTTCCCCCCTCCTAACAAAGATCTCAGTAGCGGGATAGCAGGTAGAGCAGATGGGTAGGGAAATCTAGTCTTACAAGGATCTATATCATCAGGTCGTGGCTGGAGATCAGTGAGAACCCTCCTATGACAAGACCACTTGCTCTGAGATGACACAGAGTCAACAGAGAGGTGCCTTTGAAGGGATGAGGGTGTCATGACCACCAGGTGGATCATCAGTGGTCGTGACATATAGGGAGAATGCGGGACAACACTTTGATGCATGTGGCATTGTTATTTTTGAGCCTTTTGACGGGTGTATCATTGTACACTGATTAGACACATTCATTTTTTAGCTATATATGAGATGATTTTGGTGGCATATGTGTATGTACTTATTATGGATTGTTCATGGACTTTATTATTATTTCTATGTGATGGATGATGATGATTACAATTTTATGAAATGCATGTGATTTGACCTATTTGTGATGCAGAATGTATCATTATGAAATTTATGCATGTGTTATGTATATGATGTGTTGGTTATTGATGCTCCTACGATATGTTGTTGTCATTGATGTCAACATATTTGTGTTTTGGTGTTCCAATAATTGCAGAGAGTTGATCTGGTTGGTTTATTTGTTTGATATGTTGAATCAACTAGGGATACTTGTTTCAGAGTTGGTTTCATGATGCTATGTGGTGATTTGATCGATTTGTGGGTTGGTTTTTCAGACATTCAGTGTTGCAGTATTCTGGTGTTTGATTTGTTGTGACAGATGAAGAATCTAAGAATGGGAATTTAGAAGATGAATTTGTATTTATAGCTATTAAGGAAGATAATCTGGTGCCAGTGAATTCTACAAGCTGTATTATTGAGGAGAAATCTTTGGCTACTAAGATTGAAGAGAAAGATGAATGGGTAATTGGTAGTAGTTTTTCACATCATATGATAGGTGACAAAAGAAAATTTGTGAATATGGAGAAGTATGATGGTGGTTTAGTAATATTTGGAGATGATAAAGCTTGTGTAATTCTTGGTAGAGGTGTTATTTTCTTGATGGTAAGCATAATATTGATGATGTCTTATATGTTGAAGGTTTGAAGCATAACATTTTGAGTGTTGGACAGATGGTTGACAAGGGATGTGATTTGCAATTCAAGAATGGTAAATGCAAGATTCTAAATGCCTCCAATATAGGATTGTATCAGGAACTAAGACAAAAGGTAATATCTCACATTTGAATGTTGGTAAGAAAAGTTGTTTGATTGCTCAGATAGATGAAAGTTGGTTGTGGCATAGAAGAATGTGTCATGTTAATTTTGATTGCATGATAAGGATAAGTTCTACTCAAGTTATTAGAGATTCACCTAAGATTGTGAAACCTTCTAATCCAGTATGTAAAGAATGTCAATTGGGAAAGCAAACAAGAATTTCATTCAAAAGTAAGTTGTATAAATCTAATGGATTGTTGGATCTTGTGCATACTGATTTGTGTGGTTATACAAGAGTGATAAGCATGCAATGTGACATGTATTTCATGTTATTGATTGATGACTACTCTAGAATAATGTGGGCTAGCTTTCTAAAGGAAAAATCAGAAGCACTAGAGAAATTCGAGATATTCAAAGCTAAGGAAAAGACAAAGACTTGATTGAAGCCGAAATGTCTGAGATCTGACAGAGGAGGATAATTCACATTTGGTGAGTTTGATTCTTTGTGTAATAAGCATGGAATTAGAAGACTTTTATCTACTCCTAGAACCCCTCAACAAAATGGAGTTGTTGAAAGGAAGAACATAGCTATTTTGGATCCTGCTAGGACTATGTTGATTGAAAGAAATGTTTCATGGACCTTTTGGAGAGAAGTTGTTAGCACTGATATATACACATTCAACCGGGTGCATATAAAAGGTGATTCTGGTAAGACTCCATATGAGTTACGGTTTAATCATGTTCCTATAGTTAGATATTTCAAAATTTATGGAAGCAAATGTTACATCAAAAGAGATGAGGATATAGGAAAGTTTGATGCAAGAAGTGATGAAGGAATCTTCTTGGGATATTCTACTAAGAGAAAGGCCTACCAGTGTTACAATAAGAGGTTGAGAAAGATAGTGGGGTATGTGCAGGATCATGTTGTGCCAAAACCGGCCCTTAAGTGGCAATGAAATTTCAGAAAATCAGAGTTATGCAACTTAACATGAAAATTTGAATAAGTTGTGAACATTATTTTTAAAATATGTAAGAAGAGAATATATAGAAAATTGAATGTAGTTTCTAAGCTACTAGTTGTTTTTTGGAAAAAAAAAATCCTATTTGATGAAAATTTCAAATTTCAATGCAGTGGTACTAAAATTTCAGGAAAAAAATAAAAAGTAGGCATATGTCTGACCACCCTAATCACAATCAAATCTTAATATTTTTTATAATATTTATAATATAAGTATTAGACTCATGTCCGAATGTGACACATATTTTTTTTTAATTTTTTATAAATTAAATAATTATTTATGAATTTTTTACTATAGCTTTTCGGAAATTCAAAAACTCCTACATTTGACCACCTTAACTTGGTCAAAACCTTATGAAATTTAATTTTTTTAAATTTTTCCCTATAGTAGATGAAGCATAGGATTTGACGCATGTTTCAGTTTCAAAAAATGTTATACCGTTTGAAAGTTATGAGTGTTTTTCAATCAGTATATCAATAGGACTATTGTCAGAATTCAATTAGAAAATAAATAATAATTATTTATTAAAGTTGAAATAAGACAAGCCTTATATTATTGGAAATTTGGGAACGTCCTTAAAAAACCCTTTTTGTTTTATCAATTTTGGTTACAAAAAAATTCGTCAGCCACCAGTGTAAAGTCTGGAAAATCAAGGAATACTGAAAAACACATTTTTTCAAATGACTTTCTAGGCTCGTCACTTCCAAGCCAAATACCAAAGCATTCCTGAGCCGAAATTTGAAATTTGAAAATTTGACTACAAAAATCGAATATCAGATAAAATCGAATATTGGATTTTATCCAATATTCGATTTTAGTACAAAAATTTGTGGTCCCCAAAAAATTTCCCGTTGCTGCCATTTATTTGGTAAACTACCACATGGCAGAAATCCGATATCTGATTAAATCGGATATCGGATTTTATTAGTTATATATTAGAGAGAGAGAGAGAGAGAGAGAGAGAGAGAGAGAGAGAGAGAGAGAGAGAGAGAGAGAAGGAGATGGAGAGAGATAGAGAGAGAGACACACACACAATATGACCCCTAACGACACAATTTGGTGTCTTAAGGGGTCCTACAATGTCGTTAGGGGTCATATGGTGTCTTGGGATACCATAGGACCCCTTCAGACACCAAATCATGTTGTTAGGGGTCATATGGTGTCCCATGAACCCTTATGACCTCTTAGGACACCATATGACCCCTAATGACACCATATTGGGTCGCTTTGGGTCATATTGTGTCCTAAGGGGTCATATTGTGTCCTAAGGGGTCCTATGGTGTCCCAAGACACCATATGACCCCTATGGACACCATATGACCCCTAACGACACCATAGGACCCCTTAAGACACCAAATCATGTCATTAGGGGTCATATTGTGTCTTACGAGGTCGTAGGACACAATATGACCCCTAACGACATGATTTTGTGTCTTAAGGGGTCCTATGGTGTCATTAGGGGTCATAGGGTGTCCACAGGGGTCATATGGTGTCCCATGAACCCTTATGAACTCTTAGGACACCATATGACCCCTAATGACACCATATTGGGTCGCTTTGGGTCATATTGTAGGGAAAAGGGGTCATATTGTGTCCTAAGGGGTCCTATGGTGTCCCAAGACACCATATGACCCCTATGGACATCGTATGACCCCTAACGACACCATAAGACCCCTTAAGACACCAAATCATGTCTTTAGGGGTCATATAATGTCTTACGGTGTCGTAGGACACAATATGACCCCTAACGACATGATTTGGTGTCTTAAGGGGTCCTATGGTGTCGTTAAAGGTCATAGGGTGTCCATAGGGGTCATATGGTGTCCCATGAACCCTTATGATCTCTTAGGACACCATATGACCCCTAATGACACCACATTGGGTCGGTTTGGCTCATATTGTGTCCTAAGGGGTCCTATTGTGTCCGAAGACACCATATGACCCCTATGGACACCATATGACCCCTTACGACACCATAGGACCCCTTAAGACACCAAATGATGTCTTTAGGGGTCATATTGTGTCTTACGGGGTCGTAGGAAATAATATGACCCCTAACGACATGATTTGGTATATTAAGGGGTCCTATGGTGTCGTTAGGGGTCATAGGGTGTCCATAGGGGTTATATGGTGTCCCATAAACCCTTATGACCTCTTAGGACACCATATGACCCCTAATGACACCATATTGGGTCGCTTTGGGTCATATTGTGTCCTAAGGGGTCATATTGTGTCCTAAGGGGTCCTATGGTATCCCAAGACACCATATGACCTCTATGGACACAGTATGACCCCTAATGACACCATAAGACCCCTTAAGACACTAAATCATGACGTTAGGGGTCATATTGTGTCTTGCGGGGTCGTAGGAAATAATATGACCCCTAGCAACATGATTTTGTGTCTTAAGGGGTCCTATGGTGTCTTTAGGGGTCATAGGGTGTCCATAGGGGTCATATGGTGTCCCATGAACCCTTATGACCTCTTAGGACACCATATGACCGCTAATGACACCATATTAGGTCGCTTTGGGTCACATTGTGTCCTAAGAGGTCAAATTGTGTCCTAAGGGGTCCTATGGTGTCCCAAGACACCATATGACCCCTATGGACACCATATGACCCCTAACGACACCATAGGACCCCTTAAGACACCAAATCATGTCGTTAGGGGTCATATTATGTCTTACGGGGTCGTAGGACACAATATGACCCCTAACGACATGATTTGGTGTCTTAAGGGGTCCTATGGTGTCGTTAGGGGTCATAGGGTGTCCATAGGGGTCATATGGTGTCCCATGAACCCTTATGACCTCTTAGGACACCATATGACCCCTAATGACACCATATTGGGTCGCTTTTGGTCATATTGTGTCCTAAGGGTTGCTATGGTGTCCCAAGACACCATATGATCCCTATGGACACCATATGACCCCTAACGACACCATAGGACCCCTTAAGACACCAAATCATGTCGTTAGGGGTCATATTGTATCTTACAAGGTCGTAGGACACAATATGACCCCTAAAGACATGATTTGATGTCTTAAGGGGTCCTATGGTGTCGTTAGGGGTCATAGGGTGTCCATAGGGGTCATATGGTGTCCCATGAACCCTTATGACCTCTTAGGACACCATATGACCCCTAATGACACCATATTGGGTTTCTTTGGGTCATATTGTGTCCTAAGGGGTCATATTGTGTCCTAAGGGGTCCTATAGAGTCCCAAGACACCATATGACCCCTATGGACACCCTATGACCCCTAACGACACCATAGGACCCCTTAAGACACCAAATCATGCTGTTAGGGGTCATATTGTGTCCTACAACCCCGTAAGACACAATATGACCCCTAATGACATGATTTGGTGTCTTAAGGGGTCCTATGGTGTCGTTAGGGGTCATAGGGTGTCCATAGGGGTCATATGGTGTCCCATGAACCCTTGTGACCTCTTAGGACACCATATGACCCCTAAGGACCCCATATGACCCTTATAGGACACAATATGACGTCCTAAGGGGTCCTATGGTGTCCCAAGACACCATATGACCCCTATGGACACCATATGACCCCTAACAACCCCATATGACCCCTATAGGACACAATATGGTGTTCTAAGGGGTCCTATGGTGTCCCAAGACACCATATTACCCCTATAGACACCATATGACCCCTAATGACCCCATATGACCCCTATAGGACACAATATGGTGTCCTAAGGGGTCCTATGGTGTCCCAAGACACCATATGACCCCTATGGGCACCCTATGACCCCTAACGACACCATAGGACCCCTTAAGACACCAAATCATGTTGTTAGGGGTCATATTGTGTCTTAAAAATGTTGAAAGTGATAATGAAAATGCTCAACATGTGGAAAATTTTGACATAGGAGGTGAAAATGTGGAAAACTTTAACGTTGAAGGTGGAATTGCTCAACCAAGTGAACCATATGTAACACATAATTACTTTAGAAATGAAAACCCTCTCATGGATGAAAGACAAATTCCAAATCCAAGACCTTCAAGAACCCCAAAATGGTTATTTGAAATCGATGAGAACTTTATTGCGAATCTTGAAGGCAAGAGGTCAACAAGAACTTTTCGGTTGTGGGCTACACAACTTTTCAACCAAAATTTTAGCAATAAGACATTGACCGAGCAATGCCAACTCTTTGTTCAATTGCTAAAGTTGATAAAGATGAGACCATTGCTAAACAAATTGAAGATTCGTATGAACAAGAAGATGGAGAGAAATTCTATTATTGCAAAAAATCTATTTGACACTCTCAATTCTATTGGAAAGAATACCAAAGAAAGAGATAAGAGAGCCGCTCGAAGAGTGAATACAATCTCCTTAGTAAGCCATCAATTGAGGAAGGCTTGTCAAATGAGACAAACTTGTGTTGATTTTAAAATAAACCGTAAAACTTTGGATAGAGCACTTGCACAAAGACAAAGACTTGACGATCCACTTCAACAAGATACATGGGCATTTGGTGGGAGGCTTCCACGTGTTGATAGAAAGTTGACCGACAATGTGAAGGAAGAGATTCAACAATTTTGGCACTCTAATTCTAGAGTGTCACCCAATGTAAAGGACGTTTTGAAATTAAGAATCGACAACCGAGACCGCACACCGCATCCCAAACATTTCTTGGAATCAAGCCAAACAATGTTGTATAAAAAATTTTGTGAATTACATCCAACTTTGCAAATATCACAAAGGGCCTTTGAATCTTTGAAACCATTTTATTGTGTTCCTCTTAAGATTCGCAATACCTGTTGTTGCAAGTACCATGTGGAGTTTCAATGTACCATGAACTTTTATGTCATATTCGTTCTATGATGCATATTAATGAGATGTTGTAGGAGTGTGGTGCAATGCTATTTTTGAGATCATCAAGAGACTTGCAAGATCTATTTTTATGGCCTAGAGATGATGGCCGCTAGTTCTATAGAAATGATTGTTTGAATGAGAAGTGCTCAGAATGCGGTGGGTTGTCAAAGTTTGTTTCATGTTTTCATGAGGGCAGCGAACATGAGTTTGGAAATAATTATGTTGAGAAAAAAAGATACGAGACAGCGAAATATACTTTGAAGAGTGGAGGTGAAGGTTCTAGATGCGAATTAGTCTCAAGAGAAGTGAGTATTGCTGATTTTATTTTGGATTTTAAGGAAAGTCTTTTCTACAAGTATGCAAGGCACACCCATAGGTCTCAGTGGTTGGATCAACAGTTCAGGATGTGTAAGAACTCTTTCCCGATTGGCAATATTGTATCGGTGGTTGATTTTGCAGAGAACTATACATTGCAACCACAGAATGAGGTACAGTCTCAGTACTACAATTCAGTCCAGATTGCTATTTTTGTTCACATTACATATACACATGCTCCTGATAGTACAGAAGAGGACAAGAAGATAATCAGGGAGTATCATTTTTATATGAGTGATGATAGATCACACTCCTCCGAGTATGTGCAACATTCTTTCGAGAATTTTTTTGAGTTCTTGCATGAGAAAGATATTGCAATTGACCGACATATAATATGGTCAGATAACTATACGGGTCAATTCAAGAATGCCCGTATGTTTAATTGGTTGAGTAGAATGCATGTGGAGAGGTGTAAACCTCATATTTGGTGTTTTTTTGAGGCAGGGCATGGGAAGGGAGAGCATGATGGAATAGGTGCATGTTTGAAGAGAGCTCTAGTTAAGGAGCAATTGAGGATTTCAGGTGAAAATTTCTCTGATGCACGTTCCATTGTTGATTGGTGTAGTTCAGCATTACTCTTGATTCAATAGTGAGCATATTCTTTTGGTTGGTTGAGGAGGGAACAGTGGGAGATAGATTGGATTGTCAAACAATTAAAGATTCTTCAAAAATGCATTCATTTCTCAGCTCAGATGCAAGTACATGGACCATTTGGACACGAGTGTTGGCTTCTTTTTGTCAGAGTTGTGTTGATTGGCATCAGTGCGAGTCAAGTGAGTGGGTTGATACGTGGGTTCCCCACTATCTAACTCCTTTATCTCAAACAATATCCTTGTCAAACAATGACATGGAAAGTTCACTTGAGTATGATCATCTATCAGATCTTGTACAGCCAGGACATGTTTTTGCAGTTGTTGCATCGCAAGGGAATGAAGAGAGATCAGAATATTGGTTGGCACGATGTGTACGGGGAAAACAAAAGCTAACACAACCAGTGACAGATGATGACGGGTTCACATATCCTACAGGTTCAGTTGTTGTTGTGGAAACTTGGTTGTGAACATACACGATTAGAAAGAATGGCATACCTACATTTGAAGACTATGAGAGACACAAAACCATTATAATGTATTCACACCTTATTATAGCTACTAATGTCAAGTTGTTGAAGCATCAAGCAAAACCGAAAACCCTAGAGCCATGGACAGTGACTACTGCTGATCATGAAGCAATACTGGATACTCTTAAACAAAGAGATGACCCTTCAGGCACACTTGAGTAGTAGGTCTTTAATGGTGCCTTATTTTTTTTATCATGCATTTCATTTCAAACAATGATCATTAAACCTTAATGATCAAGTTTGTTACGTGTATATTAAGGATGTGTTGAAAATGCAGGTCTATTGATGAACATTTTTTTTTGGCAACATGGTTTTTGCATGCACATAGCGGGTACATGATATAATCGGAAGGGATGTATTTTTGCAACATGCTTATTATCGTGCATTTGATGAGCTTTACAATTTTTGTTATTAGAGAACACTATCTAACAATTTTTGATGATATAATTATCGCAAAACCTTTATGCTCATGCAGGTCTTTATTGATGATATACAATAGTACATCACATTATGATTTTTGATGATATACAAGTTCATGCTAGATCATTCGCCGTTGACAAGACCCTCTCTTGGTGATGGTACATATTATTTTGTGCATTAATGAGATAAAAAAAATTGCATAAACATTAAGTCAAGTGAATGTATTGCTATTTAGAAATGACCATATCTACCATTGTCTTCAACCATGCAGAGAAATGCAGTGAGAAGGGCTTTAATCAACATGTGTCTTTCTTCAAAGTTATGCTTGTATACTTTGCAGAGCAACTAGTAAGTTTCGTAATTATACAATCTTGTGCATCTTAAAAATGTTTGAAATGATCTATTTATAATTTGCCAAACTAATTTGTATTAAGTGTTATAATTTGTTTCTTGTAGCACATTCATTCTGCATAAAAAGATTACTTATTTTGGTCTTCATTTATATACAGGCATTGTTGTACGCAAGCTTTTCTCTTAGGACATGAGGATGTCTGATGCAGATGAAGTGGGATGTTGTATTTGTATATGGATGTGAATTGATGTAACATTGTTGTGATGATATACAATGTCCATGAGCAAATTATGTGTATAGAATACATGGAAATATTCATGATCATTATGTGTCTACAGTGTAATGCTTGGAAATATTGATGATATACAATGTCCATGAAAAAAAAATCATGTTTGCATATCCCTTCATGGATGTCACATGCAAGTGTAATGGTGATTATGTGTATACAATACATGGAAATATTCATGATCATTATTTGTCTACAGTGTAATGCCTGTTTATATATAATTTTAGCGCTCAAGGGACGACGCCGATAGGGTATGACCCCGAGCGTTCGATCGAGTGCGGGGGCAAAATAGGAGCATGCGTAGGGTAATAATGCCTAACTAGACATGTCGGAGTTGACGGTTCGTCATCGCGATGAGCAGAACGAGAAATCGGCCATGCGACAACATTCCATTGAGTGAGACTGGCGATTTTTTCGCCAACCGAAAAATTGCTACCCTAATAAAACCGTAGGGCAACTTGAAAAACCGAGATAGGCTTTTTTAGGAACCCCTCTCGTGGCCCCACAGGTTCAAATAGATCATTTGCAGGTGCCACAGGTTCCGAGTTAGGGCTCGTCAAAGTTTGACAATTTTGAGCACTTAGGGCGCTCAAGGGACGACGCTGGTAGGGTATGACCCCGAGCGTTCGATCGAGTGGGGGGACAAAATACGAGCATGCATAGGGTAATAATGCCTAAATGGACATTTTGGTGCCGACGGTTTGTCATCGCGACGATCAGAATGAGAAATCGACCATGTGACAACATTCCATTGAGTGAGACTGACGATTTTTTTGCCAACCGAAAAATTGCTGCCCTAAGAAAATCGTAGGGAAGCTTGAAAAACCAAGATAGGATTTTGTAGGGACCCCTCTTGTGGCCTCGTAGGTTCAAATGGATCGTTCACAGGTGCCATGGATTCCGAGTTAGGGCTCGTCAAAGTTTGATAATTTTGAGCAATTAGGGCGCTCAAGGGACGACGTCGGTAGGGTATGACCCCGAGCGTTTGATCGAGTGGGGGGGAAAAATAGGAGCATGCATAGGGTAATAATTCCTAACTGGACATGTCGGAGTCGACGGTTCGTCATCGCGATGAGTAGAACAAGAAATCGGCCATGCAACAACATTCCATTGAGTGAGACTGATGATTTTTTTGCCAACCGAAAAATTGCTGCCCTAATAAAACCATAGGGCAACTTGAAAAACTGAGATAGGCCTTTGTAGGGACCCCTCTCGTGTCCCCGTAGGTTCAAGCAAATCATTCACAGGTTCAATGGATCCCGAGTTAGGGATCGTCAAAGTTTGACAATTTTGAGCACTTAGGGTGCTCAAGGGATGACACTGGTAGGGTATGACCCCGAGCGTTCGATCGAGTGGGGGGGAAAATAGGAGCATGCATAGGGTATTGTTCATTAAATGAATTGTAATGTTCATTGAATGAATTGTATTGTATTGTTGATTAAATGAATTGTATTGTTCATTAAATGAATTGTATTGTATTGTTCATTAAATGAATTATATTGTTCATTATAAAAACAACACTTACGATGAAATGAAATGAATTGTATTGTTCATTAAATAGCCATTATTAACCATTGTTAATTATTGGAATGAAGATTAAATATTTCCATGATAACACCATGCACAGATGAGCAACAATTTATATGATCGAATATCAACTTCTGTATATATAAAAATGTCAAATGATTACAAATGTATGTCCATACACAAATATGGCATAAACGCCAACTGAAACAAAATGTATGTCTAAATACGTGAATGTATGTCCATATACAAAATATACATGCCAACTAGACATGTAAGCATCCCAAAACTATCTATAACATCCTAAGCTGTTGATGGATCATCAAAATCGATCCTCTTCGCCGCACTGCTCGGCTCTAAAGGATCCTGCACAAGAAAAACAAACCACGATTAATATTAGTTATATTATATAATTCACATTCAATAAGTTAACATAAAAATGAACTATAATTGAACTATTCATGTTTACCTCATCTCCACGTTTTCTCTTCAGCTTTGCAAGACTCTTGATGTATGTCTTCGGTAGAGGAGGTATGTTTTGAATATTTTCATACACAACCTACATATGTTCAGAAACATGACATTGATACAAGTTAGCATATAATTGTCATTGATAATAACAAATTATATCTACTAATCAAAAACTAAAATAAACACACATCTACTCGAGGCATCTCTTCTTCTTCTTCAGGTATACTGGGTGTAGTCATCAAGGATGTGAAGCCAAGAATTCTCTACATATATACACAACAAGTATATGAAACTATCAATCTATGTCTAGACATTGTATAATCACTATAAGTTATTTAAACTATTCATTCAATCATATTTGCATTCAATTACCTTTCCCTTGTCTCCAACTGCACTACCAGATCCTAAATCACACTGCCCCGCACTCGTGCCACTTGTGCCCTACAAGAGTAAAATAAGATATACATGCAAGTTACTACATAATCTAATTAATACCAGAATAAATGATGAGCATGTATGTACAATAAAATACAAACGACTAGGTGCAATAATATATGTACTGTCAAGCTATCAAGGCCAAATGAAATGGTCGTCAAGGTGCCCTCCTAAATCTTTCGCAACTCATCCTCGGTCATCAACTGTTAAATAGACCATGTAAATAAAAATTAGTACTTAATATTATCTAATTTATAAATATTTAATTAAAATATAACATGAACTGTGAAACACAAATCTTACCAATACATCATTAATGTATGATGATGGTGCCTCCTCGCCTCTAGCATGTGAGGACTCCCCAGGGTATCCTCCAGTCTGTGTAATAACATCTAGTGCATCATGCATCTCATTCACCTCATAATCTGCACTATCCATAGGAGGATCAACAGGCTGTCCAAGTGGACCCAAGCATACGTGCCCACACATGACACAACTATGGGGCACGCATATGTGTGGAGTCAAGGATGATGTGTCACTGGCACTGGATGCACCTCTACCATCAAGAGTAGGCTGAGCTACTATCGCAGCCTGAGAAACCAAAAGGCTACTCAAAGAGTGAATAGCCGATATGGTCTGTGAAGCCGCCTCACAAATGATATCAGGATGCTGAACTGCAGGTGGGGGATCAATAGGAGGAGGGGGGACATATGGGCCTTGGACTACTCTGACTACCCCAGGTCTATTTTGGGGCATACCTAAACCTACACCCTGGAAAGGTTGGATGTCAAAGTAGTTCACATGTTTGTGTAAAACAAACTCAGCATACAATTTTTTTATGAAATAGAAGGGGATATCAAGATTGTTTTTGGGTGGTTTGTCGAAAACCATCCACCAACAATCCCAAAAAAATTTCACAATCCCATCATTTGTGCATCATTTGATAGAAAGTTTTTTTTTTTTTGGATCTATGGGCTGACCAATACGGGGATTGACAAACAATGAGATGATTTCAGCTTTGGATATCTCAAGATCCTTGATATCCTTATACGACAAGCCATCTGCATATTTTTCCTTCATAGAATCTCACCACAAAAGGGCGGTATCATGCTCCTCAGTCATGGTTTCCATACTTTTTACGATCGACGTGAGAGGATCAAACAATGGGTTTAGACGAGGGATCCTATGATATACTTCTGCAATCCCCCTCAATTCATTCAAATTTTGTGCAATCAAATCTTGAATTGAGGGGGGGTTTGGCAAATGAGGGTTTGGTTGTTGCAGTTGTGGTTGGTCAGTGTTTTCATTGTTATCCCCCATTTTTAACCTAATTGAATGTAAACAATTAAATTTAGTTAACAAATTTAAACAATTAGGTATTTGATTTTAAAAAGCCTAGTTTTCATGAAAAAAACAATATTTTCAATGAAAAATCAAATAAACATTAACGAAAAATACAAAAAACGAATGAAAATGATTCAAAATGATAAAATTCTTACCTCTAAATCTATTTTTTAGCAATTTTTTGTCAAAACATCAGATATCGGATGGAGCGGATATCGGATTTTGATGAATTCGTGCGGCCCGTGAGTTAAAAATGACTCACGGGACTGTCACAGTCGAAATATAAAAGTCTCAGAAAATCGGATATTCGATTTCTATACTTAAATTATTTTTAAATAACATATATAATATAATAATATATTTTATAATACGTATTGTATTATATTATATTATATTATATATAATATAATATAATATAATATAATATAATATAATATAATATAATATAATATTATATTATATTATATTATAATATAATATAATAATATATTATATAATACATATTTTATAAAATATATAATGTAATAATATATTATATAATATATATTATATAATATATTATTACATTATATAATATATATAATATAATAATATACTATATATTATATAATATGTAACATATAATATATTTTTAAATTAAAATTACAAATAAAAATTGGATATCCGATTTGCATAAGTAATTACCAGGCCAAGGTGAACTGACACCCAGGCCAAGCAAAAAGTCAACATGGATTTTCGCATTTTTAGGCGAGTGAGGAAGGCTATTTTTTTCACATCGCCACTTTTTGGCCCCCCTTGATCCTACACTAACCTAGTGGAAAGAGCAAATGTGAAGGTTGATGAATGTCATGAGAAGCATATCAGACATGCAGATATGAGTTTGATGATCATGATGTTATTTCAAAGTAATTACTTACTGAGATCCTAAAGCAAAATGATTCGGTAGAGACAGTTAATCTAGATATTGCTACTACCGGTGAAGAAGCTCAATAACCTGACAATCAGAATAATCAGAAAAATTCGAGGTATGTAAGATTAAGTCATTCAAAAAATCATATTATTGGTGACAAAAATAAAGGTGTAATGACTAGAAGAAGGATTGTTGTTGAAGAGGTATGTTTGATTTCCAAGATTGAACCTAAAGATGTTGTTGAAGCTTGTGAAGATGAGAATTGGATAAAAGCTATGGAAGAAGAGCTAAATCAGATTGAAAAGAAAAATACATGGAAACTTGTTCCAAGACCTAAAGACAAGAATGTGATTCGTACAAAATGGGTATTCTGGAATAAATTGAATGAAGTCAATGAAGTAGTAAGAAACAAAGCAAGACTGGTATGTAAGGGATATTCAAAGATCGAAGGAATTGATTATGAGGAGACTTTTACTCCAGTAGCTAGAATTGAAGCTATTAGATTACTTCTTGCATATGCTACTTATACTAATTTCAAGGTATATCAGATGGATGTGAAGTCAGCCTTTTTGAATGGTGAATTAGAAGAGGAAGTGTACATTGAGCATCTGGACGGATTTTTATTATCGGATGAAGGAGACATGGTATGCAGATTGAAGAAATCATTGTATGGACTTAAACAAGCCCCTAGAGATTAGTATACTAGATTGGACAGGTATTTGATGAAGTTGGGATTTTGTAAAGGTATTGTTGATAGTAATTTATACTTTGAGGTTGATAATGATAACATATTGATTGTTGAAATTTTTGTTGATGACATTATTTTTGGAGGAGATTATTTGAGTAAGAAGTTTGTTGATGATATGCAAAAAGAGTTTGAGATGTCTATGATAGGTGAGATGAAATTCTTCTTAGGACTATAGATTACACAGACTGATAAAGGCATTTTCATTTCACATTCTAAGTATGTGAGGGAATTGTTGAAAAAGTTCAGGTTAGCTGATTCCAAACCTATTGGAACTCCTATGGTGACTGGATGCAAGTTGTCAAAAGCATGTTGAATCTCAAAAAGTTAATCAGACCTTGTATAGATCTATGGTTGGTGGACTGCTATACCTGACTCAAACTAGACCAGACGTTATGCATGATGTTTGTCTTTGTGCAAGATTTCAGGCTAATCCTAAATAAAGTCATCTTACTGTTGTGAAGAGGATTTTCATATACGTGAAGGGGATAATTGACTATGGTTTGTGGTATCTGAAGAATGATGATTTCATGTTATGTGTTTATACTGATGCTAATTGGGCAAGTGATGTGATGACTGGAAGTGCACTACTAGTGGAGCATTCTTCTTGGGAGATAAGTTGGTTTCTTGGGCAAGTAAGAAGCAAGATGTTATTTCTCTATCTACTGCAGAAGCTAAATACATTGTTGCTGCTAGCAACTGTGCTTAGGTAGTTTGGATGAAGCAGATTTTGAAGGATATTAGAGTTATTTATGATGAGCTTACTATTATATATTATGATAATTCAAGTGATATTAATATTTCCAAGAATCCTGTACTACATTTTAAAAGAAATCATATATCAATTAACTATCATTCCTTGGGGGAGAAAGTTAGTGATGAAGAAGTCAAAAAGGAATATGTATCTACAAAGGATCAAATTGCAGATTTCTTTACTAAGCCTTTGCTTACAGATATATTTGTATATCTTAGAGATAAGTTAGGGTTTTTTGCCCCTCCTGATGAGAACTAGATGCATTAAGATGCATCAATCTGGTAGACTTCACGGTGTTATCTTCTTATCCAGATGCATGAGTGGGTGTTGCTGCTCTGGGGAGTAGTCAGTGTATGGTTCAGTTGTTCAGATTTGTAATTTTATCATAAGGGGGAGAGATTTTCCTTTTTAGAGGAAGAGATTATCTGGTAAACGGAGAGAGTTGTATGATCCGTATGTGTCTTTGGCATTGTTGTCAAAGGGGGAGAGAAGCATGTGTAAAATAGCCTTATCTTGGAAGGTTTATGTGCATGATCTTAGGAGGAGATTGTTGGAGATTTTTGGTGTTGATTTCTTTCTTTGCATTGATGTTTGTTCACATTAATATGTTTCCATCAATGCCAAAGGGGAAGATTGTTGGATATTGATGCTGCAAGGATATGATGTTGTCATTGATGTCAACATATTTCTGTGTTTTGGTGTTCTGGTGATTGCAAAGAGTTGATCTTGTTGGTTTATCAGTTTGATATGTCGAATCAACTAGAGATACTTGGTTCAGAGTTTGTTTCATGATGCTATGTGTTTATTTAATCGATTTGTGGATTCTGGTATGAGGATTGGTTTTTCAGTATTCAGTGTCCTGGTGTTTGATCCGTTGTGCTCCAGAATTATTATATCTTAAGTTGTGGATTTGGGAGAGTGTCAATGGGATGTTCATGTGTATCCACAATTTAGGTGGTTCGTGATTTGATGCTCCGCAAGTTATCTTTCTAGTCCCAATTGCTTATGTTTGAGTGTTCTTAAGTATCAGCGTGTTGATCGATGAATATTTGGTTAAGTGGTGTTGGTGCAGCTATTACGGATGGTTCTAACTTTCTTGTTGGTGTTTCCTAATCATGTCCTATTTATTTTGTTGGTCCACATTGATCATTGTGCATGTTATTGAGGATCCTATGGGTTCGGTTATGTTCTTCATGTTATGCGACATTTTTGGTGGTGTAGCATGGTGTGGATGATCTTAGCGAGATTTCTGGTGGTGTTGCATGTTCGAGGATTTAATTTGGGTCCATGCTATGTTGTCTTGGCATTGTATTGTTCTGGTGGTTGATTTATGTATCGTTCGATGTAATTTTGTAATTAAGTCTTGAGGGTTGAGTTGACCTTGTAGTCAAGGTTGATGATTTGTATAAATATGTGTTATATTCATGTAATTTGGAGATCGGTGGTTGTTAGAGATTGTGTCTGCATTATTAGAAAGTTGTGTATGTTTGAACAAGCAAATTCATCTTTCGCTATGAAGTGTTGAGAAAATATTGTCGCAGAGCAGACAAATGTGCTTAATCAGAATTGTCATCAGGTATTTGGAGATGTTATTATTTTAGTTCATGTAAACTGGATTGTAGTCTGAATGTTCTTGTAAGGTAGTGAACCTTCCCTAAGGGTTGTATCCTTCCGGGTTATCATATTTTGAGCAGTGAACTCTAGGTAGTGTGCCTGAATGTATGTGCATTCCCCATTGTAATATTTACACATACTACTGCAGAGTATCATCTTATTGTGGGTAGGTTCACATCGTGGTTTTTTCCTTAACCGAGTTTGTCATGTCAAAAAAATTTGGTGTTATGTGTGTTGTTGTTATTGTTCTCATGTTTGTTCTTGTTGCATTTAATTAGATTTGAAGTTATGCTTAAATTGTTTGATCCGGTGAAAACTAATTCACCCCCCCCCCCCTCTCAATTTTCCTTCATTGTTTTTTCCAACATGATGGTCCTAACATGTTTATGGATGCAAGATGCAGGTTGACGATGTATGCCTATATGACATGCATATGATGTTTATGGTGTATGATTATGATCTGATGATTGTGTAATATGGTTATTGATGATGTATGTAATGCAAATGGATGTCCTATATGCATGTGATATTATATGATGTGATTTGATGGATGTATTATGCAAATGTGATGTAATGAAATGATACTACATATGAACATGCAAAAAATATAATTAATGTATCTAATAATGAATTGCACTCAAAATGATAAGTGAATAAATGAATGTGATTAACATAATGTACCTAAATGATGTAAATACAATTACTATGCATAATGCCCTGTAATGCACTAAGATCCCTTTTTTAGCCACTAGTATTATAGACACAACAAATTAAAAGTGTGTTGAACTTGTTCTCGACTAACTTACCAAAATGGGATTATTTTCAAATGTTTTATATTGAATAGTATGATTATTAATGATTGCAAAACTAAAGGAAGCTGATTAATGGCTCACATTACCAATCGCATGAGATATATTAATGTTTGAATCTAGGATTTTATTACACTTATATCAATATTTATTATGGATATAATGAACCTAAAATATAATGCACCTAAAATGAATATGTAATGTAAATCAAGATGCACTTACATGGACAATGCAATGATATGCACCTATATGGAAAATGATAATGCAACTATATGAAAGATAATAATGCAACTATATGAAAAAATGATAATGCAATTATATGATAATGATTAATGCTAGCAAAACAATATTTTTTAGAATGTGCCAACCATAATACAATGATACAGGACTAGATGGAAGAAAGGAAAAAGTAAATAAATTGAGGTCTCCAAAATGCAAGATGAGATGAAATGTGAAAGTGTAATGGATAGAGATGGAGGTATTTATTGTTGTGTATATTTGGAGAGCAAACCTATTTTTTTATTTTTCCAAGGATAATCTACATGACTGATTATAGGAATCGGGATGTTGATGAAAATACAAGGCATGGACTAGCTCTCAAACAGTAGGTATCCCTTGCACACAACCATGTAAATACCATATAGATGTAGATACAAGGTTGTAAGTTCGTACAAGAGAAACCATCAAACACGTCATACCACAAAAACATGCCCCAGTATACACCCACCCGAAACATAGCAAGATATAGAATGATCTTGGCAACCATAGATAGGAATAGTCATAGGACATAATGATGCAAATCAAATCAACAGACCAAATCATGCAAACAAAATGCACAAGGCCAACTAACGTCTCTTGCCAGAGTAGGACTTGGGATTATGGATAAACTGTCAGACACATGAAGGATGCATCCCAATGGGTAGGAGTAACTGATGGAACTGAATATGCAATAGAGAAGATGGTATAGACATATGCATGTAGTTGTGGTGCTAACTGCAAATATTTGATTAGGCTCATGTGGATGAGTGCTTGGACGACACATAAGTCAAGAAGAAGCTTAGATTGATGGGGTAAGTTTAGCGATTGGGGTAAAGCTCGGTGTGATGGGATGAAAGCTCAACATGGTGGGATGAAAGCTTAGTGTGTTGGGATGATCCTTATTTACAATTCAAACAAAGACTCATCATCTCATAAAGGGGATATAAGTGGAGTGGAAGTAGGGTCATAGGATCATTTTCTTAATGAAAGTACAATCCACTAGCGGGGTTCGAAGGTTTATGCAGTGGCGTGGATTGAAGAATGAGGGAGATGACCGACTGCAAGCAAGCAGGGGTGGAGCTAATGATTTGGAATAAGTTAATATCTTTCATAGTGTATGAGAAAGCACTAGGAAATGAAGTGGGTGATCAAGATGGGGATTCATCCTGCACAAATGCCCTTATTTGTCAAGTAAAGTTTTACAATCCTCGTCATTGTAGGGCTGGGAGAGTGCAGAAGACATCAGAATATCCAATTTTTATTATGGAACATGGATGGTGAGGAAGTCCCATGCCAGATTATTCGATTTATGGAATATGGATATTGGTTGGGTGGGTTGAGGGAAAAGGGTACGGTGTAAGGTGGAATTTTCTCGTGAACAATTTTTTTAATTCTTTAAATTTAAATTATCTTGATTATTTTCATTTTTTAAGTATATATTGATTTAGAGACCTACTTTTAATTGCAATAATAAATTTGAGATTTTTACCTTGTGTAAGTTTTTAAACTAATATTATAGACTCTTAAAATATAACTTGATTTAGTGGCAATGTGATGTAGGTACTTATATGCCTCTCGACTTCAAATCTCAATAAATCAAAGAAGATTATATGAAATATTTTTTATATTTTAAAATGATTCATTTAGAACCCATATTTTTATTTTGTATGGGCATTTTAAAAGTAATGGTTAATATTATAACTTCGTTTTAGTCTCTATTTTTTAATTTTAAATTTACTAGATCATATATATTTTATGAATAAGTGTCTTTATTCATGAGTACATAATTATATCACACATATTTTATTTGAAATAATATAGGTGGAAAAGAGACACATCTTTAAGTCTATACAAAGAGGAGCTTGAAAAGAATAGACAAATAGGTTGCTAATTACATGAGAAATGAGAGTAATCAAAGGAGGAATGGGGTCTTAGTCATTTATTTTGCCCCATATATTAATGGAATTTGGAATGACATCAAGGGGCTCCCAACTATTTTCTTTGTTAGATGGCCACAAGTCACAAGTAGACAATATGACAAGAACAAGGCGAGAGGACTTGCAAGTGTCAAGTCAGCCACTAAAATCACAACTAGGAGCCTAGGGAGAAGTAGAGTGGTGGTGAAAAGTTGAGACCAACCTCACTAAAACTAGTCTTCTCACAAGAGGTTGCAAATCTTGAGGATAAGCTTATTTATCTCCAAAAGAAGATTGAGTGCAACCTTGATGACACCTATTAGACAAAGAGCAACCTCAAGTAGAGGTGAGGGTTGAAAGGACTCCAATAATTTTTCATGGGGGTATCGTCCCAATGATCCAAAAGTATTTGAAGATGTGCCACCTCTAGTGTAACCTTGTTGGCTTGCATTTGGATCTGCATAATCACACTAGAACAAATCATTACCTTACTATAAAGTAAGAAATCAAAATCAACTAAATTCCTAAAAATTAAAATAGAATTTGTCCTTTCATATGATGAAAAAAACAATTCTATCCTAAAAGCATATCAAAACTAAGTATAGCTCAATGGAGATTTTAAGTAAATCCCCTAGTGAAACCATATGCTAATGTCTAAAGAAATCATGAATCTAGGTCCACATAACATGAGATTAATTAAAAAGCTTGAATAAATGTTTAAAAGATTCCCGATGACCATAAAATAGACACTAAAAATTGTTAATGCCAATATGATTTAATCTAGAATCAATTAAAAATCTAAAAAAATTAGAATAAACAAAATAAGCAAGCTTCAACTCCAATATAACAAACCAAACCATTTATTACTTTCTAGTCACTCTCGAGCATGGTTCCTTCTAATTTTCCTTTTGTTCCAGTTATTTTTGTTCCTCTTCATTCTGCTATAGATGTAATTTCTGGTAAGGTCTTTTGAGGAGGTGTCTCCTCCTCTTGCCCTTTGGTTTCGAATTTGGACAATGAGCCATCTTGGATAGTGGTACAAAGGAGGAAGAAGGGTCCTCCTAAGTTTGCTTCTCCTTCTCCTTCCAAGTCTTTGCTTGTGAAGGATTCTAGTTGTAGCTTTGGCATCATAAGCTGTTTTTGTCCTACTCTTGCTTAATTGTTATTTCTGAATCCTCTATAAAAAAACATCGAAGATCCTTTCAAAACCCTACTTAGTTTAATAAAAAACAAACCAAACCATTTGAAACTTAGACTCCCAAACCTCCATCTCTAATTTCAAATAGTCTATATATATATATATATATCCTAAATAACGTGCAGTTACGGGCCCTTCAAACTTTTTTGAACACAAAACTTATGGTTTTTACACCGATACAGTGATCTATATAAGAATGTTCGTATAGTACATAAACAAAATCTGAAACCTTAACTAGCCTTATTCAACCAGACCAGGCCAAAGGTGAAAACCTTTTGGATGACCATCATCTTCTAATTAAACTTGGCGAAGTCTATGAGGCCATCCAAGTTCTCATCATATCTGCATATCATTCTCTGGCAATTCTCCAAACAATTCTCTCCTTGCTCTATCAATCCCAAATTACACAAAACTTGTTGAAGCTCAGAAGAAAAAATATACCCATCTTCATTCAAATCGTTAACTTTGAATGCCTCCATTAAACATAAATCCTGGCTTCCTTCATTACTACCACTACTCGTACTATAGCTCCTCTCATCTAAAACAGATTGGTAAAGCCCAACAAATTCATCAAATGTTAAGCTACCATCTTGTCTGTGGGAAATCCCCATCAACAAGCAGTTTAGCTGTTCTTCTGTTAGATGCATTCCAAGCTTGTTGAGGAAGCAAATGATTTCGTGCAGAGTGAGGATTCCATCGCCATTTTGGTTTATGGATTCAAACACTCTACGAAGTTCGTTGGGAACAGATGGTAGTGCCATACTTCTTTCTGTACATAACCTTAATTCAATCATACTTGACCTTGTATATGCTGTGGATTCAAAATATATAAAAATATACAGAAACCTTAGTATTATATTTCCAGAATAATCCAGAGGCTTCCAGAAAAGAGTATCCGTATGACCTTGATGTGCTAGTGCCCGCTCAAATACTACGCATTTTTATTTTATTCTATGAGAAATATCGAGGTAATTGCTCAAATAATGGATAAGACAGAAGCGCAGAACCATGTCCATGTGTGATATCACTGATCAAGGCTATCTAACATTTGGATTGGTTGAAATGAAATTTGATGTGGATAGGTATTTTTTAGTCTTTGGTAAATATGCAAACAATTCTATGGGTTTTGATGTAAAACCATCAAACAAAATATTGATGAAGAGTTTTTTTTTTGTTTTTTTTAAAATTATATTGTATTTTATAATTTTAATTTTGATATGGAATTTTTTATTTTAAAATATATTTTGTAATAATTTTTAATTTAATTTATAGTATTTTTACAAGAATAATATTTTTGTTATATTAGATAGAATATAAATATTTTTTTTATAAATGTTCCTAATCTTTAAAATATAAAAATGTATTGAATATTGTTTTTCATGTTAAGTATATTAATTTGGAAACTTATTAGTACTTGTCGTTAGGCAATATTATTGTAATGAGTTTTTTGTTTTTCCAGTTAACTAGTTATTAAAAATAATAATTTGAACCAATCACAAACAAATTTTAACTTTTAATTTTTTCAATCTTTTTATTTACCGAAGTCTAATTGTACAATTTTTAACATTATAAATTACGAAAATTATTTTAAATACAATTTAGCTGTTAGAAGCGGATTTTTAGGAAATCCAAAATAATTAGTTTTAGTGGCAACTATATAGCCAGAAATATATGTAAATTTAGGAAAATGAATAGTCACGGCCACTATTTCTAAAAAAATAAACTTTCTTTATTTTTGTGATGCATTTTATATTGCTATATGTATTATAGATATTTTATACAGGAAAATAAATATAGAATTTTATAATGTTATATTATTTTAATAATATATTATTATAACATAAATAGATCTATAATCAAATCAAATAATAAAAGTAAAAAATATAGAATTTTATAATGTTATATTATTTTAATAATATATTATTGTAACATAAATAGATCTATAATCAAATCAAATAATAAAAGTATCAAATTGTATAAAATTTTAAGGTGTATATATTTATAATAATAATTACATAAGTAAAAAAAATGTTATGTTATAATAAAATAAATTTATTTGTTTCTTTAGTTACAGTTTTCTTTTATTGAATTAATATGTTTAAAACTAATTATACTTTTATACATATTTTATTATATTTAAATGACAATGAATTTAAAAAATTATTACTATTTTTATTTAATTAATTTGACTTAATAAAATTATTATCTATCAAGACTATTGTTATTTATTATTAATTTTAATTTTTCTTAATATTTAATTTTTATATAGTTTTGTTTACACATTTTTGTTTATTATATTTTAGTTTTTAAAGTAGATTTAAATCTAAAATTATTTCAATTATTTAACTTTATTTTGTGAAATTAAAAATTTATTAGGATTTCTTTAATTTATATTATTTTTTCTAGTAAAATTTTAATTATTATGAAATAATTATGTTTAATTTTGTTTATCTTAATTATTATAATTTTTCAAATATAATCATTATTAAAATTAAATCATAATTATTATTAAAACTATACTAAAAACAAGGCAAGTACTAGTCACTATGTGGCACTTGTTTTTAATGGTAATAATAAGTAAGTTTTAGATTTATAATTGAGAAATTTATTTTTAAAGGGAAAAATAAATTTCAGATATTTATTTTGTGTGTAAATTTTAAAAGTAATCATAAAATTTTTTAAAATATAAGATTATTTTGAAGAAATTTTTTATTGTTTTAAAAATCTAGTTTAGCTTTTTTATATGTGTCAAATATCGAGAAGGCTGACCACTATGGTGTGAACTTATTAAGCTTCTCTAGCATTTGCATTATACTACTTCAAATAATGTCAATAAATTCTATCCATATTTGATATTAGAAATTGTAGAAAACAATTAAAACTTTTTTTATTATTATGGAGAGTTTCCTTAATATAGAACATTAACATAGAAATTATCTTCATATGATGAGGATGTTTTTAAATGGCTTAAATTTAATTGAAATAAATCAAATATAGAAGAATACAAAGTCAAAAAATGTCCATATCTTTTGATATTGTTTGTTTATTTAATGTTTAATGCATTATTATTTGTTTGTATCATAGTTGAAAAGTAATAAGAAAAAACACTTGCATTCTTTCGAAAAATTATCTTTGAATTTATTTATAAGAAAAATATAAATCTTGAAAATTTGAACTAATTTTTTTAAAACATCAATTAAAAGACACTTAAATTGTCATGAAAGGCAAACGCGATTGTCAAAATTTGAGGCATGATATCTATAACTTTCCCATAAGGACATGAAATGCTTCAAACAAGATAATCAATACTTAATAGTTAATTGTATAGAGGTAAGGACATAATGCCAACTTATTTTCTCATTATTTTAAGGCTTTTTAATGTTTTCTTTAGAGGAGGCATTCTACATAGATCAACTTGATTTTCTTATATGTGGGGGGATGTGTGAGTACCATTGACAGTGAATGTCTTTATAAATACATAATTCTTAAAACCTAGCAAAAATTAATCCTAATAGGAATCCAACATACACCAATAGGCATCCAAGAGACTCTTAAATTATGATTATTAAATGGATTGTTGTCGAGATTAATTTATTATTTGTGGTTTGAGACTTTAGGACTGGGAGCTCGAGAATTCAACTCAAAGCTACGCCTTTATGAGGGTCAACCTTTTGGGTCTCAAGGTAGCTTGATAGAGTTTTGCTTGATTTAGGATTTATTGTTTCAAGGAAAGATCTTCTAAAAAATGTGTATTCATTTGATGTGATCAACAAGTTCTGTAATGTAAGCCTTAAAGGGAGTCCATTGGTATTTTTTCAAAAAAAATGTAATAAGGGAGAAATGTTGGTGTAAATATGGTGTATTACATTCTTACACTATTTACAGTTATTCAAGTTCCTACCAATTATACCTTTATAGGTTCTTGCTACTTATTCTTATCAGTAATTTGGTCATAGAACTACATTTTCACTTATAAATGTATATCTTGGACACTGAATAATCAATCAGGTTTTTCACCATTATCTGACAAATATAATTTAGGAAAATTGAAACAAAGTTGTAATATGATGATTTTTATCTTCTTGCCTCTTAATCCTAATTTTACCTTCCGAGTCATCTTCTTCTTCAAATTTATACATATTTAACCTCATCTTATTTGCATGTACACATATTCCCATACATTAGATATTTAATGCACCACCCATGTTTAGACATCCATTATCCACCTTTAAAAAAAAAATCTTCCTTGGGTTAATCATGTGGTGCAAGATTCATCCTATAGTAGATAAATAAACCCTTAATTTCTCAAAATTTAAAAATGTTTTTTTAAACTTTTTAATCTATTTTGTTCTTGCCATGAGTTGACTTGGCACATATCCAGCATGATTCATTGTTGTTCACTAGTTTTTAAAGGCATTTAGTATGCATTAATTTATGATCACTTATTCATTAATAATCCCACACATTACAAGGTGCAACATTCTAGAAAATTTGCATTATTGAAATGTGTTGTCTTGAATTATTTTGATAGTTTTAAAATTGGTATAATAAAACATGGTTGATTTAAGAGAAATGACTACCATGATTTTATGCCTTCCCCAATGTATTTCACAATTTTCACCTTCTCTCTATTACTGAGAGATTCATTTGTACATGTGTGCCTAAAATTGTATAAAAATTAAAATAAAATTATAGTAATTATTATTTCTCCCATAGATTTCCATGAAAGACACTAGTACTACACAATATCTATTTAATGATTTATACATATTTGCACCAACTTAAACTACATTCTTGAGGCCAAATTATTGTTTGTAGTTATCCTGCTCCATAAGAAAATTAATTTTTAGCTAGTTTATAGATCTATTGCCTTCTTAACATGATTTGTAGTTGAGCTAGATGCACTAAACATTGACCTATCAACCAAAACTTCAATATTAAAATTTTTGATATTTGAGAGGACACAAACATGTTCCAAGCACCATTGTATAGCCTTAATACCATTTAGAATTTAGGAGGAATATAATGACATGATCTTGGATCTAGGTAATTGAATATAACTTACATAAGCTACACACAAAAATAATATTAAATACACATATTAACTCTTCCAATATTGAGGATATGAAAAGATATGGTACAACAGTTATATAAAACTATGCAAGCCTTTTCAATGCATGATTCAAGGAGGTGACATGCCCAACTTGAAATCATAACTATGAGGTCAAAATTTGAATTACACATTAGTGGATTAGCTCACTCGATTTGACTAGGGTAAATACGATCTTATTTGAAAAAGGTGACACCTAACTACCATCAATCAAAGAATGATGTAATTGTAGAAATTTGTGTACCTAATATCAAGGTGTACACCATATCACTATTCAATATTGTTATCTATTTGACTCTCTATATCCTCATGATGGATCACAAAGTTTGATCCAAAACATTAATGCAAAAATATTGAAAACAATTGAATCCATAAATTGCATTCGAACTATTGTGTTGTCATATAAATTTTTCTTCTCCTTCAATTATATAATATCATTACTATTACAAGGAATGGTATCATTATAATATGAATAATGATATAATAATATCTAATAAGAGATGAAAATCACTAACCAAATTTATGAAAGAGGGTGATGCAGGAGCATCCAGTGCTATAAGGGCAATCTTGCATCACCCAAAAAACTTTCCTTTTATTAGTTTTTCTTTTAATGTTTTGCATTTCTAGATACCCATTTGAGCGAATAAGAAATTCCAACTTTCAGAATTGTTGTGCTGCTTTTTCTAGCCAACCTACTATTTTTAGAAAGTTTCAATTTGAAGGCAGCTGGAGACAAAAATATTGTGGGAATCTGCATAGCAGAAAAATAAGCACTTTTGTGAAAGAATCAAGCCAAAATCATTTATGGTTTGAAAATTATTCAAGTTTCAGTTTCCCAAAAATCCCCCAAAATCTCTTTTGCGTCAGATTTATGGATTGTGAGAAAGGGTGATTTTTCCAGAAAGTGTGTAAGTTGTAATATGTTGCAGCCTGTGAGGATTTAATCCTCCTAATTGTAATTGCATGTATTGAAAATATATTTCAATGAATTTTAAACAAATCCTTTGTTATCTATTGTTATGTTTTTCCAAGTCTTGGGTTCGGCCTTCATCAAATGGTATCAAAGCAAGTTGTTTCTCAGCATGTGGACAAAATACCAATCGTGACCTGTGGTTCACACTAGGATTTGTGATCATGGGCTTGAGGTCAAGATGCCTCCAAGAGTGATGCGTAGTGGTAGAAATGCCCATGGAATAAATGTTGGTGGAAGAAAGGCTTTGGTAGATGAGGGTTTTAGGGCCCTCCAAAGACAAATCAATGCATTGCAAGAGCAACTAAGAAGAGGGTTTAATCTGAGAAGATGAGAAAGTGAAGATGAAGAAGAGATTGAAGATACATCTGAGGATGGAGTAGAAGAGATAACAATAAAGTTAGACTATTAAGGGCCATTTCCAAGATTGGAAAAAGACCTAGAATTGAAGTTTCTAATTATTCTAAAAATTTGAACCCAGAAGAGCTTATCGATTGGCTAAATGAGATGAAGGAATATTTTGAGTATGAGGAGATAGAGGATCTAGACCGAGTCAAGTTTGCAAAAACAAAGTCGAAGGGTCATGCAAATATTTGGTGGAAAGAGGTCCATCTAGAAAGAAATTGGACAGGGAAAGGAAATATCACTAGATGGGATCGAATGGTTGAGAAGCTAAAGAAATAGTTCATTCCAATGGACTATGAGTTGGATTTGTTGAACAAATTGCAAGGATTGAAGAAAGTTAGCAAGTCTGTTAAGGACTATATAGAGGATTTTTATTAAATGATTATTATAATAGGTCATGCAGAGGCCAACAAGGAGAAAGTCGCTCATTGCATTAATGGGTTTTAAGGCCAAGTATTCAAGAGGAGCTGAGCTTGGTCAAAATGACCAATATTGAAGATGCATATCAATTTGCTTTGAAGGTGGAAGAGAAGCTAAATAAGATATTTAAAGGAAAGAAAAGAGGGAAAGGTCAAGGTAGAAGGGGTGGTGGAAGATCCTTTGGGAATCGAAATGAGGATCAGAAGAAAAATGAAGATGTGGGTACCACCCGGAATCAGAAGTGATAATTTCTATCACCCCTGTGATCAAAACAATGGTGAACAAAGAGGGAGAGGAAGAAGAATACTTGGGCAAGGATCCAAGAGAGGTGGTTTCAGAGGAATGTGTTTCTAGTGTGGTGAAGAAGGGCATTGAGCCTATGAATATCCACAACACCAAGGAAGGATAGATAGAAGGAATGAAGGCTATACATGAGTTGCACATGCAGATAGAGAAGCTCAGTATGAACATTTTGATGATGCTAAAAGGGGAGAGGCCCTAGTTGTCCAGAGAAACTAGTTAAATGAAGAGAAAGAATTAGAACAGAGGAAGAGTCTATTTTGCACTAGATGCAAATGTGAGGATATGTGTTGTGATGTGATTATTGACACTGGAAGCACTAATAATCTGGTTTTCGGAGAGATGGTCACAAATTTGAAGTTGAAGAGGGAAAGACACCCACATCCGTATTGGATAGCCTAGTTGCAGAAGGACCACAAAATTTTGGTCAATTAGAAATGCTTGGTGAAATTCAAGAGTGGTAGCTACTGTGTTGAGGTACTATGTGACATCATACCCATGGATGCATGTCATATGTTGTTAGGGAGGCCATGGCAGTTTTATGGGTGTGTTGTACATGATGGCCATGTTAATCCCTATACCCTAACAAAGGATGGAGTTTGTCATAAGATGAAGCCTCTAAAGGAGGTGGAAGAAAAGGTATGTAGCAGTGCTAAAATATGTATTATTGATGGAAGAAATTTTTTGGAAGGCATGTAACATGAATGTACATGTGTTTTACTTTAATTCTTAGACTGGGTAGATAAGATAATAAAGAGGTGCATGTAGAAGTTCCAATTTTATTGAATGAGTTTAGGAAAGTGTCTGATAATGTACCTGAGGGTTTACCACCAGTAAGAAAGATCGGTCATTAGATAGACTTGATCCCTGGAGCTAGTTTACCAAATAAGGTAGCCCATGGAATGACTCTGACAGAAAATGAAGAGTTGAACATACAAGTTCAAGAATTGTTGACAGAAATGCAATTCGGTCCCTATAATATTTTGAAGAAGCATGATGCAAGGAAGTCATATGAGGTAGATTTGTCAGATAGATTCAATATTTCCACTATCTTCAACATTGCAGATTTAACATTATATCATGAAGGTGTCACAAAGGAAGGCCCAATAATTGAACAATGTAAAATCCCTACACTTACTTTAAAGAAAGAGGAGATTAAAGCAATCCTAAATAGTTGTGTCAGAAGGAGTATCAGAAACAGGTGCTACAAGGAATATTTGGTAAAGAGGAAATGAAGACCTGTGGAAGATTCATCATGGCTATCTAAGGCAAACATTGACCATTTGGGTTTTCCTTGACCAACTAAGACGTGACGGGGTCACTTCTCAGACTACCCTGGGTGTCTGATGTAGGAGAAACCAGTGGTGTAAGGGAAATTCTACATCACCCATCCTTTTAATAGTTTTTGTTTTAATTTTTTTTGCATTTCTGGATACCCATTTGGGCGAATAAGAAATTCCAACTTTCAGAGTTGTTTTCCTGTTTTTCCTAGCCAAACTGCTATTTTTAGAAAGATTCAATTTGACGACAGATAGAGGCAAAATTTGTGGGAAGCGTCGAAACAAAAAAATAAGAACTTTGGTGAAAGAATTAGGTCAAAATCATTTATGGTTTGAAAATTATTCAAGTTTCGGTTTCCCAAAAATCTCTCAAAATCTCTTTTGAGTCAGATTTGAGGCACTAAATGGTACCAAACGGCCCCATAAATGGTGGGAATCGATGAAGAATATTTTGATTTTTAAATTGTACTTTTGGCTCCAAACTGTAGGGAGGCTATTTAGGACCCATTTGGGGAAACTTGTGGTAGTTTTGGGAGGGAAAAGTTGGATTGTGAGAAAGGGTGATTTTTTCAAAAAGTGTGTAAGTTGTAATGTGTTGCAGTTTGTGAGGATTTAATCCTCTTGATTGTAATTGCATGTATGGAAAGTATATTTCAATCAATAATAAAAATATCCTCTATTGTCTATTGTTGTGTTTTTCTAAGTCTCGGGTTTTGCCTTCATCAGATGGAAAAGATAACACATGTTACAATAACTTCTATATAGAAAATGCATTCATCTCTATAGGATACAAAGTTAGAAATATAACAAGAATAGATGAATCATGCAATATAAAGATAGAGATGAAACGTCAAATTCAACATGAAAATAAGAAATGAGCATGTAAATCAACCAAGGAACACGAATTAAAAGGTGTCATAATGCTAAGATACCCTTAGGTGGGAACATTATAAGAGGGATAAATCATACCCTATGTGAAGAGCATCCTAAGCTAAGTATATCACTATGCATAGTCACACCTTAAACAAAGGATGCAATAAGTATATATGTAGATCAACTCTCAAACATGTGAAAATAGATGATAAATCAAAATTATATTAATACTTGAAAATCTTAATGGGAGAAGAAGGTCAAGTTCTAACATAGAAGATGAATTTGTGATAATGAAACACATATATACAAACTTGATTCCAAAGAGAGAAGATTCAAGATATTTAGTTACAAAACTTATTCATATTTTCAAATAAATATTAACCCAATTTCAAAATCTTCAACATAAATATACATTCTTCAATCACAAACTTAAATAATATTATCCTTATACATACTCCTTTTCTAAACTAAGAAGTTCAATAAGTTAATTTGTCATTTCCAACTATCTTTAATTAATCTATATTATTTTGAACTTATAAATTAAATTTACTCGAATAAGAAAAGGGAAAAAAGAAACCTCTTAGGACTATTATTGAACACAAAACCTTATACAATAACTTTGAAAGTTAAGGTTAATTCATTTACTAGAAAACAAACTACGACCATTTTATTATACATGAACAATGTAAAACACATATGAGTAGCCTAATTCATCAACACTGAAGATGACAAAACACAGTTTCAATATCATCTATAAGTCCACACCAACCTAACATATAGGGGAAGAGTACCAATAGTCGTCATAGTTCCAATAGCCGCACACTTATTGTCATAGTGACCCCCCAATAGCCGTCATAGTGAAAACGCCATTAATAAATTTATTTTGTACCAATAACTGATCATTTTTTGTAATTTTTTGTAAATTCTTGTAAATTTGGCCCATTTGTGCACCACTATTAGAACATTTGTGCAAAACTATTGGAACATTTGTCCACAAGTACTGGCGATTTTGAGTGGACAGTTACTGGAACATCTTTAGTTAGGTATCAAGGGACACTTTGAAATGTGTACTTTTTAACCTTTGTGCGCATAACTAATTCCATAGCGTGCATCATTACTACCCAGAAGTCAGATCAATAGCTATAAGCAGTTAAGTCGCATACGAAGACAACTAAACAAAAAATCAAAAACCGATGTACCGTTTAGAATCTGTAGATGCGCGAAGTTAGCTATAACGGCTATTGGTGCTCTTCCCCTAAATCTCTACACTTTTACCAACTATGTACTCAGGGCACAAAAAATAAAATAAAATAAAATTCCATGACATCACTGTGTACGTATTGATTGGCATTTGAAAAACAAATAAGACTTAGAAACCTTAAGCCTCTGATATTTTACAAACTAATATGAACAGGCTGTTTGTTACTTGAGGTTGTAAATGTCCTAAATACCATACAGTAACTCTATATAAGAATGTTGATATGGTACATACTACAGACACAAAGTCTGAAACCCTAATTAGCCCTATTCAAGGATCGATGACCATCATCTTCTTAAACTCAGAGAAGTCTATGAAGCCGTCCAAGTTCCCATCATATCTGCAGATCATTCTCTGGCAGTCCTCCAAACAATGCCCACCTTGCTCTATCAATCCCAAATTACATAAAACTTGATGAAGCTCCGAAGAAGAAATATACCCATCATCATTCAAATCGTAAACTTTGAATGCCTCCATTAAACATAAATCCTGACATTCTTCGTTACTACCGGTACTCGTACTAGGACTGCTCTCATCCAGAAGAGATTGGTAAAGCCTAACAAATTCATCAAATGTTAAGCTATAATCTTGTCTCTGAGAAATACCCATCAACAAGCACTTTAGCTCTTCTTCTGTTAGTTGTATTCCAAGCTTGTTGAGGAAGCAATTGATTTCGTGCAGAGTAAGGAATCCATCGTCATTTTGGTTTAAGGAATCAAACATTCTGCGAAGTTCATTCGGAACTGATGAAAGTGCCATTCTTTTGTCCATAACTTGAGTTCGATAATATCTAGCTGATCTTGTATTGGCTGCGGATTCAACATAAATATAGAAATGGCAACTGGTATTATATGTCCAGAATAATCTGGAGGCTTCCAGATTGTCTGACTGACCCGGATATGGTAGTTACCGTACAAACTCTCTGCTTTTTATTATAATTGAACTCCGTGAGAAAATTTCGAGGCAATTGCCCAAAATAATGGATAAGATAGACAAGCAAAGAGACGTAGAGAACAGGTCCACGTGTGACGTCACTGCTCAAGACTACTCAAAATTCGGATGATTTTTTTATGGGTAAGGCAGGGCCACGTTGATGTGGAATTTTCAAATTCATAAGTGGGTAAGGCAGGGCCACGTTGATGTGGAATTTTCAAATTCATAAGATTATATAGATAGAATTGTTATTTTGTCATATATGATGCCTACGACACATCACCCTCGGATATGTGCCGGGGAAAATCAAATGACATTTTTCTTTTTCTTTTTACTTTGTTGTTGTTGTTTTAATTGCGTAGGATTCTATTGGGTTAAGGATAGTCTATGTTCTAACAAGAGACATATATGCATCAGGTTTGTGTCATAATGCTTTTGTATTAAAGTTGGAATTTGTGAATTTGTGATGTCACTGCTCAAGACTTCTCAAAATTCGGATGATTTTTTTATGGGTAAGGCAGGGCCACGTTGATGTGGAATTTTCAAATTCATAAGATTATATAGATAGAATTGTTATTTTGTCATATATGATGCCTACAACACATCACCCTCGGATATGTGCCGGGGAAAATCAAATGACATTTTTCTTTTTCTTTTTACTTTGTTGTTGCTGTTTTAATTGCGTAGGATTCTATTGGGTTAAGGATAGTCTATGTTCTAACAAGAGACATATATGCATCAGGTTTGTGTCATAATGCTTTTGTATTAAAGTTGGAATTTGTGAATTGTAATAATAATATTAAAATATTGACATCGTTAAATAATAATTTAGAATTCTTTGAATAATAATTGTAGTAATAATATAGAAAATATTTTGACAAATAGTATTGAAGAAAGTTTAACCTTGAAGCATCTATATTTAAATATTAAAACATAAAATGATTTTCCTTAGTAAGTAAACAATAGGTGTGTTGCATCTAGTTCCTCTCAACCAGTAAGAATGAGACAAAGATTAAAAAAAAGAAAAAAAGAATGAGACAAAGAGAAAGAGGGGAAGGCTCGTGGGATCAAAGACAAAAAGAACGAGCGGAGTCATCTCTGTGTGCTCTAAGGCTCCCAGGCAAGGGGAGGTGGAACAATGACAGAGAATTCTATCGCCATAATGCCTATGTTGTAGAATGTGAAGAAGGAAGGATGGTTAGGCTTTTCAGTTTTCTTTTTGTTTTCTATTAAAGTTCAGAAATATTTCTCTAAGTAGAATGCGAACTACATTTTTTTCTAGAAACGTATGTAGAAACTATGGTGAATAGGATAGATGCAAACTTTAAATTTGTATAAATTCAAAGTAGCAGAAACTTTGACAAGTTTTATATGAAGAAATTATTGTCGATAGGATGGATGTAGATTGTGAATTTGTGTGGATTTGAAGTAAGAGGAGCTGAAATTGTGACAATTCTTATTGTACTTTTTGATAATATTAATAAAATTACGTAAACTTTACCAATAAAAAAACAAAATAATTTTGATAACTAGTATCATGTATAATTATACATGTAATAATTAATCTATATTATAATAAAAATTATTAATAACATCTATTATTATTCATAGTAATTATTCTATTATTTATTATTGATGATTGTAATAAGTTATAATTATTCGATTATATTTAATTTATGTATTATTTTATTAAT
Organism: Cryptomeria japonica; assembly: GCF_030272615.1. Classification (NCBI taxonomy): domain Eukaryota; kingdom Viridiplantae; phylum Streptophyta; class Pinopsida; order Cupressales; family Cupressaceae; genus Cryptomeria; species Cryptomeria japonica. The sequence goes on from NC_081407.1 coordinate 86,531,916, forward strand.
ATATTTAAATTATATTACATTATTATTTATTAGTTATTATATTATTATCTGATAATTATATATATTATATAAAGTTATATAAGAAATTTTTATATTATATATTATTATATTATCATTATATAAATGAGTCAATTAAAGCTATACATTTAATCTTTTTATATGTTTGATATTTATAAATCTATGTATTTTTTAAATTATTATTATAAAAAATCAAGTGGCTTTATCACCCATTTCATTATCAAAAGAAATAGGACAAAAATAGTTACTATTATATAATAGTGAAATGATTGTAGAGTACTATTGATGAAAATGAAGACAAAAATAGAAACATTAGGAAATTTTGTCAACCAATTTTAATTCTTGCTTCTCATTGGTTGATGCTTTGACATCATCCTAATAAGATTGTAGAGTATTATTATCCAATCGAATAATAGATAAATCAATTTATATGTTTTATAATAAATTAGAAAAAAATATAAGCATTAAAAAAATTGGTCAAGCTATTTTAATTATTGATTTTGACTGGTTGATGCTTTGACATTTAATAAATTTGGTTGAATGCATTAGTATTCTTTCCTCTAGCGGGAACTAATAATTGTTCACTCTTTGTGCACCTAATCTTCTAATTGTAATTTCTAAAGAAACCGAAAAAAATTAAGTTTATTAATAAATTTCACATGTACCAATAGCCACCCATTTTAAGCATTTTTGGACTATAATTGGTCTATTTGTGAACCTTTATCGCTACCCATAGCACAGACTATTGGGGTGTTTGTGCATAAGTAATTGGCAATTTTGAGTGCACAATTATTGGGGCATATTTAAGCAGGTATTGCACAACACTTTGAAATACACCTTCTGACCCTTGTGTGCATAATGGATCCCACAATGTGCATCGTTACTACCCAGAAGCCAAAACAATAGTGATAAGTAGATAAATAGCATGTAGAGACAACAACAACAAAAACTTGTCAAAACTTCATATACCATTTAAAATTTGTGGGTGCGTGAAGTTACCTATAATGGCTACCGGTACGCTTCCCCTAGGTATGTAGGTTAGTAGGTTAGGGAGAAATAGAGTGGTGGTTAGTAGGTTGAGACCAATCTCACAAAGATTACTAACTAGATCTTCTCATAGGAGATTTCAAATCTTGAGAATAAGCCTCAAGTTCTCCATAAGAAGATTGAGTACATCCTTGATGACACCCAAGAGACAAAGCACAACCTCAGCTAGAGGTGAGGGTTGAAGTAAATATAATAATCATGCATGGGGACATTGTCCCAATGATTCAAAAGTAATTGAAGATGTGTCATCTCTAATGGAACCTTGTTGTCTTGCATCACATAAGAAAAAATCATTACCTAGTGTAAATTAAGAAATCAAAATCAATTAAATTCCTTAAAAAATAAAATAGAATTTATGTCCTTACATATTATGAAAAAAATCTACCCTAAAAGCTTGCCAAGTGTACCTAAAAGGGGACTTAAAGTTAATCCTCTAGTGAAACCATGTGCTAATGTCTAAAGAAGTCATCAATCGAGGTCCAAAGGGAAATGACTATCCAACCTCTAGGATGCACCATTGTATAAGTTACCCTCATACACCATAACTTATGTATTGGTACATTCTAGAGGTTGGATAGCTATTTTCAGTCCACACGGCTTGAGATTTAAAAAAAGACTCGAATAAATGTTTAAAAAACTCTCGATGACCACAAAATAGACACTAAAAATTGTTAATTCCAATTTAATTTAATCTAAAACCAATAAGAAATCTCAACCAAAATAAACTAAATAAGAAAGATAACTCTAAAATAAGAAACCAAATCATTTGAAACTTCCAAAATCCATCTCTAATTTAAAATATTCACCATAGACAAAATACCCTGTATATAGGTGATCCTATATATATCCTGAATAACACAAAACTTTTGACTCAACAAAATCTATATTCATATGGAACATACACAAAAACTTAAACCCTTCTTAATCTTATTCACCCAAACAAGGCCAAAGATGAAAACCTTTTGGATTGATGACAATCATCTTCTTAAACTTGGTGAACTCTATATATGAAGCTATCAAAGTTCTCATCATATCTACAAATCATTCTGGGCAATCCTCCAAACAATTCTCTCCTTGCTCTAATTACAGAAAACTTGTTGAAGCTCAGAAGAAGAAATATACCCATCTTCATTCAAATCGTAAACTTTGAATGCCTCCATTAAACATAAATCCTGGCTTTCTTCATTACTACCACTACTCGTACTATAGTTACAAAATATCTCTTTAAATAATTTATGGGTTTTATCGTTCCTTTCAACAAAATTCTAAAACAATTTGAATTTATAAATTTCATAGGTAATTGACAAAGATATTGCAATTTTGTTGTGACTACATTAGATTGGTATATAGAAATTATTTAAAATTTAACACAATCTATCAATAAAAATTGGTTGATGTTGTATAACTCACAGATAAAAGTAGGGTGTCTTCAACCATAATAAAAGTTTCTTCATTCCATTTATACAAGCACAAGATGGCACTGTTGCTATAATGGGAGAGGGCATCATAGGTTAGGGCCAAGAGGCCCTATTGAGCTATTTTGTTTCCTATGATTGGGTTGTGCTCGTGGTGTGGGGATGGTGTGGTATGGTGTGTAGGGTTCTTAGGTTTATTCTTACTATTGGAGGGTGAAGTTTAGGAGGTTTTGTTGCATTTTTGGGAAAGATTGGTTAGACGTTTGGTGGCTTTGTGGTGGTCTTTTGTGGAATTTTTTTTTTTTAGAGTATATATTTCCTATGCATGCTTCTATAGGTGGATTTCTAATTGGGGTTTATGCATGGGGTTGTTTATTTTTCTCTTTCCTCTATGAGGCCTTGCATGGCCTTGCCTAGAGGATCTTCCTTGAAGAAAAATCTTCCTTTTGGAGATGTAGTGGTAGGTGGAATCTCCTCTCTAATAATGCATGAACAGTCTATCATTAGGTTGAATAGTACTATATTTGGAGAAATTTATTCATGAAAAATGAAGGTTTTCAAGCTACAAAAGTGAATAGATGTTGTGAAAGGAATGAATACAATATCGTGCTTGTGATTCAACCTGGTTCTATAGAGGAGGATGTCAACTATTTTACTAATCGTGCCTCGATTTGTAATTTCATGTGGATTTTGGTTTCACTACCCTTCTTAGAATCATGAGTCCATTTCACATCGAATCTGGAGGGAAAAATGGAGGTGATGTTGGCTCCCAATAGTTTTTTTTGGTTGTTTTTTTGTGCATATCAGATATAGAAATAAGGATTTTTAAGGGGGGGATTATTTTTTATAATCAAGTTAGGCTCTTCATCAAGTTGTGGCATGTAGGGTTTAACCTTACATAGTAACTTCCATCGAGGGTTCCAGTTTGGGTGTGGCTTCCCTAGTTCAAGAACTACTAGAATTTTAGAAAAATGATACTTTCCACATGCTCACAATGTTTCTTGGCAAGCTAGTGGGCTCATCACAACAAACTATGGACAAAAACGTAATGAATTATGATTGTATTTAAATTAATTTAAGGGAGCCTTTACCAGATTCTATAAAAATTTGACAAATTGATTATGAAAATTTTCTATTTTGTTGTTGAATCTATCATAAATACAATCATTTGAAGTTGATGTATCCTAAATCTAATCATGAAGGGACTTCAAGTAATGGTTTGCCTCATCCATTACCTAAATAGGATAAAAGGAAAGCACCTATGGTGCAAGATAAGGAGAGATTTATCTTGTTCAAGGCTCAAAATAAGGGAAGAGGATAAAAGAGAACTCTTAAGGATAGGGAAAGAGATGATGTGTTTAAGAGATTCAATGCATCAAGAGGTTTAGTTCAATTTGAAGAGGTCCCTTTAGTGATGTCTATTAGTCAGGAACCTTTGAGGACACTACAAATGGTTAGTGAGAAGGACTACAATCTCATGTTGAGCAATCTAACACTCTTGATACTCAAATTGGCATGCAGATTTGAATCTCATGGATTCTAGTACCCAAAATCCTTTAGGGGCTTTTGTAAATATAGTAATCAAAGTTGCAGAAGCTCTTACTCGCATGCAAGAGAAAGAAAGTTTGGATTTAGGTAAGGAGAGAAAATTTTCTTCTCATTTAGGATTGTAACAAATGATATTCAGAAAGGGACCTCCTGTGATGGAAGTCCAACAAAAAGGGGTAATTTTTTTCTATTTGGAAAGCCTACTTTCGTTCTTGTAAAGTTGAGCTCTAATTTTTTGCATGGGGGCATCTAGCATCCTAGTCTTGGCAAAATGGTCCACAAAAAAAGGTTATGAATAGGGTAGTGAACCAAGATTATGGAAATGGTCTCAAAACTAAGCACAATTGGGCTTAGATTAGGCACATCCATAGAAGTGAGTCCAAACCTAGTGTAAATTTTTTAAGGTATACAATTTACAACACTACTTTTAGCATGAAAAATCATATTTTTATCTACTTGTAATAAATTCTCACTATATAATGATTAAATGCATAAGTTATACCATGTTAAAATAATTTAATATTTCTTACACTTATGAAGAACTTATATTTGTTTGATGCTTCTATTATATACTCCTACACATGCCTAACATGAAAAAAGGGAACAAAATATCATATTGTATGTTTATTACTATAATAGCTTTTTTAAGGCAACATAGGCTTAGAATATTGTTTATTCAATATGTTTTGATCCAAACACATTTAATACATGCACATGGATCAAATAATTATGAGTTCACCAAACTAGTGAAATAAAATCTTAAATTTATGACTTATAAAATTTATGTAAAAACCATATTTATTATAATAGTTTTATCTCATTTATGAATCATTTCCTCTAAATATTGTAATCATAAATAAGTTTATAATTTATCATACAATTCCATAAAATACAAACGCTAATGTGTTTCAACATCATCTACTAACTCAAAGGTAATCATAAATAAGTTTATAATTTATCATACAATTCCATAAAATACAAATGCTAATGTGTTTCAACATCATCTACTAACTCAAAGGTAACAATTCTATTTAATTCAAACACTTGCAGGGAATGATTCATGAACTAAGCTAACAACATATCTATGAAATAAAATAAGCTATATGAAAAAAATTAATTCATTCAAATATTTTAATCTCATTTATTAAGCATTTATTTTAAATGTGGTAATTATAAATAAGTTTAGAAATATCATACATTTCTATAGAGTACAAGCTAATATGTTTTGATGTCATCTACTTTCTCAAAAGTAACAATTGGACTCAAATCACATATTTGCTTAACGATGATGACAAAATGTTACAAATTAGCTAAATGAAATGTTTTTATTTAAGACATGCACATAGAATCAAATCAGATTAGATCTAAAGAATACATTTCATTCAATTATGAGTAGTCATCATCATCAATAACAATTTTAAAGTCAACAATGATGGATACAATACTCTAAAATAAAATGAACATTAAATTAACAAATGCTATCACGACTATTAGATTACACTCGTCTACTAGATTCTCTCTCTCCCCTTTAAGAAGCTTCATCTCAAAAAATAATTTGCCAAAGTAAAGTGTTAAAAGAACTAACATTTTTTAGGAGATCTATACAAACATTAAGATTTTATAATCCATTATAATTGTATCTAAAGTTGTTTAATAAAAGTTCGTAGATATCCAAAATTGCTCGAGATTGTGAGCGATTCTACACGGAAAAAGGAAAGTGAATAGCGAGTGATAATGGTCGAACGGCCATGGGTGTACGATGAGCGACGAAGGAAAGTGAATGGCGAGTGTCCATGGTCGAATGCCGTATGCAGGGCAGAAGCGTCTAGCTCGGGGGCGTCCTTCGGTGGCCAAATGGAGAAACTTTCAACCCTCTCAATCACAATTTTGCTGCTCAGGTCAGGAACTCTGCAATTTTTCTCCCTGGCCCAAGGTCCCGTCTTTGGCTCAGCCAATTTCTCTAGCCTTCCCTTTTTTCCCTATCCTCCACAGGGTCTGTAAAAAATGCGTCCAATCCTGTTCACAACTACTGTGATTTTTGCAAGTCTCAAATTTTAAATGCTTGCCCTAAGTCAGACCTAGGGTTTATTTTCCATGGATGAGGTCGTTTGTTCTGGCGCACATAGGAAGAATGTCTCACTTTCTCTAGATCTGTCGCCCCTCTCTTAGAACCAGGAGTCATTTCCAGTTTCCTCTCCTGGGAATACCTCGGTCAGTTTGTCTCCTGAGCCTCTCGACCTTCACATCTGCAATGAATGCATTCAAGTATTTCTGGATACTCTGGCTAAAATTATTTTCCAAAGAAAGGAGAAATGTCCTTCTGTGGAAGATTTTTCGGTTTGGTGGAAAGAAAATTAGTGCAACATGGAGTCACCCAAGGTGGATCTACTTGATCATGGCTTTTTGGGTCATCTTCCTCTCTTCAAATGATTACAGGTATGTTCTAGATAATGGCCCTTGGTTTAATGGAAATTCAGGTTTATTTATGACTTGTTGGTCCCCCTTTCTTTCATCCTGTTAATGAGAGAATTACCAATATGACGATCTTGTTGTGTCTTCACGACTTCCTTTGATCACGAGGGATTCTAGCTCATTAGAACCTTGGTCAACCAAACAGACAAATTTATCAAAATTCAAGAGGGTTTTCGCAATAGTGTAAAAATATATTTCAGAACTTGTGCAATGATTCACATATCCAATTTTATCACACATGGTCAGAATTAGTCGCAATAGACTAATTATAAGGGCCTCCCAAAGCGTTGTTTCACATGTAATCAATTGTTACGCAAAATTGCAGGTTGCAATGGCAAATTTACATCTACTCTGCAAACTGTTAACCTTAAAAAATGGGTCCGGAAAGAAGGCAACCTTTTAAACCTACCTTGTTTGGAGGAATCTTGGGATTTTCATAGACTGCTCCATGCAACCCTCCTCTATTAATGTGGTAACCAAGTCTTGTTCTGTGCATGATGATTTTTTATTGGTGTGACTACAAGCTTTTTGATAGTTTTTCAAGACACTCAATAAATTTATATTCGTAAGATTTGTTCTCTACAATATAATAACATAACTTTCAATTTGTTGAAGCTGAGGAATTTCATGTTTCCTCAGAGGAGCATGATCTTAATATCAATGACATTTTGAAAGTATCACCAATATTATCTAGATTGAGAATAAAATTCCAAAACCAAACATTGGTAAACTAAGCAAGCATTGGAGAAGGAAATGTGAAGAAAAAAAATTAAGAATGAAAGGGCTCCTAATGGACCATGGAATCAATCCTTACAAGGAGCAAACAGAAGCCAAAAAAATAAAGAAAAAGATACTAAGAAAGAGTACCAAAGGAAAATAAAAAGTGCATAATAGAATCTTTTCATCTATGTAGAATAAATACCAATACAACCTTAAGCCTTCTCTCTTCCATTTAAAAAGGAACACTTATCTAATTATCTATTTATTTTTCTTTCTCCCTTTGAGTCTAGAATTAATCCTATTACTCATATCAAATATTAATAAATTATAATATGAATATAATATTATATTATTATTATTTTTCACTTAATTTTTAATGATTTTATTTCCCCTTTCTTTCTGTCTATTTTGAGTTGGCATACATCCTCCTCTCTCCTCTCTCCTCTCTCCTCTCTCCTCTTTTTAAATTGATCTAATTTTGCAACTTACCATTTCTTCTTCATGTATACTCTTTCATGTTGATAGCAAGAGCTCTCACACAATTAATTCCAAGAAAAACAGAACATCAACCGCTTATCAATTCACCTCACTCATTTAATAAAAAAAAACAAACCATTAGTTTATGATAAAAAACAAACAAAAATTACCATTGAACCATGGGCTGAGAAATGCCAATCCCATCACTGTCCTATACAGTGATACACAACTTTTCAAATTGCTTACAATATCTAGGTATATGCAAATCACCAAAATTATTGCCTCAAACAGGGGAAGACGTTGACCTTTATCATCCAATTATTTTCAACAAAAAAAATTAAAAAAAAAAAAAAAAGAAAAACTCACCAGGAGAGCCGTACAAATATCCAGAAGTTCGGACGGTGTAAAACTTAAAACACGCAAACGCGTTGAGTGCATTTTCTATCCGTAGTAGTTGAAGACTGGAGGTTTCGTATGCAGCAAGCTGATTGGTTAAAGAGTTACGGGGAAGTAACAACTACGCTGTAATATAAGTCAGCACTAGCCCGTTCAACGGCTACAACCGCAATTACGGCCAGTGGGCGGCACGCAGTTTCTTAAATGCCAGAAATTAAACGTAAAACAAGTTGTTTCAAACTAGAACAATCCAGATTCTTCTCCAATTTGGACGGACTCTAATTTCTCTTATCTGCAGTAGCCTCATAAATACCCATTCCTTGCATATCTAATTTCCATCAGATATTGTCTTACAAACTTGATGTGCAAGAGTTTTTAAGTTGAGAAATGCAAATGGCACTTTCATCTGTTCCTGAGGAAATCAGCAGAATGTTTTATAGCTTGGACGAAAATGGTGATGGCAGGTTGTCTGGCCATGAAATAAGTTGCTTCCTCAACAAGCTTGGAATAAGTCTGTCAGAACGAGAATTGAAGTGTTTGGGAATGAGCACCTCCCAGAACGAAAATGGCAGCTTAAGTTTTGATGAATTTGTTGTGCTTTACCAATCTGTTATGGGCGAGAGCAGCAAAAGTATCAGTAATAAAGAGTTGGAGGATGAGTTGAAGGAGGCATTCAAGATTTATGACACTAATGAAGATGGGTATATATCTTGTGCGGAGCTTCAACAAGTTTTGTGTAGATTGGGATTAATGGAGAAGGGCAGTCATTGTGTGGAAGAGTGCCAAAAAATGATATGCAGATATGATTCAAACTCGGACGGCCTCATAGACTTCTCTGAATTTAAAAGCATGATGACTAAGATGACATCTACTTCTGCCTAGCCTTCATGTAGTTTCATTGCTCTGAGGTTGATTAGGATTTCAACAATATTCTTGTATATATTTTAAAATTTCAACTTTTGTTGGCTCAGATGCTCCTTTGAGCTATATTTGTAGACTGTCTAAAAAATGTTAGAAAACATGACTTCTTAATAAGACCAAGCTTTGTGTTGCAGTTCCATTTGATGACAAAGCAGCTTAATTTCTAGAAAAGAAATGTCCATTCTCATACTAATAAAGAAAAAGAGAAGGGTCGACAAATTCCTAATGAAAATAGATTGTTCGAATCCTGAACACTTTCAATTACATATGCTAATTCTTTCACAGTGGGAATTTGCAGGTTATTGCATTAGCAATAGCAATAGCACTAGGAGTTGGGCTTTGCAGGAGCTCAGTTAGCATTTGATTTTCCCCATCTTCTTCATGCATCAGGCGATGAATATGAACCTTTGAAACAATTGTTCTGGAGACACCCAATTACAGGTGGCTTGTTTAAGGTGTTGAAGACCTTACAGGTGTAATCACGGTGGTGCTCATTGCAATTGCGTTTGTCCTTGTCCCTCCCTTGTTTAGAAGAAATAGGTTGAGTCTTCTTACAGGATTCGATGTCTTATGGTATACCCACCATTGTTTATAATTGTCTATGCACAATTGATAGCCACAGAGATAACGATGAGCCATCTCTAAAAGTCAATCTTACAAGATTGTTTTTAGTCGATCTTAAACAAATACTTGCACTAAAAGGAGTGAAATGGTTATGTATGTAAGTTAATATGTTAAGAATAATTTTTTTAAATTGTATTTTTGTTTTATTTTTATTTTGTGAATTATATAAATAATGAGAAATAAATATTTGAAGGTTCTCTTTTGAATCTTTCTTTTCATTTTTGAAAAGAATCTTCTTATGAGGTTATAGGCAATTCTTTTGGTCATTCTTGAAAATTGACTCTCCCACTTTTTACATGAGTCACTATACATTTGCTTGAATCCTGATGGATATTGATATCTCTAAGCTTTCTCATGGGGACATTGTCTTGATGGTTGGAGACAAGCAACCACTTGATTACAAGGGTCTTCCCTTCAAATGTAGGCATTGCTTTACCATCTAGACCACCTAGCTACAGATTGTCCACTCTCCCAACACAAGGGCACTATGACATAGTGCAAGAATGCCAATGAAGATCACTTTACTAAATCCATGCTTTTGACTCTTTAGTTGATGGTTCCTCTCAAGATGGCAAATCTTCTTAAGATGTTGGTTCAAGTAGTGCAACTTGAGCAAGTCCCACTCCTATTGCTTCATCAACTTGTATTGCTAAGTTACTCTAGTTACTTAACCTATTATGCAATCATCTTTGGATTTGTTTCAGCCTACTTTTAAGGCTCAACCTACTTAGGCTCGATAATCCTCTATTCCTACTACACAAATAGTTGAGGCCTCTAAGATGGAATCCTCTCCTACTTCGCCTAATTTTGCTGACATGAACAATGATATTTCTTAGATTATTGTACCAAGGCAAAAGAAAAGTCTTCCCAAATATGTCTCCCAATCTCACAGGTTGATAAGATTAGTTATGGCATTGTGTAAGTTGGATCCTTTAGACCCCTATTATTTTTATCATTCAATTATTGTTGTGTTGGTAGCTTGGTAGCATTGGTGTCTCTCGTTGTTTTGTTTTGTTGGATTATTTTGTTTGTCGCATATCTTATTATTGTGTCGATAGCTTGAGACCCCTATTATTTTTATCGTTCAATTATAGTTGTGTCAATAACTTGGTAGCATTGGTGTCTCTCTTTATTTTGTTTGTCACATATCTCATTGTATGCATTCCATCTAATAAGGTCAACTTCATTATAGAAAGGTACATTCCCTTTCAAAACCAATTGTAATCAATATCAAAAATAAATATCTGAAACATTGCTTAATCTACAAATTTGAAATCCAAAAATATATATAATAGCATAATATTCTTTACAACATTCAAAATATGCTCATTACATAATTATTTATGATATAATTAAATGAATATTGTGTTATTTATATATATATATATATAGAACTTTTTTTACGTTTACTTTTATTACATAGTTCATTTTTTGTGTATAGAGTCTTTTCTAAGGTTTATTTTTATTCTATAAATTATAAATAAATAATAATGAGAAATAGATATGCAAAGGAGTAATTTTGAAATACATAAACATATATAATGTCTTTTACAGCATTTAAAATATGTTCATAATACTTGTTTTCTTATGATTAATTGAAGGAATGTTTTGTATCATTTTCAAATTTGCTTAAAATGTGATCACCAATTTCCTTTTCTTCTATCAAAAAAGATGAGCCTTGTGTTCAATTTTTTTGTTTGTTTGTAGACAATGGACATATTATATTTAGAGATACCCACTTGTATATAACAACTATGCATTGAGAACAACATAAAGGTAGTTTGTGTAAAGCAATAGAAATAAAGACAAATATATACTATTGGTAGTGGAAGAATCTCTTAATGCTTAGTATACAATTGTCAAGCATCCACATATACATTGTGAAGGTTTAAATGTATCAAGGTAGAATGTTATTTCTAAAGAATATATCGTGGAGATGATTTAATGAAAGAATACATTGAAAGGTTATCTATAAAAAATAACATTTGTTTGAAGATACAAGCATTTATTTGAATATTATTTGCATTTATAAAAAAAAAAATTAAAAGAGGGTAAAAGTTTATTTAATCAAAGCCATTCCAAAAGTACCAAAACAAAATAAACACCAGCCACCAAGGCCCAAAAACCAAATCCCAATACAAAAGAGAACTAAGAAATCCAACTAGAACACCTCAATATCCATGCATATCCACAAGAGCCAAGTTTTCCAAACTTTGGGAGCAATCTGAGGATAGGTGCTCCCACTCATTGACATTCCAATCACCCATTTTCTCAAAGGCCCTTTTAGCTCAACAATCAGGCACACCATTTCACTCCCTTGGGATGTGGAAAAAGGAGACCAAGTCCAATGAAGTACTCAACCAAAGAACTTGTCGACACATCAAAGCCAAACATCAAATCACTCCTTCAAATTGTTGGTTATTCAACATATTAACCAAAATATAGGAATTCGACTCATATAATTATGTGTCAGTGAAGAGTAGAGGCCCTTTCTAGATAATTAAGTATAGCAAGATCCTACATAAGATTATTAGTTTGATGTCTCTTGTAAATGAAGAAGAAAAAAAAATCACTACCACTACATGTGCATGATTTCCCCTTTACGATCCATTTGTATTAATCTTAAAAATATCAATTGGAGGCAAAGACCTTTTACTTGATTGTTGATTTTTCCTTTTAAGGACTTTCCTTCCTCCAAACAAGGAAAACCCCAAATCTCAAACCCTACATCATCTCAACCTCATGTAGCTCCCTAGGGATATCCACATCACACTTAGCATAGATAGTGTCTTGAATCATACCAATGATTCTCTACCATAACTGTTAAACAACCAACTTCTTTCCCCAAAATATTTTAAGGTTCCTTTCTAGCCATATCTATGAAAAGATGCATGAGGGTTCTATATACCAAGCCACCTAAAGAAATAAGTTCTTAGTAGGTGTCCTCTCCAAACTCCAAAATTCAATTAAAGAAGAAGAATGGATACAAGCCTACTTCCAAACAGCCAACCATAAGTGCCATATGACTCTGGAAAAGGAACACTAAAGAAACAAATGTGAAGCACTTCTTCACTATCACCATAAAGGACACAAATAGATGGCCCTTGAAAGCCTCATTTCCTCAAATTATCCCAAGAAAGACATCTATTACAAGTAGCGAGACAAAGAAATAAATTGCATTTTGGCCAAGAAAACTTAATCCAAACATTCTTCTACCAAGACACCCCAACCCCACAATACTTTTGTCGATCCAACTTCATATACCCATATGTACCAAATACTATCCCCTAGGATCTATACCCCAAGCCAAGCAATCACTTACCACCATCGAACTACAAATTCTCCCTACTATGATCTACTATAACTCTTCACGGTATACAATTGAACCCTCTTGTGACCACTCAAGGGGGGACCTCTAATTAAATGCCTCCATTTGCCCCAATCTTTGGGCAACATTAAAATCCTCAATCCCAGATCAATCAGCCTCCAAGAAGCTATGACAAAGAGACTATAAGTGAGGATACAATTGGGGAAAACCATCCCAAGAATCAAACCAAAAAAGAGCTTCTAAACCCTTGTTGAAAGTCCAAAACAAACCTTGCTTAATCAAGTTAGACTATTTTTAAGAGTATTCCAAATCATAGAATTTTTAGCCAAAAGGTGGATCCTAAGCACATCTTCACTTGCCACACCACTTAGATACTTCAAAGAAAGGATCTTTTCCCAAACCTGATCTAGATCACTACACCACCACCAATAAAGCTTAATAGCCAAAGCATTCCCAGTGAGGTTAGCCTACCTTAAAGCAAGATCGCCCTCTCGTTTTGGTCTACAAATAGAATCCCACTTAATCAAAATCCACTTCGATGAATCAAAATACATTTAGCAAAATATTACTCAATAGGGTAAGTGCACCAAGATGGTGAACAAAAGGGTACGTGGACAACTTTTTTCTGAAATCAACTAAACTTGAACTTGGATAAGCAATTTGAGACTCATCCACTCAAAATTTGAAGATACACAAATAATAAAGATTATAGTACTCCAAATATAGTTTCCAAACTACTAAAGTTTTTTAAAATTGGATAAGACTAAGTGGGTCAAATCTTTCATGCACACAAAAGTGTTCTCTTTTTTTCAATAAAATATAACATAGTGTCTGACATGCACATCAAAAGAGTTATAGTTACATTTAGCATTTTGAAAAAACCTTTGGTAGAAAGATACTTAAGAGATAACACTAGATGTTGTGTATTTTTTTGTAATTTTGTGTTTATTTTTTTTATGATTTTTTAAAATGGATGCATCCTGAAAAATCAAGTACATGTTCATACGCGTCACATAACTTGCAACATAATAATCAAAAACTTTTACTTTTTTTTAAGTGTAAATAATGAAGTGTAGAATATATATATATATATATATATTTTAAAATTGGGCAAGTACTTCAAAAGTTATTAAAAAAAATGGTACACATTAGTCTCTGAGAACTTTGGAGACATTGGTAAAAGAAATTCAAGAGTAATAAGTTAATGTTGTTCAAATTTTAAAAAAAATATATGGCTAGAAAGCTTAGAAGATGGGTGAAACTATGGTGACAATTTTACAAATACCCACTTGATAACATGTAATTTAGTCAATGGGGATGAAGTTGAGAAACCAAATTGGAAGAATAAAACACATAAAAAGGAGGGAAATAAGACTCTCAAGCCTCGGCCTTGTTATCCAAGGCTAAGTACAAGCCAAAATGCATACGAGATTTTACTTTTTAAATATTACAAATGAGTTATTATTATGTATAGTAACACATACGGGGTTTTTTTCTTAATAATAACGCGTACGCGGTTCTATTTCTATAATAAGGCATCCAGGTTATGTTCTTTAAAATTCACATATTTTAACATAGATATATTCATATGTATTAGTTTTATATAATTACAAATACATATATTCATATATCTATAAGTACATATATTCATATATTCTTATATATATATTCATATATATAGACATATATATATTCATATATATAGACATATATATATTCATATATATACATGCATATATTCATATATCTAGAAGTACATATATTCATGCACTCTCTCCCTCACTCTCCATCTCCCTATCTCTCACTCTATCTCCCCCACTCTATATTCCTCTCTCCCTTTCTCTTTCTCCCTCTCTTCCTCTTTCTCTATCTCTAATCCCCTTTCTCTTCTCAACCACTCTCTCTCTCTTTCTCTATCTCTCTTCCTCACTCTCCCTCTTTCTCTATCTCTCTTCCTCTCTCTCCCTCTTTCTCTATCTCTCTCAACCTCCATTCCCCCTCTTTCTCTATATCTCTCTCTCTTTCTCTATCTCTAATCCCCTTTCTCTTCTCAACTCTCTCTCTCTCTCTCTCTCTCTCTCTCTCTCTCTCTCTCTCTCTCTCTCTCTCTTAAATCTCCTTTTCTCTCTTTGTCGATCATGTCAATAACCCGTACAGGTTTTTATGACT
The DNA here is from genome assembly GCF_030272615.1 of Cryptomeria japonica. Taxonomy (NCBI): domain Eukaryota; kingdom Viridiplantae; phylum Streptophyta; class Pinopsida; order Cupressales; family Cupressaceae; genus Cryptomeria; species Cryptomeria japonica. The sequence continues at coordinate 86,547,051 of NC_081407.1, forward strand.
AAAGATGTTGCATTGATTTCCCTTTGTCTATAGTGTCAATACCCCTTAAGGTTTCTTTCACTATAGACTCATGTCTATAGTTTCAAAACTACATATGGGTTATTGGCACTATAGGTGTTGTGACATTTCCCCTCCCTTTATCTATAGTGTCAATACCCCATACGAGTCTTTTTAATTATACAAACGTGAACTGGTTATCGACACTATAGGTGGTTTCATAACGACCAAAAAAACATTTTTTGTTGAAGGCCCAACTAAAACTATATCTTCAACTGTGACATTCTTGGACAGTGTATGATGGCTTTTGTTTTATATGATTTTAAATTATTGAAATATATTATTAGTTTAATTTTCTAATGTTTTTTTTGTTTCATTTATGCTTTTAGTTGTCAAATTCAATGATCTCCATACTTTAATGAAATATTTTGTTTGTTTGATTTGTATAATATCTACTAACATAAGTGATGTTATTTAGAACAATTCATAATCACAATGAGAAGGAACAAGTGAGGAAATATTGAATCACAAGAGGCGGCAAAGGAAAGGCAGAGGGAGCACATGAAAAGACTGTGAAATAAGAAAATTGGGAGGAGAAGGTATGCCATCTACATCGACTCAATTACATGGATCGAATGAATCGAATGCAAACCAAGAACAAGTGATAATCAATGATCAAACAAATTTACTTAATTCAAGCCAAGAGCATGCAACAATATTAACACCTCCTAGAGTTATTCATAGAAAACCAAAGTATATAATTGACATTGATGAAAATATTTTGAAGCCAATGCCTGATAAATTTTTGCAAGTACTTGTTGAAATGGTAAGAAGTGTGAATTTTAGAGAGACAATGAAAAACATTGGCTTAATATCATCTGAAAATAATAGTGAAAAAACAATAGTAAGAAATCTGTTTGATGCATATCAAGCAATTGGTTCAACATCATGTTCTAAAGATGCAAATGTTACTCAAGGTGTTCTTACATCAACTATAACGAGAAAGAAAACTAAAAAGTCTCGTTTAATAAGCAAAATAAGTACACAGGGACTTTACTTAGTGAACCTGGGTTATATCACGTGTGTTCATGGCATACTAAAGAATCCCCCTATTTTCAAAAAATATTGCTCTAAACTCCTTTGTTGCCACCCCCTCCCAATACACAACTCAAATTAAAAGACGCCCTATTTTCACCAAATATTGTATTTTTTCATAGCTTGAATTAAAAACCCCTCTATTTTCACCAATAGGCAATATATTTTACCCTAATTTTTGGGATATTAAACCCCCCAATATGAATGCATGTGATATAATATTACCTAGCCAGTGAACAACACTACAACATGCCTTAGGGAGGCATGCCAAACTTAAGGATCCTAACAATAATTCTCTTTGGGCATTTTTAGGTAAACTTCCACGAAAAGACAAAGTTGTTGTTGATGCATTAAGACAATTAATTGAAATATTTTGGCATGACAACACAAGAGTTTCACCCAATCAAATAGATGTTGTTAGAAGGAGAATTGGATCAAGAAATTGTGAGCCACATCTAAAACACTTATTGGATATGACTCAAAGACAATTTTTTGAGAAATTTGTTCAAACATATCCTCAAATAAGAATTAGCCAAAGGTTTTTTCAAATGAGAAAACCCTTTTATGTTAAGATAAATCATGCATGCACTACATGTTGTAGAATGCATATTGATTTTTCCATACATTATTATATATATCATCATATATATTGTACTTTGCACACTAACGATGTTTTGTGGGAATGTGGTATATAAGGACCTCCAAAGTCATCAAAAGAATTTATTTCAAGTGTATTATGTCAAAAAGATGATGGTTTCACCTTTTATAAGATTATGTGTTTGAAAGGTTCATGTTCTATATGTGGTGGTATGCAAAGGTTGAAAAAATGTATACACTTAGAGATTACACATACAATTGGAAAGACACTAGTCTCTTATGGAAAATACAAGTCAATCAAGTATGGGGTTAGAGATGGAAAAGAGTTTAAGAGATGTGAGTTGGTGAGTCAAGATATACCACTAGCACAATTTATTAGTATTTTTGAAGAGAAACTAGTTTATGACTACATAATGCATACACAGAGCACGGTGGTTGGATGAGAAATTCAAGAGATGTAAGAATATATTTCCTCTTGGTACCATCATCTCTATTGTAGATTTTGTAAAGAATTATATACTACAACCTCAAAATGAAGTGCAATCCCAAGATTACCACTTTTAACAAATAACTATTTTTGTATACATAGCATTCATGCATGCACATGGTAGCATGGAGTGGGATAGAAAGATAGTAAGATAATATCACTTCTACATAAGAGAAAATCCTAGTCATTTGACAAATTTTGTGCAAGGATTCTTTCAACTCTACTATGAGAATTTAAGGGCAAGGAATATCAGATAAAACGAACACATCATATGGTTGGATAATTGCACATCACAATTTAAAAATGCAAGGATGTTCTATTGGTTGAGTAGGATGCATATGAGGACTAGTGTACAACATTTTTGGAGTTTTAGTGAGGCTAGACATGGTAAGGGAGAGTATGATGGTGTGGGTGCATGTGTAAAAAGAGCCCTTTCTAGAGAAGAAATAAAGTATGAAGGTGGTGCTAATTTAACAGATGCAACAACCATTATGCAATGGTGTAACTAAACAATGGGACTGGGTAATCAAGGTAATTATACTATTTCTAGATATTTTTGATTGATGTGCATGAATCTAATGTTGCAAGCTATGTAGATTGTTGTACACTTTTAGGATCGAGTGACTTGCACTCATTTAGAAGCTCATATGCAAGCTCACCAATTATTTATACTAGACAAATGGTATGTTTTTTTACCATCATGTATGGATTTTTTGTGGGATGGGTGTGAATCATATGATCGTGTTGATGAATGGTCTTGTAGACCTTTAGTGCCAACTGATACATATCAACTTCCCAAACCACTACAAATTGAACCAAATGGAAGTTTATGTGGATTTTGACCATGTATATGACTTAGTGTTGTTGCAAGGTGTGCACCCTTGGTCTCCTTGTGTTGTGTAATGCAACGGTTGGGTTTGTGACATGGCTTAACTGCCTCTTGTCAATTCTATAAATCTAGTTGTTGTATCGGGCATTAAACAAGGTGATCTTTTGGTGCAACAACAACTGCACTTGTAATGGTAGCAGAGCTTGGTCACAAGTTCAAACCCCTCGCTTGCATTGGGGGGATTGTTGTAAGGTGTGTGCCCTTGGTCTCCTTGTGTTGTGAAGTGCAGCACTCGGGTTTGTGATATGGCTTAACCGCCTCATGTGGATTCTATAAGTTAAGTGGTTGTATCGGGCATTAACAGGTTGATCTTTTAGTGCAACGACAACCACACTTGTAACAAGTGCAACTAGGTAAATTGTTGATTGTTACTTAGTTATTGGAAAATTTCAACTCATTTTATTTCATTTTACACTATTGTTGGTACTGATTTATCATTCAATAAAATGCAGGTCATGTGTATGCAGTTATTACTGATGAAAACAATGAAGAAGACACGGATTAATTTTTGTGTCATTGTATTAAGGCAAAAAAAAAATGGCAACCACAATCATTGATGAAGAGAGTATTGATTAGTCAATAGGGTCTGTTGTTGTAACAAGAACATGGCTTAGAAGGTACCCTATGAAGAAATCTAATGTTTGGTTGTTCGAGGACTTCAACACGCACAAGTATATTCTTCATTACTCTAACCTTATTGTTGCAGCGAATATTGAGTTGATTAAATATCGTGGTAGAACGCTCAATAAGAATTTATGGAAAGTTCGTGACTCTGACCACGAGGCAATACTTGACACAATAAGGGTTAGAGCTGATCCACAAGGTTCATTAGATTGTTTCTATAGAAGGGTAAAGTGATTTAGAGGCCAAATTTTGTATATAGATGGCCAAATTTTGTATGTAGATGGCCATGAGTTGATTTGTATGTATATAGAGGCCAAATTTTGTGTATAGATGGCCATGAGTTTTTCTATATGTATTGAGAGGCCATATTTTGTATATAGACGACAACCATGAGCTGATTTGTATGTAATTAGAGGCCAATTTTTGTGTATAGACAGTGATGAGTTGGTTTGTATGTATCAAGAGGCCAAATTTTGTATATAGATTATGGCCATGAGCTGATTTGTATGTAACCAAAGGTCAAATTTTATATATAGATGGTCGTGAGCTAGTTTGTATGTACATTCAGAGGCCAAATTTTGTATATAGATGGTCATGAGATGATTTGTATGTATTCAGAGGCCAAATTTTGTATATAGATGGCCATGAGATGATTTGTATGTATTCAAATGCCAAATTTTGTATATAAATGGCCATGAGCTTATTTGTACTTACTTAGGAGCTAATATTTGTATATATAAACAACCAAATGATTATAAATGCATAAATAAAATTTTGTGATAAATTTATATCTATGATTCTACTTGAAATTAATGCACTATATTTTTGTTAATGTGTAATTTATGCATTATTATTTTGTAAATGTGAATTTCATGCATTGTTATTTTCCAAATGTGTAATTCAATGATTATTCTTATGTTAATGTGCAAAGAGATGGCACTGCAATGGTAGGGCATTGAATGTTCAACTGACCTAGGGACTTGATGAGGACCATGCTTAGCATAAAAATTCCCACCCAGACATGCTCACATTAACAGTTAGTGGATACAACAAACAAAATGAGGTTTACCTTATCTTGCAACTTTGCATTGCACGCGACTAACGATATTTGCATCAACAACAAAAAAAATCCCTTAGAAAATGGCTTTTCTCTTCAAAATATAAGATAGGTTATTTTAGAGGGGCCTAACATGACCCCATGGGTTCAAACAGAGCACTCGTACTTGCCCCGAATTCCAAGAAATAGCCCGACAATTTTTTGAACTTAGGGCACTTAAGAGATGGCGTCGCGACAGTAGGGCATCGAATGTTTGAGCAACCTGTGGACCAACCAAGACCATTCCTAGCATAAAAATTCCCACTTTAACACTCTCATGTTGATGGTTTGTGGATGTGACAAAAAGAATGAGATTTACCCTATCTTGCAACTCTGCATTGCACGCGATTAACGATATTTGCATCAACAGAAAAATTGTTGCCCTAAGAAAATGGCTTTGCCTCTTCAAAATATAAGGTAGGTTATTGTAGAGGGGCCTAAATTGACCTTGTGGGTTCAAACAAATCACTCACACGTGCCCCAGATTTTGAGAAATAGCTCGTCAAAGTTTGACAATTTTTTTAACTTATGCAACTCAAGAGATGTCACCACAACGACAAGGCATCGAATGTTCGAGTGACCTGGGGACCCAACCAAGACCATACCTGGAATAAAAATTCTTGCCCAGATATGCTCATGCTGATGGTTCATGGATACAACAAAAGAAATGAGATTTACCCTATCTTGCAACTTTGCATTGCGATTCTTGACAACTTTTGAGAACTATTGACAACTTTTCGCAACTATTGACAACTTTTGACAACTATTCACAACTTTTCACAACTATTGACATCTATTGACAAATTTTGATAGCCTAAGTATAGATTTTGATCTCAATGATCATAAAATTTGGTGAAGTCGCCCAAGGCAACCAAATTCAACACTTGAAATTTAGATAATACCAATTGTCATTCATAAGTTCCACTTAATTTCAATATCAATAATCCATAAGAATTTTAATTATTCATAACTCAATCATTCATTATTGAATATACATTGTTCATAAGTTGTTCAAAACATAACCATTCTTATTGAAATTAATATACATTGTTCATAACTTAACAATTCTTAAGATGTTAAGTTCAAAGTATGAAGATATGCACACAATGAACACATTAGATCAAATATCATCGTTTATGTATATCCAAATACATAGAATATTTTTTTTACAAAATTGTGACATGTGCCAACTCAAAAAAATGTACAAAAGTGGCATATGTGCCAACTCAATAAAATGTACAAAAATTACATATGTGCCAAATCAATACAAGATTTACAAAACTATGGGATATATGTCATATCAAGATCAATATGCAATGGCCACAACTACCAGTATATAAGTTTAAAAATTCCTATAGCTATGGTGGATCACAAAATCGAGCCTCTTTGAAGTACTGTGTGGATTTGTAGATGCCTATAGAACAACAATTCAGCTCAACAAGTTAGATTACTTATTGTTGTCACGAGTATTTTCACGTGATCCAAATATGAAATACCTACAATCTCGTGAAACATAGGACTACTCTCAGTCTGTGGGTATCCTATTGTGAGAGTAGACCTTCAGATTATAGGCCATCTTCCTTTTTGATCACCTAAAACCAACTAAAAAACTGACTTGGGAAAAAAGATAGAGAGATATGCATAAAATGAAACTACTGCTAAAAGGTGATCCACCAATGACTGAAAAATGATCTAAAATGCTTACCAACTCACAAGATGCTCAGATATTGAAGCTATGCAATCTTACAACTCTGTTACTCATGCCTGCAAAAATGATTCTCATGAAAGGCTTTGACTTTCTGATGTACACAAAAAGGAGAACAATGAGGTTCTCACAATTTTGATCCAAAAGAATGAAAACACTAACACAGGCCTACACCATGACATAATATTCTTTGCATTCAACATTGAAGGAATCTGATAAAATAAAGGATAACATAATATTTCACCATAAAACTCACAAACAATTCTTGAACACCAAAGGATAATGGAGAAGGAGAACAAGCTTCTTTATTAAGAAATAGGAGCTATTTGCATTCAAAATCTGAAAAAACTGCTTATAAAATATGAATATTACTTATAAGAAATGAGTTACAAAGTATGACTATCTACTACCACTACAAGTACAAACTCAGAACTAGAGAAATTTGAGTGAGAAATAATTACTTATACAAAAAGCCTCAAAAATTCAAATTTTGAATTTTGGCTCCAAAATGGATGTGTTGTCACCTTTCCTGAAAAATCAAGCTCCTAACTGAAAGTGAACTCCCTCAAAACTGCATAAGTTGTTGTCAAAATGAGCACAACTTCTTTGGGTCAGATGCAACTAAAAATCCCATGAAAATAGGGATATAAATGATAGAATCAAAGAGTTAGTCCCCTCAAAACTCTCCTTGACAGATACTTCGACTACTTGGACTCTTTAACTAGACTCAAACTAACAAATAGGTGTCCAAATCACCTACTTTTTCTCCTCATGTTGGCACATTTTCAATAAGATCCTAAATACAAGCAAAAGCTTCACAGTTTGACTATACTTTTCCTTACTTATCTCCTCACAAGCTTAATAATACCCTACATTCTTGCATTTTCAAAAAATCATTTACTCGAAATGATTTATGATTATCACTTGAATAACGATTCACAATTTTGAAGCAAAAAATGCAAATGTCAAGGGATTTTTATGTGTATTAAACACTTAAAGGAAGCACAAGGCAAAATTGTCACGACATATACATGGGAATAAAGCTCTTTTATCAAAATAAAAAGAAAATATTTTTTCTTTTATCATCATCTTTATCAGCAAAGAATTCAAGTTTCCAAACAATTACATCTACTAGAAAACACTCTAAGACCAAAATCCAACGCGTTTCACCAACCGGTAGAAACCCTCAATGCAATAACACAAAAAGTTTAACCAGATCCAAATAGAACCATCATATTAGCACGCTAGCCAATGCAAATCCACCAAATAGTTAGGACATGATCAAGAAGAACCTTCAACATGATAGAAACCATTTCCATAAGCCAAATCAAAAACATCAAATCATATCATCAAATATCGCTAACCGGTAAAGCTAACCAATACCAAGAAGTATCAACCTGGAACATAAGTGATAGCTACCGGAGCACCAAATCATGAACCAATATGACAAGCATATAACCATCCTAAATAACCATCCAAAACCGAATCCAAGGATCCGATCATACTGGATCAAGATCATAGCCAAAATCAAGATAAACATCAAGTCTAACTAGGATAGGTCCAACCGGGATAACAAAACCATATCCAACTGAGATACAATGTTGACATCAATGACAACACTTAACCAAATCTATCATATTGCCAACAATCTCCCCCTTTGGCATTGATTGCAACACTAAATGTGCAAAATACCCAAGTGCCAAGAAATGCCAACAATCTCCCAAAGACTGATCTAAAATATATCTCCCCCAAGGATTAACTGATAAACACCATCTCCCCAAAGATTGACTTTTTTTCACATGAACATCATCTCTCCCCCTTTGACATCAATGACAAAGGATGGATACCAAACCAAAAATATTGAATCAAACAACTGACTACTCCCCCTGAGTAGTAGCATCATCTCATCAACTCGGATCAAAAAATATGTCTGATAAGCTCGCCGAATTGATGCATCCCTGCATCTCTAAGTCTATTATGGAGGGGTGGTGACCCCCAACTGATCTCTGATATATTTAAAAGTATCTTTAGGCAATGGCTTTGTTAGAATATCTGCAATTTGTTCCTTAGTAGGCACATAAACCAATTTGACTTCCTTTGCTTCAACATTTTCTTTCAGGAAATTATACCTTATAGAAATGTGTTTTGATTTGGAATGAAATATCAGATTCTTTGACATATCAAAAGCAATAGTATTATCACAGTGAATAACAATAGGCTCATCATAACTTACCCTTATATATTTCAACATATGTTTCATTAATAAAATCTAAGTATAGTTGGTTGCAACAACTACATATTTGGCTTCAATAGTAGATAATGAAGTGCATGATTGTTTCTTACTGAGCCATGAAACCAACTTATTTCCAAGAAAGAATGCATCACCTGTAGCACTCTTTCGGTCATCCACATCTCTTGCCCAATCAGAGTCTGTATAGGCACATAGTCTGAAATCATCACTCATTGGATACCATAACCCAAAGTTTGTTGTACCTTCCAAATATATGAATATCCTCTTAACAACAATATCATGAGTTCCTCTAAGATCTTATTGAAATATAGAAGCAATACAAACAACATTCATTATATCAGGTCTAGTCTGAGTTAAATGCAACAATCTACCAATCATTGATTTGTATCTGCTTGGATTCACTCTAGGAGATTCATCATCCTTTGACAATTTGCAACCGGTTATCATATGAGTACCAATAGGTTTAGAATTATCAAGTCCAAATTTCTTGAGCAATTCTTTTACATACTTAGTTTCACAAATGAAAATACCTTTATCAGTCTGAGTAATCTGTAAACCTAAAAAAAAATTCATCTCACCAATCATAGACATTTCAAATTCATTCTTCATATCATCAGCAAATTTCATGCATAGACTTTCTTCTCCTCCAAAAATGATATCATCCACAAAGACTTCAATGAACAATATGTCATAATGTTCAATTTTATACTATAAGTTACTATCAGCATTACCTTTACTAAAATTGAGCTTTGCAGATATCTATCCAATCTAGCATACCATTCTCTAGGGGCTTGTTTTAATCCATATAAAGCTTTCTTCAATCTGCAAACCATGTTCTTGTCTTCTAATAAATAAAATCCATCATATTGCTTAATGTAGACTTCCTCCTCAAGATCTCCATTCAGAAATGCACATTTGACATCCATTTGATATACTTTGTAGTTCTTGTGTGCAGGATAGACAAGAAATAGTCTTACCGCTTCAATTCTTGCAATCGAAGCATAAGTCTCATCATAATAAACTCCTTGTGAATAACCTTTGCAAACTAATCTAGCCTTGTTTCTTACAACGTGTCCTTCCTCATTTAATTTATTCATGAAAACCCATTTTGTTCCAAAAATATTCTTATCTTTAGGTCTAGGGACTAATTCCCAAGTCTTATTCCTTTCTATCTGATCTAATTCTTCTTCCATTGCTTTCATCCAATTCTCATCCTTACTTTCTTCAATAAATGATTCTGGTTCAATTTGAGAAATTAAACATACCTCTTCAGAAGCTAACCTTCATCTAGTCATCACACCTTTCCTTTTATCTCCAATGATCTGATCTTCAAAATGATTTAGTTTCACATACCTAGGAGTCTTTGAATTTTCTTGATTTTCTGACTCTTTATGTTCTTCAATAGTCACTATAGAATTTTCTGATGTTACCAGAGTCACTGTTTCAATGCTCTGAACTAATTCTTGCATTATCGATTCTGGTTTAATAAATTCATCTTCCGGTCCATAGTCATATGATTTGATCTAATTATTGCCTTTCTCGTCCACCTTGACATTTATGCATTCAATTATCCTATTCAATCTTGTGTTATAACATCTATATGCTTTTCTCTTAGTAGAATAACCCAAAAATATTCCTTCATCACTTCTAGGATCAAATTTTCCTAATGCATCATCTCTTCTGATGTAGCATTTACTTCCAAAAATTCTAAAATATCTAACAGTAGGAGTATGACCAAACCATAATTGATAAGGAATCTTACCGGTATCACCTTTTATGTGTACTTTGTTGAAAGTATATACCGCAATGTTGATAGCTTCCCTCCAATAGATATTAGGGAATTTAGCATCAGTCATCATTGTCTTTGCAACATCTAATATGGTTATGTTCTTTCTTTCCACTAATCTATTCTGTTGTGGGGTTCTAGGTGCAAAAAATTGTCTTCTGATTTCATTCTTTTCACAAAAGTTGTTGAACTCACTGGATGTAAAATCACCACCTTGATCTGATCTTAAGCACTTTATCTTCAGTCCTGTCTCAGTGTCAACCATAGCTTTAAAGACTTTGAATTTCTCAAGAGCTTCTAATTTTTCTTTAAAAAATGTCACCCACATCATTCTAGAATGATCATCAATAAGTAACATAAAGTATCTATCACCTTGAAAACTTTTAATCCTTGTCCATCCACATAGATCAGTATGAATAAGATCAAGAATTTCATTAGATTTATCATGTATGCTTCTGAAAGAATTTCTAACTTGCTTACCCATTTGACATTCTCTACATACCAGACTATGAGGTTTAACAATCTTGGGGAAATCTCGGAAAGCTCGTGTTGAACCGATCTTCACTATGCAATCAAAATTTACATGACACATCCTCTTATGCCATAACCATCTTTCATCAATATGAGAAATCAAGCAAGCCTTCTCACCAGAGTTCAAATGAAAGATGTTTCCTTTAGTCTGAGTTCCGGAAGCAATTTCCAATCTAGATCTATTGACGATCTTGCATTTTCCATCCTTGAATTGCAAATCAAATCCTCTATCCACCATTTGACCTACATTTAAAATATTATGCTTTAATCCTTCAACATAGTGAACATTGTCAGTATTAGTCTTACCATCCAATTATATTGTTCCTTTGCCTTTGACCTTGCATGCCTTGTTGTCTCCAAATCTGACTAGTCTGCCATCAAATTCTTGCAGAGTTAAAAATTTTCTCTTGTCACCGGTCATGTGATGTGAGCAACCACTATCTATAACCCATTAATCCTTCTCTTCAATTTTAGTAGCTAAAGTCTTCTCCTCAGTATGAGTTGCTTCAATGATAGGTTCCAGAGAATCATCCTTGATAGCAATAAAGACCTAATCTTTACCGAAGCATCCATTATCGGTTCCACTTATAGGTTCATCATCATCATCATCATCATCAGTAACACCAAAATCATCATCATCAGTAACACCAAAATCATCATCACCAGCATAATACCATGACTTATCCTTATTCCTTCTAAATCTAGGTATGCTCTGATATTCCAGATTAGGTTTATAACTCCTCACAAATCTTTCATGATTCCTAGCAGTTCTTTCAAGACATCTAGAAGAAAAATGACCAATCTTATTACATAAAAAATATTTAAAAGGGACTTTGCCTTCATACTTACTTCCATCCAGTCCTTTAGGAATTCTTCTAGAAATCAGGGCTTCCAACTCTTCAAGTTCTTTGTCTTCTCTCTCAATATCATCCAATCTTTAGCATATAACTCCTTCCAATCTATCTTCTACTTACTGGAGGCAGATGCTTTAAATGCAGTCTCTGTTTTGGTAGCACTCTGATCTCCAAGTTCCTCAAGCTCAAAAGCAGTCAATTTCCCAAGCAATGTATCTCTGGTAACATGGGTACTTGATATTGTCTAGAGTTCATTAATTTCAGTAGCCTTCATCTTGTAAGACGGAGGTAAAACTCTCAAAATCTTTGACACAACCTCATCCTCACTAATTGATCCACCGCAGCATTTGATTCCCATGACAATCGCATTCACTCTATCCATGAAAGAACTTATCTTCTCATCTTCTTCCATCTTCAAAGTTTCATATCTCACTTGGAAACCTTCAAGTTTTGCAATCTTTACTGCCTGGTCGCCTTCATAAAGAGTTTCAAGTTTTAGCCAGATTTGTTTTGCATTCTCCAACTCTATGACATTCAATAACTTTTCATCAAATAGGGCACTTAACAATGCTTCTTTTTCTCTAACATCATTTTTAACTCTCTTTGGTTCATCAACAGGTGTCGATGTTCCATAATTAGGATCATGAGGTATATACTCTTTCTCCACTATCTCCCAAACTTCATCTCCAAGACATCTCAGATGAATCTTCATTCGCTCCTTCCATATTTTGTAATTTGTACCATCAAATATGGGACTCTCCTTCCAGTAGGTTTTGAATGTAGAACTTGATGCTAATGCCATCAGATCTCCTCAAGCAGTTAAGCTTCTGTAGAGAGAACCTTTCTCTGATACTAATTGTTGGAATGTTCTGATACTAGGAGAAAATTGAGAGGGGGGGTGAATCAATTTTCTCACAAGTACAGAAGTTAATGCAAATTATAAATCTTATACCGGAGCACAACACAATGAAAGATAAAGCATGAAAGCACAGTACATACAACACCAATATTTTTGACGTGGAAAACCTGCTAAGGGAAAAAACCACAGTGGGAAACCCTACCCACAATTAGCTAATACTTTTGCAACAGTATGTGAAATAATTACAATGGGTAGTGCACTTGCAATCAGGCCAACAACCTAGAGCTCACTACTCATCATTAAAGAGAAGTCTTACTGACTTACAAAACATCGGACTACAATCCGAAGAAAATGAACTGTGAAAGTAGCATCTACTAATGCTTGATACAATTTTGGTTAAACATTGATTTATGCCCTGCAATACCAAAACCTTCTCAACCCTTCGTTGAATGATACGACTTTATTCGCGTGCATGTCTTTCTTTGATAATGCAAGCATAACCATCGATCCCAAAAACCATACCCAATTACATGACTAAGTCACCTATAAATACAGATCAACAACCTTATTGATAAGGTTGGCTAAACCCTAAACCCATAACTACAAAATTTATATGTCATAATACCACCAAACCAATATTATGATTTACATTACATAGCATGGACCTAATTCAAGTTTCCAAATAATTACATCCATCGAAAAACATGCTAAGACCAAAATCCAACACGTTTCACCAACCAATAGAAACCCTCAGTGCAATAACATAGAAAGTTTAACCAGATCCAAATAGGACCATCATATCAGCACGCCAGCCAATGCAAAGCCACCGATCAAGAAGCACCTTTAGCCCAATAGAAATCATTTCCATAAGTTGAACCAAAAACATCAAATCATATCATCAAATATTGTTAATCGATAAAGCTAACCGGTACAAAGAAGTATCAACCTGGAACATAAGCAATAGCTACCGGAGCACCAAATCATGAACCAACAGAATATGGCAAGCATATAACCATCCTGAATAACCATCCAAAACTGAATCCAAAGATCTAATCATATCAGATCAGGATCATAGCCAAAATCAAGATAAACACCAAGTCTAACTGGGATAGGTCCAACCAGGATAGCAAAACCATACCCAACTAGGATGCATTATTGACATCAATTGCAACACTTAACCAACTCTAGCATATTGCCAACAGTAAGTGCCCACTATGCTACAGATTGACTTGCTCTTTGATTTAAGTTTGATAAAGAAATGACTTCACTATGTATTTCATGACTGAATCTCTATTTTCTATTCTTGACAGTCATATTGAGCTTGTGAATAACATTCATGTTACTTTTAACTGGATATTGATGATTTTGGGTTTTTCTTGTTGATTCATAGTTGATCTTCGTTGTTTCGGACTACTATCTGGTCTTTTATGACTATTACACCATTGTGATCTCTTTGGCTTCAACTTGTTCTAACCCTTGTACATTCACAACATTAAAAACCTCCTTTGTTTTGTTGGTAACTATCCCTTTGAATTTGAGAGGATTTTGTGAAGGTTTTGTGTATAATGTTGAACGTTGAGTTGCATTATCTGACTATGGGTTGCACTGTCTTTGCAATCACTATAACCTTATTGATTTTCTCTGAGATACTCATTACGATTGACTGGTCTGAAAAGGATTTCATAGGGTTGTCAACAATGCCTGTAAATTTACATTGGTTGTCCCTTTATCACTCTTTTGGGCTCTTTTTGTGCTCGTGACTGTGAATTAGTTGCCACTGATCTCTGACTGTATTTGGAAGCATTTTACTTATTATGCCTGAAACTAAAAATACATGTGGGATTTTGGTGACTATCATATTGTTATTGCCTGTTATACATCATTGTGACTGTGATTTTAATGTGTCTTCCCATGGACATGATTGATGTCTCTGTTATTCCCAAGACTAGTAATATTATGATCTTTAAGACTGCCTTAGCAGTGGTCAGTGTTTGATGGACTATTCTAAAATAAAGTTGCCTTTTCAAGCTTCATATCCTTATTCCTTTGGGATTGCTCTATTTTCTGAGATTGTAATAGTATTACTGTTCTTTGAGTTTTGAATAATCATCAACAATGACTTCAAAATCTTGGGATTTTTGAATGATCTTTTGAGTGCTCACTATCCCAAACTGTTGTTATTTGAAAAGAATTGAAAAATCTCTCATTATCAACTATTTTGACTATGATCTCTACCTTAAGGTTAAATTCATTTGGAGTGTAAGGGCTATAAGTGACAAACCACAGGACTGCTCATGGATGTTTTTTTTTTTAATTTTCCCTTTGACTGCAAAATCCTTTTATGAGCTATATGAACTGCTCATGATCTGTTTGTGCTCATTGTGCTTTGATCTGTATAAATTTTCCCTTGGGTGTCTTTGTCTTTTAAACATCTCTATGAACTCCTATATGGATAATGATATTATTTCTTTCATCTTGTACCTTGACATGAATGACCCTACCCACTATTGTCTTCAAACACTTCTCATGATTGTTGTTTTGAGAGAGAATAGAATTTTGAGCACCTTTGGATATTTTGATAGGCTCTTTTATCAGTGATATGACTTCATTTTTTCTTGTGACTTACAGTCTACAAGAAATCCTTTGTACATCTTTGTGTTCACAATCAATTACTATCCTTGAAAATTGTGTTATAGTTGTTCATGATAATGTTTCTGCATCTTTTGAATGTTGCAACCTTTCTTTGTATGGGGTACTCATTGATTATTCATTGTTATTGATTTTCCCTATCTTGATGCCCTTAATCATTAGCAAAAATACAACTATGGGTTATAATCAACAACCTATCTTTCATCTCTATGACATAATACCATGAAATTTTTGCTTTGTATTTTTGAGAGGTGGCTTGCATTTACTGTCATACTTCTTTGAATGCATGGTAACAGGGCTATATGCTCTTTGACAATGAGATTTCTTGATATAAATAGGTGATAAATGCTCTTGACTTTGTCAAAATTGTTCTTTCGAGAATAAACCTAACTCCCCTTTGTTAGGCACTGCTCTTTGACAGTGAAAGTTGTCATTGTCATTATGGCTCACTGTTTTTATTCATGTGAAGAGGCTACAAATATTCTAGGCATTATAACATAGTTGTGCTTGACCTGTGCATATTCTAGAAGCAAGTTGTTATTATTGGACTACTTCTTAAATATGCTCTACTTGAATGCCTTTGATGTGAAGTTTATTGCCATGCTTTTAGTCTACTCACTATCTTCTTGATCTCATTGCGGCCCTTGGTTTGATATAAAAAATGCCATGAATGATTTCTTTATTTTATCACTGCCCTTTTTTCTTTTGGCTATGACCTAAAAATCTTTTTTCACCTTATGCTCGAGATCTTCTTATAGTTGCACCTTGGTGTTTTAGGATTGATTCTAAAATCTCTGTCATGGGGTTGTGAATGGTCATTGTGTTGACTTAATACCTTATCACTGTTATGGAAATCTTTGACACCATTTTCTATGAGTTGTGACAACACTTTATAAGTTGTATTTGACAGTACTAGGGGCTCTAACTGTATTTGTTCCCTTGAATGTTGCATTGTAGGCTTTTCAAATGTCAGCATGTTGGGCTCAACCCTTGTGGGAGCCACATTTTACTCCACATGCTATAATTCACTTTTCCTATTTCTGCACATGAAGCAAACAAGTTAGACAAAAACTGTGCATATATGATTTCTTCCTAATGATTTGATCTGATATTTTGCTTCATGATCTTAAATGCCATACTAGTTGTTATGATGCATATGAGGGATATATTATGTGTTTGTAGGTGCATATGTAGATAGTGAATGATGACTCTCATTTCTCTAACACATTATTTTCTCAAATATAGGTACTCAAGGGCAGTGAGGAAACACAATTGGATGCGGGATGGGTGAAAGACTACAGATGGCACAAAACAACTCAGAGAGGACTCGTCATTTAGGCAATGACGAGTCACCCTTCCCTATTCTACATTTTTCATTTGTTTTGCACTTGCAAATATATAGTTTATTCATTATTTACACCATACCAGTTAGTCTCATGGCTTGTGTGAGACAACATACATTCATATTAATAATTAAGATTCCTTTCTCCAAAAATTTATGCTCTCTCTATTGCATCTACATTTTGTTCAATGTATTATAATCTTTTGTCTTTCTTTTATGCATATGAATGAAATATAGCAAAATAGAAATGCACCTTTTTCTTATAAAACACAAAAGCTCTACCTAATTGAGCTTGTTAGTGAACATAGGTAACACTTATGTCAATAATAATTTACAATAATTAACATCAAAATAACTATAGTGTACTATTATTTCTATACAATTGATTTTTTTATTACCTCATGTTGTGGTTTTTCTATTGAAATTTGTTCTCCAAATGATGGTCCCCTTTGACCCCTTTTACTAACAAGAGTCCTACCAAATTTGTGAGGTAGAGGATTCATGTTATGCTCGTATTGCAAAGGGGGCTACACAAGTTAAAATACAATTCATACAATCAATATAAACTATAAATATATCTACTCCTATTTAAACAAATATTTATAATATAGAATAAATGTGTATCGAAGGTTCTAATAGTTCACCTTTTATCCTAGGAGGGGTCATCACTGATGAAATAGGCATCGATATTCCCTATATGTAAAATGATAAGATTGTAATACAATGAATGTACATATGCATATAATCATGAAATTGAGAAAATTAAAAAAAAAACATATAACTCTTTCATCTCTTCTTCCAATGCATCATCAGGTGCATTCATCATTGTTGTAAATGATCCTAGTCGTTTTTGTACATGTACAAGACAAAAGATGACTCGATTAATCTAGATGAACATGTACATAATCTTAATAATTTGAAAAAAACAAAATCTAAATCATGCTACAATAACATGTGTAAGCTCTTAAAACTATTGTATCTTGATTAAAATTATGCTCAAATACCTTTTTTGATTAGGCATCTTCGAGTATGTCCTTTGCAAAGGAGAAATCTCAGCCATAGGCGGCATACCCTAAAAGAGTAATATAATTAATGTATACAAACATATAATGTTATCATAAATTTAACTAATTGAAATTCGAATGAGATGCATATTCAATACAAAATATAAACAAGATGTGTGCAAAGAAGAATACCATATAGCTCTCTAGGCCAAATGAAATGGTTGTAGTTGTGGCATCATGAACTTGTGAAAGCTAGTCCACAGTCGACACCTATCAAAGCCCACACCTTTACATTAGACAAATAATATGCATTATAAAACATTAATTTGACCTCAAGGTATTATTCTATTTTGACATGAATTGTAAAATTTTTACCTCTAATGAAGATACAGGTGCAAGAGTTGTGATAGGTGTGGTGAATGATGTACCCACCTTGCTACATGTTGAAATGCATTATATTTGCATTCGTTTATTTTGAACTATATTAAAAATCTATTTACACTTGGAAATTTCAAGTATTTAATAAATAAAACATTATAAATTCAAATCAACATACCTGACTACCAAAGACCTCCTGCATCAAGTCATCTATGAGGGCCACGTCATCTGGTCCACCAAGCTCACAACTAGCCCCACAACATGTGCACTAATGGTAGCTCGAACCATCTGCACGTGCTATGTCATCTATCCCATAGCATACCTCGTAGCAAGCGATGCTCTAGTGACCATTAGGCATGTTATTGATAGGTGGTATAGTTGTAGCACCATTGTCTGTTGTTGCACCATCATGGGCTCCCACACCATCATTTGGGCCAAGAGGATGTGACAACTGTGTCCCATGTTGGATAATGGTGTGGATCAGTGAGGCAGCTTCTTGAAGAGTTTCCATCTTCATAGACTCCTTCAAGGCTACAGGGACCATCACGTGCACCAAGGGTTTCAAAGCATATGGAACACAATTCTGAGCATTTTATACGTGTCGAGCCTTTGGTCTATCTTGGGCACCTCAAAATAATTAAGGATCTCATTCAGAATGAACTCACAGTATAGTTTCCTCAAAAAATATAAAGGCACCTCAAATTATTGCAAGGAGGTTGGTCAAAGACCATCCACCACCTATCGCAAAATTGTGTTTTCATGGCATTGTGATTACACCAATGTATAGGAAACCTCTTTGAATCAAAAGGTAGGATCTCCCGGGTTCGTGGATTGGTGAAAAGAGCACATATTTGTGTTTTGCTTATCTTTTTATTCTTTACAACATAATATGAGAGACCTTGTGTGTAAAAGTTGTGACATGAGTTTCTATATGAGCCCCATTTAGTGACTTGTTTTGAAACTTTGTCGACACTATCTACCATTGTTTCTAGGGCTTGGGCAAGGTCTGCATGGTGTTGGTTTTGTGATGTTTCCAATCTAGCCACTAGGTTGGAAATGGTTACCCTACTTTGTGCTAGATAGCCTAGTAAATCCTCTTGTGTGATTTGGGAAGGGGTTATCGAAGGATTAGAAGGATTACAGGGCATATTTTGTTGATGGGGAATGATTCCTTGAGGGGGGTTGTTTCATTGAGCATTTGATATCAATTTTAAAAAATAAAACAAAATTAATCAAAAATTAAAAAAATATAGTGAAATTTGAGATAGAAAACACAAAAACAATGCATAAATAAATTGTAATCTTACCTCTCCAATGGCATGGCATTTTTTTTGGTCTATATGACTTAAATCGCGATCGAGTTTTTTGCAATATAAACTTGGTTTCCATGGGTTTTTTACTCGGCCATAGGTAAAATGGACTCAGTCAAGTCAAAAAATAAATTTATAATAAAAAAAATGCATATGGGGTTTTACTACTAAAAATAGCCCATACGCGTTACTATTCTTATTAATAATGCATACGCATTACTATTCTTATTAGTAATGTGTACTCAGTGTTTATAATAATAAAACCCTGTATGTGTTATGGTTAGGATTTTCCTAATCGTAACACGCATGGCTCTTTTTTTCCAAATAACCCATACGTGTTACATTCATTTTTGGTTATTTTTTAGGGTGTCTGATTTTTTGTTCACAATCTTGGTGCACTTACCCAATAATAAACAATAAATTTACACACATTAATAATAATTTCAAGCATTTTTCATTTAAATATATGTTTCAATAATATTAAAACAAAAAATATAAAGTATTTCACACATTTATACAATTTGTGTTTCCTTATTGCAGCATTCAAATAAATTCAACCCAATTTCACAACAAACAAAAAAATTGTTGAATAATTTATATATTATATGTATGAGTAGTCTATACATGATTCTATTCCACAACCAACATATCCCGAAATTTACCAATTGTTATGATGTCATTCATGATTGTAAATAATACTTCCTTTACACCTTCAAAAACCCTTAATAATATTAATGTGAAACAAATTGGCCCAATGACCACGAGTAATTAAACAATGTAAGATGTAGATTAATTCTAAGAGCTTGGGCTACATGTAAAATGATCCATATGAAAGATATTTGGGTTGCTTTAGGAAAATCTGAAATTAAAGTACAAGGAACTACCAATCCAAATTATATATTGAATGAACATATATTTATCTTATTAATTAATATGTATTAGAATAATCCATAATTGAATGATGCACATGTTGGTATATCGCAACTAGAGTTGTGGACATGGAGATGTGTCAATAGGAGTTGTAGAGGTGTTACAAAGAGTTGTATTTGTGTCAATCAATGTGAGATGGGTGTCCTGAGTGGTTGAGCATTTGTAGGGAGTTGTCAAGCTTCACTTGAAACTATAAATGTGTAATCCATTTTGATGAATTAACAAGTAGAGTATTTTGCAACATAATTTTAGTTTTCTCATTGTGTAAGGCATTTTTCGTCAACATATGGTGGTGGATCAAGTCCCCATTATAACCTTTACCATTCATAGATTTACAATCAACCCCTAACATAGGTTTTTTTTACCTCCAAAATTATATTTTAAAGATAAAATATTAAATGAGTAAGATAAAAGATGCAAATAATTTATTTATTTTTATTTATAGCAAAAGTAGCTTTATTAATTTTATTTTTTTGTACTAAACATCTGTGCATGATAGATATGCCTAAAATAGCATAGAACTCTCTAACAAGAGTATATATCTACTCATCTTGTAGAAGTATAAATATATGGTTGTGTACTCACATGACAACTTTTAAAGACCCTTTCTAAAAACCCTTAACATTATCACAACCATACTCTTGATAGGATTGTTTTTATGGACCACCTTCAACATTATCACATACATACCCTTGCTAGCTTATACATTTATTTATATATATGAAGAATCTTATAAAACATTATTGTGACAAGGGCAAGTGGTGTGTGTGCATTCAAGACTACATTTGCAACCGTCAACATTATCACATACATACTCTTGCTAGCTTATACATTTATTTATATATATGAAGAAGCTTTTAAAGCATTATTGTGATAAGGGCAAGTGATGCACGTGCATCCAAGCTTACATTTATAATCTTCTTACAAAATCACACACTCAAAGAAGCTACATAATAATTACAAAGTTTTAACAATAATGTTATACATTTGAATCTAAACATTATTAGAATGTTATATAATTTACTAAATGTCTTAAAAAGTGAAAATGTGTTGTCTATATACATGCAACACTTAACAATATACTACACACCCCATGCTTAGAAATGGTTTCCCTTCTTGTTGTATCATATGACATAATAACATCAGAGAATTAGCAATTGGTTGAACTTCACTATATGGAATCATTAGAGCTCCAATCTCTCTCGTCTCTCCCCAAAACCCTAGTGCCTAGACTTTTCCCTATATATGTACCACTAGAGTGATTTGTTGGCAATTGACACTCGATTGGTTGGTTTCACTATGTTGTCATTAATGGCAACATGGTATCTTGTTCTAGCTTCATGTTTTCGTTCAGTGGTGTACCGACAGGCACTTTACCAGCATCGGGAGGATAGAAGGATTTCTTTGGTTACCGACAATGAAGGCCGACATGGTTTTGAATATGGTTACCAGTATTGGAGGCCGACATCTCTTGGATCCGACATCAGCAATTGATTTTGATATTCATGTATTTATGTTATCTAGTCGACATGTAATTTGATATTGTATATATCTTTGTAAGCCGACATAAGGCATGATAAATTGTATAGGGTATATAGATCAGTTGGATTAGAACATTTTGAGATGATGATGGTTGTAATAGGAGATTATGGAATATGTGGATGTGATATGATGCAAAATATATCAGAGAAATCATGTATGTGAGGATATTTATGTAAGGGTTATTCTGGTAAAGGGTTTAGGGTTTCAAACCGGAACATACAGAGCTTAACCGGAATTGTATTCTGGCATAGAAGATGTTATCTTAGCAGTTCACTCACTTCTCTGGATTGTAGTTTGGATGTATATGTAGTCAATGAGGCTCCTTTTGTGATTGAGCAGTGTGCTCTAGGTTGTAAGCCTTCCAAGTGCAGGCCCCTTATATTTTGTAATATCTTTTCATATGGCCAGTGAATTGATATTGTGGGTCACAAATCCCACCATGGATTTTCTTCTTTGAGGTTTTCCACGTATAATTCTATATGTACCGGTATACTGGTTGATGTATGCATGCTTTAATAAGGCTAAAACTAACTTAACCGATAGAACATTGATTCACCCCCCCCCCCCTCTCAATTTTCTTGGATTCCAATAATTGGTATCAGATCCTTGTGCCTTGGAGGAAGTTTAACAGTTTGAGGGAGATCCTGAATCTGGAATCCATGGACATGGGCTTGGAGAAGCAACTTGAGATGGCACTTAAAGATTATGATACTGAAAGGTTGAAGAACTTAAAGCTACAAGATGAATTGAATTCTGCAAAGGAAATCATTCTTGTCCTACGGGAGAGGCTGTGATCTGTTCAAGCTAGAAGGAAGGAACTTTTGCAAAATCAGGATGATGAAGAGAAAGATACACTTAAGGAACAATGCCAGAAATTGAGTCAGGAGAACATGGTTATGAGAAATGAAATACAAGATATAACTATGAGAATGTCTAAGGAGATTGAAGATCGGAAGAAGAAGGAATAAAATCTTGTTGTATTCCTAAAGAACAAATTTAAAGAATGTGGTAGGTTGGTTCATGAGAATGATATGCTGAAAACTGATTTAGTACAATCCCAGAGTAATGAACAAGAGCTTGAGAGACAAATGATAATTATGAGAGAATATCTAACTACTGCAAGTGAGTATAAAGAAAAATTCAAGATTAGTTCAGCACAACTAGATGAGTTATTAAAGAGACAAAAGCAGATTGGAGATTCCAGTGGACTTGGATTTGAGCAAGGACAAAGTTTTGGTATTGCTAATGAAGATCAAAACCATAAGGCACTGGTAAGGCAATTTAATGCTTATAAATTTAATGGTAGATGATTTGTTTGCAATAAATTTGGTCACATGACTAGGCCATGTAGAAATATAGCAAATCATAACCCTGATTCTGCTCTCGATAAATGTTCTAGATGTAATAAGTATGGTCATAAGACAAAGGATTGCAGAATTAATGTAAAATGTTATGCATGTGGAAAATTTGGTCATATGGTTAATCAGTGTAGATCAAGCAATTTCACCTGTTTTGGCAAAGCAATTCAAAGGAACAATGTCGCATGTTATGCATGTAATGAGGTTGGACATATTGCTAAATTCTGTAGAAGCGGAAATCCACCAGTTGTTAATGGAGGATCAAATGGGAAAGGGAAAGAAAAGATTAATGAAATCTGGCAAGATCATAACCAGAGATGGGTTAATAAGACTGAAGAACAATCAACACATGAGAATGCACCAGTTACTTATCTGACAGAGGAGGTTGCTCCTACATCGGCAGGAAGCTCATCCGGCAACTGAGGTAGATGCCTTAGGGGTAGGAAAAATTCTTGAAGATGTTGCATATGCCCTAGGAAGAGGTTCTGGAAGATGTTCCAGACATTGGAGATGTGTATCTAGCATGAAGATGTTATGTTCGAGATCCGGTATCTTTCACCGGCGGTCATTAATGTCAATGAAAGATTAGGGTTTTTCTTGGAGGATAAAAGGTCGAATTCACTTCATTCTTGATCACCTTGCATTTAGAACGATTCAGAAGCGATTAAGAGTGATCATAGGCTATTTAGTGTGATCAGATATCTTGTTGAGTGATTTCACCGGCGACTAAAAGAGTTTGTTAGGTTTTCATCGGCAACGATTATCAGGTACTTATCTTTAATCATGGAAGCGAGATCATCATCCATTCCTATCTTTGTTGCAAATCCAATTGTTGTAGAGGTCAAGGACCAACCAAGGCCAATTTTCAAGTGGTATCCACATGTGGCTACCCTAGATGATTCGGTTGGAGCATTTTCTCGTGTTCCGGAGGGAGTTGTTTATGTCGAAGATGTTAGGGCATACATACATTGTCACATTGAGGATTTAGGAACATCGTAGATAAAGGGTATGTACATGAGAGAGTTGATGGGATAATTTGGAAAGATCAAACCAGAATACAAGCACATTGAAGACTTAGGGTTTACCAGAATTCTGGACATTCCGGAATTTGAAGATGAAATCATTAGGTATGTTTTGAGCAGAGTTCATGGAGAGTTTATCTGGTTGGATAGACCTTACAAGATCACCAAGGAAGCCATCAGGACTCTCACCGGTTTGCCATAGGTTGGGCAATGTCTAGATAAGAAGGTTTCTAATGATTATGTGAATAAAATTACCGGCACGACATCTAACAGGAGATCTATGAGAATAAGCACTATTACCGATACGGACATCAGATTCGGTAGCATGATCATTGGTTATAAGGTAACTCAGTCAAACCGTTTGAATTTTGTTTCCAGTTCCTACATTTTTGTAGCTTACAAAATGATGAGAGAAATTGAGAAACTAGATCTATTCGGTTGGATGTTAGATGAACTACTGATAAACCTAGGAAAGATTAAAGGTGAAAAGAAAGGGACTTTCCAATATGGAAACTTAATTGTCTGCTTAATGCTATTTTTTATGAATGACACTCTCGATTTTGGGAAGAGGCAATGGGCATTTGACATCCCGATAGGGAGACAATTGAAACAATCAATTGCTACTTTAGGCAGTCATAGAGATGATAAGGTATGGGGATATTTTAAGGGATTCCAGAAGTCTATGAAATCTAGGGAAAGAGTTCCTAAGCATATTGTTGAAAAATACTCAACCGACATATGATTCATGGTGAAGAAGGATGAAACACCTATGGAAGTGGTTAAGCCCTGGAAGATCTGGGTTGAGGAAATGGGCTATGAAGTTGATGGACATATCCTTGAGGCTTATGCAAAAATATTGATTGATGCACCTGTTGATGTGGCTAACATACTGCTAAGCAGAAGACTCAAGAGGTTGAAACAGAGTTCAACCGAAAGAAGAGAGAGAAGCAGGAAGAAAAAGAAAGTAAGTTTGTAGAGAAGGTTTCACATGACATTAAAGCATTAATTGATTTTGTCTCGAAGAAAGGCAGAAAGAGGAAGGAACTTGAAGTACACATTGAGCCTGTTACATTAGAGTCTACATCTGAGGATGATACACCCTTGGCATTCAAAAGGGTTATAAGGAAGAAAACAGAAGAAACCAAGGTAGAGGCTAAAAGGCAACCGGTTAGAAAACTTACTATCAAGTTACCAACATAGAAGAAAGCACCAAAAGTAACAACTTCAGCTCCATCCGATACTGCAAAAAGGAAGAAGAAGGTTGGCATTGATATGGCAATTCAAACTGGTAATCTAACCCTTTTTTCCACCAAAAACTTGTGTAGAATTAGTTGATGAAATAACTAAGGATGGCATGTTAAAGAATGTATAGTCTTACTATGATCGTTTAGATAATGTTGAACAAAGAGAAGTACAGGAGGCGGTTATGTTATATTTGGATATTTATAAGAAAGCTTTGATAAAAATTGAAAACCAAATATCGGCAAAATTATATGATATATTAGATGCTAGAGGGCTATCGGCAATACAGGAAGACAAACACATAAAAATTCAAGATTTGTTATATGTTTGTGTTACTATTGCTCTAGAGAAAATGGAAAGGACACTTGAGGTGGTAGATAGAAAGGTCTTTAACAATAAACATAGAATAACCAGTATTATGTTAGGAAGAGTAAATGAGATGATAAAGGAGACCCACAAGGCATGGGTTAAGTTCTTTGAGGAGAACGGAGGTTTCTTTGCTTCACCGGAATCAAAGAAGGATACTGCAGACATCTTGGTTGAAGGGAAAGGAAAGGGTATTATGGGTGCTTCACCCTCAATTTTGAAGGACATTAAGATAATGAAAATTAAGCCCCCAGTAGATACACATGTACAGACAAATATTGAGACACCGAAAAATATAGAGAGTGAAAAGGTTGATATTGTATAGGATACTACTATTGAGGACAATAGTCCTCCGGATACAAATGTACAGGTTGAGGTTACAGTTCCTACAGCAGAACCGACAATTACAGAGACTGCACCAAGTGGTGAAGCCACCGGTGCAAGTGAGAAAGCTATTAAGGATAAATCATCAAAAGAGAAGAAAAGGAAATCCGATAGGGAACCGGTTGTAGATCCATCATTGTTGACAATTGACACCTTGAAGGCTGCAAAGAAAAACATAGCAGAGATGAGTCCTATTGAACTCATGATGATGGTTGCACATAAATTGATGAAGGGGGGATCTACGGATAAAGAGATTATTGATCAGTCAATCATTATTTTACACAGACTAGTCCCGGGTTGCAAGTTTGACGGTGAAGCGAGCTCATCCGGCAAGCTTAAGATAATTACTGAGCACATTTCAAAGGATTTTCAATCCTTGCAACAGATTTCAAACCGACAAACACTAGAGAGGTTCACACAGGCTAAAAGAGCTACATTTGATCAGGTGATTGAATCTGAGAAGAAGAAGATTGATGAGAAGCTGAAACTGATAGATAATTCTTTAAAGCAGTGTACAAATATATACAGAGTATGTTGTAACACAAATGTACTTACAGTTCATGTGGATAAAAAGATTAAGGAGTTTCAGGAGAAAATTGCAATTATAGCCAATTCTTTTGATGGATTAAATTCATTGACTACATCCATTGATGGTCAAATTTTGGTTTTGGAAGCCTCAAATTTCTGCTCTTGAGAAAGAAAAAGGCAAGATCATAAGGAGAGCCAGAAGTCCGAGAGGCTTGGTGAGTCCCCGGTTGGATTCACTTAGTGTACATAAGAAGGAATGTATGGATATGGTTAGGAAGCCCACACTGGCAGAGTTAAATGAGAAAGATTCCTTTGCACATATGCTAAATGGACTTGTATCTATTTCTGGCACTTTCGAAACTGGTTGGGATACTAATCTTGAGCTATTGGAGAACGCTTATCCGGAAATTTTCAAATTTGCTAAGCTCTGGTAAGATATTTTTGGGATACTCATTGATCAGTACCTTTCATTCTTTGTCCCGGTTTTGGATCTTTGGCATTCTTTTTGAATTTTTTTGATGGCATTGATGTCAAAGGGGGAGTGATATAGATGTGAAAAAGAATAGAAAGAGTTGTATACACTAGGGGGAGTATGGAGTACTTTTTATTATGATCATTGATGAATACTTAGCTCAGGGGGAGCCGGTAAGATGAAACCGATAGATGAAACCGTGACCATTTTTCACATGAGTGTTGCCATCAATGTCAAAGGGGGAGATTGTTGGCAATTGACACTCAATTGGTTGGTTTCACTATGTTTTCATTGATGGCAACATGGTATCTTGTTTCGGCTTCATCTTTTGGTTCAGTGGTGTACCGACAGGGACTTTATTGGCACCAACATCGGCATCGACAGGATAGAAGGATTTCTTTGGTTACCGATAATGAAAGCCAACATGGTTTTGAATATTGTTATCGGTATTGGAGGCCGACATCTCTTGGATCTGGCATCGACAATTGATTTTGATATTCATGTATTTATGTTATCTAGCCGACATGTAATTTGATATTGTATATATCTTTGTAAGCCAACATAAGGCATGATAAATTGTATAGGGTATATAGGTCAGTTGGATTAGATCATTTTGAGATGATGATGGTTTTAATAGGAGATTATGGAATATGCGGATGTGAAATGATGTGAAATATATCAGAGAAATCATGCATGCGAGGATATTTATGTAAGGGTTATTCCGGTAAAGGGTTTAGGGTTTCAAACCGGAATAGACAAAGCTTAACCGAAACTGTATTCTAGCATAGAATATGTTATCTTAACAGTTCACTCACTTCTTTGGATTGTAGTCTAGATGTATATGTAGTCAGTGAGGCTCCTTTTGTGATTGAGCAATGTGCTCTAGGTTGTAAGCCTTCCTACAAGTGCAGGCCCCTTATATTTTTTAATATCTCTTCATATGGCCAATGAATTGATATTGTGGGTCACAAATCCCACCGTGATTTTTCCTCTTTGAGGTTTTCCATGTAAAATTTTGTATGACCAATATACTTGTTGATGTATGCATGCTTTAATAAGGCTAAACCTAACTTAACCGGTAGACAATTGATGAATTGATGTACCACAAGATTGAGGAAAAATACGCTAAGCATGTGTTCTAGTTAAAAAATCTACCTCCAAGTCATAATGAATTCATTGGTAAAATCATCAATCGTTGTTCATGCAAAGAGCTTGTTTGTTGTACACAAAACCTCTCGAGTGTAAAATATTTTTTAAATTAAAAAAATTCAAAATCATATATAGATAGTAGTGTGGCTATAAAAGGCCTTAACCTAGTTTTAAATAAACACAATTCGCAGGTGTGAAGCCAAATTCTACAACCTTTACTAGGATCCTCCCTACCTATGCCAAAATAGGAACTTTGAAACAAATTGTGTACCTCCATCAAAACATTAAGGATGGAGAATATTTCTAATAAATTATGGACCTCCATCAAATCATTAAGGATGGAGAATATTTCTAATATGTTGTAGTTACAACTAGCCTAGTAGACATGTATGCAAAATGTGGAAGCATATTCAAGGCATCTGAGTTGTTTAAGAGAATGCCTCAAATGATATGTTTGTCATGTAGTATAAGTTTTTTTTTTTAACAAGGATTGCTTGTCTTTGTTCTATGCTTGAAAGTAAACCATACTAGCATGATAGCCTCTAAGGAACCCATTATTGCAACTCCAACTACTTGTCCAATAAATAGTGCCACAATGGCATTCACACTAATTAATTGCATTTGCACATATATATGCTAGTATTAAACCCTAATAAGAGAAATTAATGTATCCATCCACAATGGTTCTTAATAAGTAATTGATCATGTTTATTTGATACATAGAATGAATTTGTCCTTCCAATCAATGTGGTATGAAAAAAGTTATTTTAATTTGTATTATCATTCCAAATTAATTAAATTCTATAATCTCACCCATGCAATTACTAAAACCATTTTTTGGTTAAATTTTAAATAACAAAAATGTTCCCATGCAAATTTAAAATTGTGAGAAAATGATAAATTAGAATCTTTCCTTATTTTAGATAAAATTTTATTCATCTCTAATTTTTTTCCTCCAAAATTTAACTACAAAAATATTATTATTACTATAGAAATAAGCAAAGACTTGCCCTAAGACATCATCATAATAAAGAATAAAATCAATCATCTTTCTTTCATTTTAATAGGGTAGAGGACCCAATAGTTGAGTAGGTTCCAATAGTTATTATAGCATTTGCTGTTTTAATGTCTAATATTTTTAAAGCACTAGTAATTGTGACTTTTAAGTTGTAAATGTCAATCACAAATCTTGTTAATTGAATGAAATCATTAGATATAAAATGTAATAATCATTTGATGTCACATTAGTATTAAACATGACTTAGTGCACAATTTATTGAAACCATTCTGAACATATCTATTTTCTTCGTAAAAAGAGTAATGACCATATTTATTAATTGATTGAAAATAAAACACTATTGTATTCTTTTTTTCAATAAAATTAATAAATACGATCAAAGGTGCACCCACAACGCTACATAGATAAATCAAGTGGATAACTATAGAGGGGCCAATAAAAATAGTAGTTGGTTCTTGTCGAAGAAAATCAATCATTCGACCACATGCTCAAATGGATGGAGTGGACTAATCCACAAACAATGCAATGAATTCTCCTCCAATGAATGGGTTAACAAGGGTGTTAGAGACTATGATGAATGGCTTCAAATCATAAGTTGTTCAAGTATAGAGCCCCTTGGTTAAATTATTTAGCTTTGTTAATGAAAGCCATGATGAATTTATCACACATAAGCCCCATCCAGGTGGACATAAATGAGACCATATTTAACCTTGGATTTCCATCCACCGTCAACCCATTATTTATGATCTAGTATGCCACATAGGAGGACTCTTTGATGCAATCAAAACCTATAATACAAGAGGAAAAAAAATTGTCCATCCTTCAAAAGTTTCATTGTTTATAGGCTTATCTAGGGAAAATGGACTTAATAGTGGAAGGGAGTTCCAATGCAGGTAGACAAAGAGAGACCCATAGTGATGCACTGAAAGTGTCATGTCAATACTTAACCTCAAAAAGATTCCTCTCAATTTTAAAAAGCAACCAATTATGTAATGTCACATAAGTGCACCACTAAATGTGACTTAGGGCACACCTATTGGTATTACTTTTTTGTGAAGCATTTTAGACATCTCAATGAAAAAAACATTAAACATGACTTAAGGCACACCTATTGGTATTACTTATTTGTGGAGCACTTTAGACATCTCAATGAAAAAAACGTCTTGATGGACATCACATTTGACTGTATGGACTCAAACAATAATACGAGACTTGACAAATAAACTGCTATACAAAATTAAGAATAATTTGAAATATCCAAAAAGGATTTTGAGAAGCTCAAAATTAACCCTGCTTCTATATATCAGAGGTAATATTAAAAACAAAAACAATAGATTACAAATGGTTTATAGCTGCTGCTATGAATCTGAGCTAATATCAGATAGTTACAACATAAATGTTGTACAGTTGATAATAAATCCAAGATAACATCAATCTTTTCCTATCGGCCAATAAATGTAGCAGATATGGAGCAGTGCGCATATCTTCCGCAGTGAAGACATGATTTGTTAGACTTCCTAATTACAAGCTATCATTTTCGGTGAACGAAAATGGTTTTCAGGCAACGTAGACTTGTTCACCAGCCGGTAGAAGACCGTATACAAGCATGAGACGCCGCAACGATGTGGGATTGAATAAAACTACCTTTGCGCATTCTCTATTTGCAGGCATGGATGTTCATCGCAGTTCCAATGTTAGAATATGGGGGAGGCTATGTTCTTGACTTTCACAAAATGTCAAAAAGGTTTCAAGTACATGAGTGGGCAATATATATTCGTTTACTTCCCTGCAGTACCCTAATTTGAATGGTAGTTATATACCTTATTTATACTCGTTAAGTAGCAGTACAATTTTTCTTCTTAACTATTTTCATCACTAACAAAGATACCATTATAAATGATTGGACTAGAACGCTGAAAAATTAATCCTGGATTGGTAACCATAATTCTGACTTACAACCTGTTTTTCTACATGATCCTCTTATATTTTATAAATAATTAATCCGAATCAGAATTTACATTCTCTATCGTTTGTTTGGATTGTTACCAAGTTTGTAAACCTACCATTGCTGGCAAGAGCGATCTATTGAAAGACGACTTAATGCAAGGAGAAAGCAATCCAAGGTAAAACCATTTTCTCATGTTTTTCAAATGCAATGGAGACTACAAAAAAATAAAATAACATTGGAGGGATTATCATTCCAAGGAGAGTGACGTTAAATATGTGACTATACACAGATTCCCAAGATTACTGATAGATAGACCACATTAGTTTTGTTTTGTTATGTATTTGCAGTTAAGAGATTTCTGGCTTAGACAATGAATATTAATTATGAGAATCCTGTAATCGGAAACATTGAATGTAACGGGAAATATAATATTATTTGCCCAAAAGAAACTCAGAAAACCCACTATTGATAAAGATTATTACCTAATTTGACTTGCATATAATTTATTATAAAAATGGAACCATCGTGCTCATATTACCCTCAAAATAAAATGAAAAAGATAATTTGTTTTTCCCTCATCCTTGAGACCATTTAGGGGAAGAGTGCAAGTTACCATTCATGTTCCAATAACCGTTTAGTCCTTTGCACACCCAACCCTTCAATTACTAACTTTAAAAAAACCAAAAAACAAATAACTAAAAGCCCATTAATAAATTTCACATGTACCAATAGCCACTCATTTTTTAGCATTTTTGGATCATAATTGTTCCATTTGTGTACCTTTTTGGTACCCATATCGCATGGACATTTGTGCATAAGTATCGGCAAGTTTAATGCACGGTTATTAGGGCATCTTCAAGCAGGTATCGAGCGACACTTTGAAATATATACTTTCTGACCCTTGTGTGCATAACGGATCCCTCAGCGTGCATCGTTACTACCCACAAGCCAAAATAATAGCTATAAGCAGTTAAGTCACATGCAGAGACGACAAAAAAAAATCGTCAAAATCCAATGTAGTGTGTAGAATATGTTGGTGTTCATAGTTAGCTACAACAGCTACTGATATGCTTCCCCTAGACACCGAAGTAGCAAATTAGATGTCAGAGACCCTGGCTAATATGGTGACACATGGTTTCCATCCTGTATACTCTGAACGGGAAAAAAACCTCTGCTGCCGAAGTATTTGATTGTTGCTTTCTATTCCAAAACTTTTACTTCATTATTTTGGCAAACAAACCCTCTTACCTCTTCAGCAGTCTCGTCTTTATGAATGAGAGGGGCCACGAGAAACTGAATATATGATGATCTATCAATTTGGAGATTATTTCCCTTTGTTCGCAACGGAATGAGACCCAGATATAGACATGAATAAGACACAAAAAGTATCACAAAAAGTATCTTTTCCGTACTTACATATATCTATACAGTGAAAGCAAACATGAATTACTCCAGACTCTCAACTACGTTTTAACAGCAGCTTGAGCTTTTATGTCCTCTAGATTTAAGTTCCAGCCACTGATCCCTCGCTTGTACTCATTCTAATATCATATACAGAAATTCATATTTTCTCAGTTTTTGCAGTGTTTAGAATACACACTTTTTCTGAAAAAACAAAATTTATGCAATCTTTATGTTTGTTTCACAGGGGAGCAATACAACTGCTGTTCATCAGTGTCAGAAAAGGCCTGAAGCAATTGAGGAAAGGTTCTCCTTTAGATGCATTTGTCAAATTCAGCTTCTCACAGAGAGTTATTTATTTTGTCTGAATGTTATGAAGGAGTGGCGTTCATGGCAATCTTCTGTTACCTTTGTTATTCTCTTGCTTTTTCAAACAAATAGGATGTTCTGGATTTTCCATGTGCCTTCTCTCCATATTCATCCTCTGTTACCTCTTGCTTCATGGACCACTCTCTGTTCTGTCCACAATTCACAAACACCAAATGGACCCATCATATTATATAATTAGTAGTACATTTCTTTACTAAAACTAAGATGAATTAATTCTGATTATGAAACCTTCAATCAGTTAGGTAATACTGCAGACACAATTTATGAAATAAATTTATTATTAGAGCAAGACGACATACATTTAGCAAGTCTAATTTGTGTGTGAAACTCAAACATAGAAGATTTGGCATAAGGAGTCATGGTAGGGTGCCCTAAGATGGCTGTTCTCCCTTCATGCAATCCTCCTTCATTCTTCTATGGCTGGAGATGTCTATGGTTCACCAATAGTCCCTCAACGCAGGAGTTGGAAAGGGACTTGCAATAGGGCACCCTTAGCAGTTCTCCCTCTCACAGTGCAGTAAGGTGCCCTCATAGCTGTTCTCCCTACTTGTCACCGCAACAGGGTGCCCTATAATGCTGTTCTCCCTTAATTGCAGATTCCTTTTTTTGCTCCTTTGTGACAGACAATTGCAGATTGTATTTATGTTTTAATATTTAACATATAACAGAGATGCACCTTAAATTTATATATTTAAAAGTAAACATAGTTATGTATTACCACAATAAATTGATATACTAATAAGTTACACTCTGATCTGATTATCATTTGTAGCCTTTAGTATTATGTATTTGTCCCTTGATCTAAAGGTTCGATCTGCTGGTGGATCAATAAGTTGTTTTTGATTTGATGCCCCTCCTCCATTATAAATCTTTTATATCCTCATCGCTGAATGGATGCCTTTTGGGCTGGATCTTTCTCTTGGAAGGTGGCGTCTCCTCAAGTGTCTTAATCGCTGCTCTTGACTAACTTGTTATCTTAACAATTTGTTTGGGAAACTAATTCAGAATTGCACTGATTGCTCTTTCTTAGAGTGTGGTAATTAACCCATGGTCCTATCCTTAACACGGATTTGTTATTTGCTGCTCCAAATGCATCTGATGCCCTTCTATCCCACCGTTAATTTCATCCAGGTTATTTGTCAATGTGTATTCGCTGCAGGGGGCATGACAGATGCAGGAAATACTGAAAACTGTTACTCACTTGGGGAACTATATGATGCACATACAATGTATAGTCTATACATACCATATGTGTATATTGTAGACGAGACTGTTTCATTCCCTGCAAGTGACAGATACTTTATTTGGATATTTATAAATATGTTCATCAGTTTGGACTCCATACAAGTGAAAAATTTCTTGGCATCAATGAATTTCTGTGGAATACAAAGCTGTGGAATTTGTATTCAATTGTAACTTAGCAAATTGTGATTTCATCAGCATTGACAATGAAGTGTCTGAAATCATGAGCTGATCTATTGAAAAGGAACTTAGTAGCTTGCTCTTCATTTGTTTTAAAATTAAATCAGTTTGAGAATATAATTCAGGATGTAAAATAGTGTCATCCAATTGTATGTATCCCTCTATTTCACCATTCAAAGTTCAAACCATCTAGAAACATACAAGCTTGTGCCACAGACCAATCATGCAAAATCTTCTAGACTTATAATTGTAACTAACTAATTCTTACATATTTTGCTGCAAATTTGTTTTCTCCATGTAAAAACCATTGCTGGTTTTCTTCTCAAACATATTAAAAAAAAACTGATAAAAATCATACCAGGTTAAGACCTCATCTTTAAGACTATCTTGGACATCCAGATCATGCTGGTATACAATATGCATCAAAGTCATAATTCAGCCTGAAATTTTTATCATTAGCCATGTAAACTCTCGACCATCTTCTAATTGGAACTTAATAAAAATATCTTGCTTCCCTTCTTATATTCCTTACCTAGGAGGAGAGGGTGATTCAGGAACACTAACAAATCTTCACATTCTTGTCCAGTATAGTGACCGTGTTAGATCTCAACCCTATATGAAGGTAAATGACAGGAAGGAAAGCATCTATAGCTCATGTTTTTAGGAGCAACTCCGTGGAGAATCAGGAGAAGTTCGAAAGGATAGATTTACACACAAAATAGGAGACGACTTTGAAAGTAATAAGAATAAACTACTCTAAACTTACTTCAATGCAAGAGCCAACAAAGTGAAAGTAATAAGCAGAAACTGCTCTAAATTTACTTAAAAGCAAAAGCCAAAAAAACAAAAAATGAATTTTGAAGAAGAATAAAATGCTCTAAACTTACTGACATGCAAAAGCCAGGGAAAGACAATTTTGAAAGTAAGAAGAATAAAAAGTTCTAAACTTACAGGAAAAGCCCAGATTAGAGATCAGACACTTACAGGAGCAGCCACAATCTGCCGTGAGATGTAAAACTATTTTATCATTTCTCATCACCATGCAGGCAGAGAGTGATAGCAAATAATTTATTCTAGATAAACCAAATCTAGAGAGAACACAAATCATAACAATTTAATGGATATTCAAACAAACCTGGTTTGATAAATCATACAACGTACTAAGTACTCTTCCAAACATACAAAGCATTCCTGAAAGTATCTCTCGTTAGAAAACAAGCTCAACTGTAGCAATTCAACCAATTGATGTGCAGAGTAGTACAGTTCGCAAGCTGGAAACAAACCTATGTCAATATAACACAACTCTTCGCAAGCTGGAAACAAACCTATGTCAATATAACACAACTCCCATGCTAGAAAATATATATTTATAACTATTGCAGTTAATTCATAGTTCTCGGAGAATGATATACCTAAAAAAAATTTAAAGAAAAATAAAACCATTAATGTTCAACCAAAATTTAATATGCAATGCCATTCTATAGCACGTCTAAGGCTGCCACCATCATTAAATATCTTCAGCCTCACCAGCATCTCTTCATTCTCACCTGCAAGGAAATTCATTTTCAATTTCTAAATTATAAAGTGATGTGGTCTGTTATTTAAAAGAAACATAAAACATTCCTAACACATTCCCTCAACCATTGTAGTAAAAATAACTATTGTCTCACCATTTTATAAACCAGATGGCAGCATTACAAGTAAATGGATGTCCAAAAAGTGGATCCTGTTGATTATTTTCAGCACTCTAGAGTGCCAAACTTCACAGTGTTGCGAGAAGCATTCAGTGGAATTCCTCTAGTTTTAGAAATGATTTGAGGTGGTCTGCACAACATCAACTCACTTCTAAAACAAGAGGAAACCACTAAATACGGGCGAGCTTCCTCACCTTTCTCCATCATCCAAAGCATTTGCAAAAGCCTTAGAAAGCACACTCGATGTGCATCTAGAGGTAAGTCTAATACCCTCACATATTTAATATGCAATGCCATTACATTCGACTTTCTAAATTCTAAAATGAAGTGGTCTGTTATTTAAAAGAAACATACAACTTTCCCGACACATTTCCTCAACTATTGCAGAAAAGATAACTATTATCTCGCAATTTTATAAACCAGATGACAGCATTACAAGCAAATGGATGTCTAATAAATGGACTATGCTGCTTAATTTCAGCAATCTAGACTGCCATACATCAAATTGTGTTGCAAATGGCATTCAGTAGAATTCCTCTAGTTTCAGAAATGATTTGAAGCAGCCTGTGAAACATCGACTCACTTCTAAAACAAGAAGAAACCATTTAATACAAGTGACCTTCGATCACCTTTCACTGTTATTTAAAGCATCTGCAAGAGCCTTACAAAACACTTGATGTGGATCTAAAAGTAAGCCTAATACCCTCACATATTACTCAGGCCAAAATTAGATAAGTTAAATAGAGATTATCTTTCACAAACCATATAAAGATATTAGAAAGGTTACAAATAGGTCCATGACACCCCGCCCTGCCCCCTCCTCCGCCTACTGAAATATAATATGCTGCTTAGTGCTGTGACTCTGTTTTGCCTGTGAACTCTCCCATTGATTTTTGAGGTATGATGATTTCTTTCCACCCACTTTTTATGTTGAACTAGCATATTATACTGATCAATGATGTTTCTAAATTAAACTGTGTAAGATTCTTGGAATCAATATTCATACAACATGATCCATCATCAGGATGATAGAAAGTTTCAAAGGAACCCACCTTGTAACTGATCTGAAATGTTGAATCAAAAACTCTTCAACAACCCAATCCAGAAACAACATTGATCAAGCTTATGGATTGTAGAAATCTCATATCTTTAAATAGTGTATTATAATTTAATATAAAAATATACTATTCACTGTAAAAGAAATCCAAACCCCAGCCACAACAAAATAGCCAATAACTAACATATAAAGAAAATTAGGGAAATTTCAAACTAAGACCATCCAGATTTAATATTTAACTCACAGCCAAACCACCTGGCATTAGAAGCTGTATTTGTCAGAGCATATTATTACTACTGAAAGTGATTCTCTCATCTTACATACAGCATAAAAGAATAAAGACTTTAACAGGAGCAAAACAGAACTAAGAACTACGTAGAACTATTATTGTAAAATTCAAGACCTATAAAGTATCCAAGATCAAAGGTTGTAAGAATAAAAAACGGGAAGAATTATATATATGTAAAACCCATTTTACAAGATTAATAAACCAGCTTTCTCACAGAAAAAAGCAATTACCAAGAATGCAATAGTAACAATAGGTGCAATTGAAAGTAATTTTCATCAAAGAACTTAAACGAACAGATAAGATCAAATCTACAGACCAGAAATCCTGCATACCCAAAAATAACGATAAAACAACTAAACCCTTCTGTAAGATTAAATAAGAGAAAAAAAAACCTGGAAAGCGAAATTATCAAACGCTCTGCGCACACGCAATCAAAACAGAACTTCTGTTTCTATTTAAACATCATCCTCTGTTCTCTGAAACCCTCAAACTACTGTGCATTCTCTGAGAAACCCTAATAAAGTTATTTGTATTTTCCGATGTTAGAAGATCTGGTTAGGTTTTCGTCTCGTTAAACAAGACATTTTCGATGGAACCCCTTCGACTTAAGCCTTCCCGAGAGTGGAATATACGCAGGAAAGTTGAGGCTCCCTTGTTAAAGAATACTTGTTATATTTAATCCAGAAATTTAGAAAATTAAAAGATAATAATACATTTTTTTTGATCGGTAAAGATAATAATACATTTATTAAA
The DNA here is from genome assembly GCF_030272615.1 of Cryptomeria japonica. Taxonomy (NCBI): domain Eukaryota; kingdom Viridiplantae; phylum Streptophyta; class Pinopsida; order Cupressales; family Cupressaceae; genus Cryptomeria; species Cryptomeria japonica. Next base: position 86,585,470 of record NC_081407.1, read on the forward strand.
TATGTATTTTAAATTAAAATAGAAAAGAGGCTGCTTATAGAAAAGGAAAATAAGAGAATAGCCTTTAATTATTGGTTAATTATTGGTTAAGATTGATGTCATTTTATTTTTATCATGTTTTGAAGTGTACTAAAATTTGATTTTAAAAAGTTGTATCTAAACTCTTATCTTTTTTATCACTAAATCACATATAATTATGTTTTTTTGGTATAATGTCATTCACATAGTCATAATAGTGTCTTTCAATTGTGATGGTGCCATGTGCAATTGCGAGTGTTTTCCTCTACAACTTTACAACTTGTAGTTGACCTACAATATCTAAGAAATTGTGGTGTCATAGGCATCTTTGGAGTGGTTGAATATAATAACTCTCTTGACAATCAAGCCTCACAAAACATTTGAACTATTTTGGTAATAATTTGCCCTTGGGAAATGTGCAAAATGTTAGTGTGGATAAGGTTATGTGCCTAGCTAATTCCTTAGTGGGACCTATTCGCATGTTAACTTAAGTCCTAGGTATCTTTTTATAAGTCTTAGTTGTAAAAGGGATCATGTCTTGCGAGTTATTGCATGCATGTTGATGATGACATATTGATTCTTGATTTTAAGTGTCCTCATGCTCTTTGAACTTAAATTTGATAGATATATGGATATCTATGCAGCATAAGGGAAGGGTACAATCTCTATCATACACCATCTCTATCATGTTAAAGTCCTTGCACATAAACCAAGTGATGACAAGCAATAAATCAACAATCCATTGCCACAAGATATATCTCAAAAACATCATTAAAATATAAATATTTATGATACCAAAAGAATGATTGTTGACATTTAAGAGGATCCAATTCACACAATTAATGGGGTTAGAATTGTAGTTGTCAACATCTAAAACCACCAAGGAGAGAGAAAGGGGACAACCCTTCCACAATCAACATCATGATTTCTATAAACATGGACTTGGCTGTCCAAATAAAATGAGAAACAACAAAAAGAAAAAAATCAACAATCTTGACCTTTCGTAAACATAGAACATCTAAAACCAACCACTTTTAATAATCATCCCGCATTGTATATTTCTTGAGGAGGCCAACAAGACCTCAAACATTTCAAGAGAGGAAATTGGTAATTAGTAATCAAAAGGCATTGCATCACTATTTGACTCCCGAAGAAAAGAATAACGATTTCTTATAAAGAGAAATTGTCCAACCAGATGATGGGAATTGACAAATTATTTGTTGTTCTACAACATACTCCTCCTTCAACTACACAAGTAGGCTGTGTAAATGTAACAGATATTTAGGGATAGGGGAGAGTGAACAAAAACTTTCGAGTGCAAAGATAAAATTGTCTATAGTTGGAGTGTCCAAGAAAACATAGGCATGGAGGAAGGCTCACTAGTAGGTGCAATAACCTCTTTCCCCTTCTTAGAAAGGTTTGAAACATTTGTGGGTTGCATCTTAGTAGCTTCTTAGTCCATAGTTTAGCTTAGCAACCCCCAAAGTTAACATTCTTTTTTTTGTAGACTTAAGCCATTGTCCATTATTCCTCAATTTTCAAGGAACCTCAATTGAATGAAGAGATGATTTGACCCAAAGGATTACCAAAGGGCAATCCTTAATCTTGTGCTTGACAAATTGGCACTCACAACAAGTATTTGGCACATTGAGGTGTAACACACATTTGGTGTGACCAAGATGTCCAATTTGAATGTCCACAATTTCTTTCAAATCCTTAGACAAATCAATCTCAACATAGACATGTTTTTGTAGATGAGCTTGATAAAATCTATCAAACTCAACACAAATGGCCTTCCTAAGGGATGCAGCAATGGTGGTCAAAAACTTTCAACAAGGAAGAGGTAAACCCAAGAATTTGAACCAAACTGACACAAACATTTTTAAATCTAAAATAACGAATCTCACATCCATGACTGAAAGACTAACAATGATGCATGGACATACTACATGCCATGCTTGAGAAGTGCCTCACCAAAGCGAAAAAGTAAAAACACTTCAGTGAGATTCGAGATGAGGTCAAGTCAGACCCCATGTGAAGCCCAATGCTTGTTAACCCAGTCTCAAAGCATACTTTTGGGAGAAGTTCTCACAATAAAATACTCTATCAAAGTAAAATGCTATAGCTGCTTGCATTATCAAACTTAGGGATAAGGTGAAACCACACTCATTGGGAAATTAAAGTATCTCGTGAAAAACTTTTAAAACAAACTTCTGGGCCTGCTTGCCCAAACGTGCCATTGTGCAGAGCCCCCAAACTATCAACACTAACATAAACTGCTAGAATGAAATCATTTCATTCTAGGCTATAACAAGAACTACCTAAAAGACCAGCAACGAATGCTGTATGTTAAAGGCTTTTTTTGCATCAAAGGTGTGGCTTGTCTAAGGATAGCGAAAGACTAGAAAAGACAAATCCTAGAAGAGCCAAGTTTCCCCACTCACACAATCTTTCCAAGAATGGGATATTTGTAAAACAAATCCTAGAAGAGCCAAGTTTCCCCACTCACACAATCTTTCCAAGAATGGGATATTTGTAAAACAAATAGGAGCAAGACACAAAATCCTTCAGAATCCCAATTTCATGTATCAGTAAAGAAATCTAGGATCATAGAAAACGTTCAACTGAAGCATCTCTGCAATTCTTGCAATTCTAATCAGAAAAGGCATGACCAAAGAATAGTTTTGGCAATTCTTACCTTCAAATCCCTAACCAGACTACCCATAAGACATTCATACGTGAAATTGAAGCTCTGGTGACAAAATATGTAATAATCTGCTGTTTGAAAATCTATAAGCCTAAATACACAGCTTGAAAACCTATAAACCTAAACAAACAGGGCCAGGTTTTAGAAATTAAGAGTGGACGTCAAAAGTCCACATATGGTAGAAATTTAGGCTTGGATGCTAGGAAGCTTAAACAACCATATATGGTAGAAACTGCAGAAGCATACCCAGAACAAAACAAGCAAGCTACTAAACTTGCCAAAGAACCAACACTATATAACCAACGTGAAAGATAGATTTATGATTTATCAATTTTATAAAGACATCTCTTTACTGCAGAGTCTAAAATATATGGGAATGACAAAGAAATATTTAGATCATTTGAAACTTTTAGTTTCATTTTCCATTGAGGCACTCCCAAGTGTTCAACCTAAAGAGTCTGTCCCTACAAGCAGAAAATTGTCCCTACTAGTAACTTTTTAAAAAACTATTTGCTATTTTCTTGCTTCAACCTGCAATATACACACTGCAAGCGTTTTCAAAACTTTTGTATTGACAATTAACAAGAATGGCAAAGCAAGTATGCTTTTCGGCAGCACAAAGATCAAGAACAATTATTATAGATACATGAACATTTTCTCAAGTCTCCATTAGGAGTTTAGATGTTCCACCAGAGTAGCCCACATTAATAAAGTTAAATTGAATTTTAAAAAAAATCAAAAGAAAACAAGGAAATATGGTAACACACAATACTACAACAGATACTCTCACTCAACAGTGCATTCCAGAAGAAAAGAAAATAATCCACTTAGACCAGAGAAAACTAGTTCGTTTCCATATAAATTGGAGATAAAGAATAGAGGTATTTCACTAATAACTAATTAGACCAAAACAGATACCAGAGAAAAAAACACTGTAACACCAAATCCTTTACCAAAGGCATTGGTACACAGAGGAGCCAATCAACGTTTGCTGATTACGTTATCAGCAGACTAAAACCATGTAATGTTAAATAGTTCCAATTTAAAGCTCTGCAGCAATGTCCAACTATGTATTGATCAAACAGTAGTATCTTAAACGATATTTTACCCTGCGAGCTTTCCAATATAGTCATCTGTTCTCCTTGCATAAAAGAAGCAGCCGTGTGTATGCAATTTCTAAACAATTAATAATATGAACATTAATAACCTGGCACTATTCCTTATCACTAAAGTATTGTGCAATTTCAATAATTATATCTTTTAATTGATCTTTTCTTCTTTCAACCTGCATTATACATACATACTGCAATCATATCCAAAAATTCAACTTATGCTGAAAATAAACAACTACCACGGGGAAACTAAAGATCCAATTAGATTTTTCTAAAATAGGTTTCCTCAATAACTAAAATGTGTATAAGCCTTAAATCTCTAAAAGAAATACATGTACGTTCTTCTGCAGCAATTAAAATTAACCTTTGTAGATATGCAGACATTTCCTCATCTTTTTCTTCTAAGTTATATATGTTCCACCAGAGTAGCCCACCTCTTAACAGAAAGAAAATGGAGGAATTTGACATAACACCATACACTGGCAATGCAGATATTGAAACAACAATGCATTTTAAATGGCAAAAAAATAGCACTCTGTTTCGGTGAAAAACAATTTAAAGAATTGAGGTATTTTGATATTATGAGAAAAAATAGATCGCATGAAAGAAGATTTTATACCAAAGTCATGAGAATACACAAAGAAGGGTAATCAAGTACTAGGGGTCCCATTCTCAATACCCAAACCGTACAAACGACCAGAATGAGGCTCAATAGATCCATTGATAAAGCCCTGTTGCAGCTTCCAAAAAATACGTGAAGTAAGCAAGCTATCAGAGCCAGCTTGATGGCTAGGTCCAACCCTTTCCACCTGCACTAACCCTGCCAGCTTGCTCAATCCACCATGGAGATCTCGAGTGCAAAGTTCAATCAAACACTTGATATCATACGCTGTAGGGAAATAGGTCTTAAATAGCTTGAAAAATTCAGCTTGATCTTTCGGCAGATCTTGGTTCGTAAGCAATTTCATCAGGTACCCAAAATCACATCCCCCTTGAAAGGTAATCCACTGCACATTCTCATTTAGCACCACCCCAGAAGACATGAAAAGCTCCCCAAAAACTCTGGAATCAATACCAAGTTGTTCATTCCTCCGAAAATCAATACCACTCTGCTTAAGCAGCTCGATAGAAACGGGATTATGCATATCATTATCGCTATTGAATTCCCTGAAATTGAACTGCCACACGTATTGCTGATTGGTCCCACATTTGGGCAAATTGCCATTCTTATCAGAAAATGCGAGACCCAATTGAATTAATTTCAAAAGATTCACATTGTCTCTGAGACTGGCGTAGTTGTATTCTGTATCGCTTTTGAAATTGCCCACGGGCTTAGAAACAACCCCGGGAAATTCTGTGTCCATGGCTAGGTAAGGATAATCATCTACGATTTCACTGATTAACTTGATTTCTTCTTCAAGATTATCTGCCCATACCTCGCGAATTAAAAGACCATCATCCGTGCTGGTCCCTGTACCGGTGCTTGTCCGTGCAGATGCCATGTGTGAAAAGTAACTAACCCGGGTATCGATGCCTCCACCAAACCCAAATGTCTCAACATAGAGAGCAATTATGACTATGAGCGTATGGCAATGTTGCTCAGCAATCGTTAAAAAAACATTCAGCAGAACCCTAATGTACTTGCAAATGCTGTAAAACCCTAAAAAAACCTCAGAAACTCGAAATTACTCAGAATCGTGTGGGCTTTGGTTAAGTTGGCCCGACCGCACCAATTTTCAAGCCGAAAAATTCACCTAAAGAGGAAAAGCTATTGAAGTGTTTTGGATTTTACTCGAGCCAAAAAACTTCCTGTCTGCACCAAAGTTGATGGCAAAAAAATCAATGGACAGGGCGGAAAAAAGATGTATTCGGGTACTCAATTTTGCGGAGGAGTTTCGGGCAGAAATTGCAGGATTGCCCACCGCCCTCTCTGCGCAAACCCCCAATTCTGATGAAAGTGTATTCGATGAGGGTTGGGGCAAAATGCAGTAGAAATAGAAAGAAAGAAAGGCAAAAGGCGAAAGGCGAAAGGCCGCATACCAGTTAAACCCTGGGAGAAGGTTATTAACCAGAATGATGATTTTGATGACGTGGCGATGGAATCTGTCGTTTAAGTTGACCGTTTGAGATGAAATATTCTTGTGATATTGAGGCAATTTATATTACCAAGAAATCTTGTTGGCTTCTTAGTTCTTTATATGTTTTGTTTGTTCAGGCTGGTTTGAGTTTTTTTACTTTTTCTTTTTTCTTTTACATAACAATATGATTGATTAGTTTTCAAGGGCTTCGTATGCAACCTCGTTTGAATATATTTTCTTTTTGAATTTTTTTTTCGCAGTGTTAGTGATTATAGTGTTAGTTAATTGTAGTTGATTGAATTTAAAAATTTTAATTTCAAAATCTTACATGAAAATTTCAAGTCATTCATAATATTTTATAGCAGTTTATTTGACAAGTCTCCTACTTATTACTAAGCTTTCAATGTCATATCATCAAATATAATGTCACATCAACATGCTTTTTGCCACGTCGTCCAAAATAATGAAAAAATTGGTGAGACCAATAGTCATGCATAAGGGGCCCCCATACTTGTGTAAATGATGTGGCATCACATGATTGGTTGTTTTTTACAAATAAGGGTACATTTCATTCAATTATGGGTATTAATGTCTCAACTATTGGTGTAATGTTGTCAAAAAAATTAGACATTAAATCAACAAGTATGGTACTAAATCAACAACTACTATCACAACAATTGAAACACACTCTCATAAATCAACAAGTATGGTACAAAAGTTGGACATTAAATCAACTATTATCCCCTAATATGGACTGTGGAAATATGATAAATTGAATAAGGTGTATATTACATTTTATTGATAGAGAAGATACTATACTATTTTTAAAAAAGGTGACTGGTAGAAAGGCATATTCTTAGAGTCTAGGCAAGATCAAGCTAAAAAAAATATGGAAATAAACAAAATGAAAGTTTGACCAATAAAAAACATAAAAAAAATCACTAAGTAGTAAGAGCAATACTAAAAGAAGAGGAGCATGATCATCAATTTCACCTTGTACATTAGAAGGGACAAACTATCATCAATAGGCTCCCAAATAGTAAAAGTGGCATACTCTTGATATTTTCTAGATTGATGACCATGAACATGGGAAATTACAAGCTCCAAGCAAGAAGACTTATGAGAGTTTGGTCATCCAAGAGCACTACACCAATGAGGAAAGGCAATAAATGACTGAGAGGGTTGAGACAATACATGGGTAGTACAATCTCTAGAACTTTGTAATCAAGAGCCTTGAGATTGGAATTCAAAATCTCATTTAACAAATTTATGATAACCATGCCTATGCACACAAGGTGGGAGAAAAAATGGGCTAGGACTCTAGCAATCATGCATGGAGCATTACTCCAATGACCAAGAAGCTCCTATAGATGTGCAACTTCTAATGCAACTTGGCAAGCTTGCACATAGATCTACATTAGAGAAAATCATAACTTTAGCATATAAAGAAAAATGAACATTAACTAGACAACTAGAGAAGAGAGCTAAACTTTTATTTTTCTAAACACTATAAGAGAATTTTCAACCTAAAAGCCTGTCAGATATGACAAAAATTAAACGTGAGACTAGGTCCATCGCCTAGCAACAACATATGCCATGTGAAGTAGTCAACCTTAAAAGGTTTGCATAAATCATGTATCCAACTCTAAGCTCCTTAAGATTTGGTACATAACCAAAAAAGATCCTTTAGAGACTCCAAATGTCCACGTAAAGGACAATAGGGATTAAGAACTCCTAGGTGAGTTAGACGAAAACCAAGTAAAAAACCTTGTGAAATGAGTCATATTATGCTAAAGAATGACCACCCAAATAGTTTGGAACATCAATGCTAAGTGCTAAGAAAAGACTAGAGGTGTCAACTATGGTTTAATCGGTCCACCATTAGAAGATGAGACACGAGCCACAAGTATAGGGTCTATAATTGTGAAATTATATTTTAGATTACTATTTCCACTCTTTCCACCAAGGCTTGAAGAATCTAAGCCCTATTTTATGAACCATATGGGAAGGGATGACATAAAAAATAGCTTGAAAGGTAGACCCTAATATTGATTGAATAAATAGAAATTTAGATTGGAGTTAGGCTAAGAGATAAAATTCTTGGTGATTTTGACACGGAGATATGGAAGAGTTCAAATTCCTCTATTTATTTTTTTCAAAGAATGAACCCAAGAGGATTTGAGAAGATGAAAACCTTGATTAGATAAAACTAGAGGCCACCAAATAATTTTTTCATTAATTGAAAGGTCATTATGGAAGTCATTGCCAACTCAAGAATCGATAGACTTAAAAGTCTTCTAAATGATATAGATAACAAAAGTGCCTTGAATTATAGTAGGCTCCTTCATGGTGAGAATAATATAGAGACCAAAGCCTTTCCAAGCTAGTCATAATAGGAACTCCTTTAAAAGAAATACAAAAGCCTAATGACAAGTTTTTAGCCATCATTCCCTTTCAAATATTTTGAAAGAATCCCTAATCCATCAATAACATGAGGGAGAGAACATAATTTCCATGTAACACAATGAAAACCTTTATTCCTATCCAAAGAGGCCCAAATAAAATCCCTAAGAAGCTTCTCAAATTTAAAATAGGAGGCCTTAGAAGGGACCCTACAAGAAGAATAGGAAACAAGGGTAGTGAATAAAATGTTAGAGCACACTTTAAATTTACTATCCAAAGAGAGAGGCTTACTAATCCAATAGCTTAGATTTTTTATTCAAGAAATGACAACTTACTAAAAGCTAGTAGGCAATGCGTCAAAGGCAAAGGGAATGCTTAAAAATTAAAATATTTTCTCATGATCAATCGATTTCCAACCAATAGAGACTAACCATCAAGGTTTGGGAAGAAAAGACTACTTGTATCGTTAAGTCTTTTGGTAATGAATACTTGAGCTACAAGCTTGGAAAAATATATTAAGTTAGAGAAGAGCCCATTTGATATTATTCTCATCCTCAAGAAGAGTGAAAGAAATACCTTTAACTCGATTTTGAGATACTGAGTGGGCCAAGAGATAAAAAAGCCTTCAATAGAAAGCACATAAAGCGGAAGATCTAAAGGGCATCATTGACAATAGAATAAAAAATTCCAAAAGTCTTGGGTTATTGAACATCACTAGTGATGAAATCTAATGCATTGGAGAATGACATTTGAATAGATTTATAAGATGGGGTCCAAACCCAAGCACCTAAAGAATGACAAATATAAAAGGTCATTTAATGCGATCATGTCTTGCCAAAGTCAATTTTGATTAACAATACAAGTTGCAAAGAATGCCAAGCCCATTTCATCCCCTCCCAAGCAACAATTGATGGTGTGATGAAAGAATAAGAATTCAGTCAACTACTGAGAGGGGGGGGGGGGGGTGAATCAATAGATAGAAAAATTAATACTAACTTCACCAATCTCAAAATCAATCTCTCAAAGTAAACTTAGAACTATCAATGCAATATCACTATCAAGATAAAAACCCTCAAGATAAACTGGTTGACTGTTACAAAAAACTGACAGTAAACAACTTCAACCTCATAAACATCCAAATGCTTTTACTGACATAAGTAAAACTTCATTTCACAATGCTTTCGATTATCATGACTTATCAAAGTGGATTAAGTAGTTAAGAAAATCAACCATAAGATCATAACCACAAAAACATTCACCACTTGACAAAATATTTTTGACGTGAAAACCCAAATGGGAAAAACCACGGTGAGATGAGACTCACAAGATAACTATCTGAACTCTTCTGAAGTTCGCCCTTTTAGGAGCCTAGCCTGTTAAAGCTTTACAAAATTCATGTTAAGAACAGATCCTGTTAGGGACCACCTAGTTAAGGGATTGACTATAATGCCTTGTTAGAAGCAATACCCTGTAAGGAGTAACCTCGGTAGAGGATTTGAAATCCAAGCTAATGGATCACCTGGTTAGAGGATTTCAATAGAACCAAGCTTGTTAGAGCTTGATGAATACTAAGAGGGGGGGGTGAATTAGTATGCAAAAAATCTTCGCACTAAAACAGTTTAACAAACAAACTAGTTAACAAACATGCAAACCAAATAGCTAATAATGCATTTACCCACAGAAGCACAAACACCATAACACAAGATATTTGACGTGGAAACCCAAATGGGAAAAACCACAGTGAGATGGAACTCACAAGTCACTATCTACAGAATAGGAACCAGACCGGTTAAGGTCTTACAATGTTCTTTACTAGAACAGATCCTGTTAGGAATCTCAATCTCTGTTAGGAGATAAGTCCGATTAAAGACTACCTTGCTAGAGGATTTTAGATCCACAGATGTGAACCACCCTGTTAGAGGATTTACAAAAAGGCTTTTGGGCCTACCCGGTTAAGGGCTACAGACTTGTCAAAGATGTGAGTAATCAACAAGTGTTTGATCTATCTAATAGCATAGACTGCTCGGTTAGATCCTTGATAGCTAGTTATTAATGCACTCCTGCATTACTTCAGTCTTCTACACATTCATATTCTTTCCAACTCCTCAACCACCTTAAACCCTAGCAACAACATAAACTCTTTTCTGCGACCTCATCAACAACCTAAAACCCTAGACATGATGTCCTTATAAAGGAATCTGATTTCATGTTGGTCCAATAGGATTACATTACAATTTCCTAGGTTCAATGAACCTGGACATACTTGGTACCACGACACAAAAAGCACTGTTATAGTGTCGGCACCGTCAAACAATCGATGGATGGTAACTCATCATAAAATTCTAGTTGGTAACTCATCACAGAGTATTACCAGTTCATACAAAATACCGATTGCCGGTTTATCAAAATGAAGATTGGTAAAAATGTGTTATGCCACTTTAATCCCTTGTACCGCTTGGTATCCACAAACCACTTGGGGTCAACATGCTGCTTCAAACCGGTAAACACATTCTGCAAAACATCAATAGTCTAAAGACTATAATACAACATGCCTACAACATACCGGTTGGAACAAATACCGGTTGTGCTCTAACTCATACATATAAAGAGGATCTTAATGCAAGTGTGTGTCCATCAATGACAATCACAACATGAACATCAAAAATGCCAACAATCTCCCCCTTTGGCATTGATGGCAACACTTAGGAAAATAAATTTTTGACATCTAAGTGTTTTACAACAAAAACATGCCATTAGCAAAATTGCTCCCCCTAAGCATATACACTATCCTTTTAACAATACAATGTATAGCACTTTTGCATATAGAGCATAAACATTGAGATATCAGAGCATATATCAAAGCATATAGAAAAATTTTAAATCCAGATACTTCTCCCCTATACTTCTCCAAAATAGATAGAGTACTTCTCCCCCTTTGCCAACAATGACAAAGTATCGCTGAACAACCCTGTTTCAATTTGATATTAAAATAATAAAATTTAATGACAACAAGGAATAATACTTGTCAAAAATAGATTTATAGTCTTGCAAGAATTGTTTCATCGATAGAGACCAGGATTCAAGTAGGGAGGTGGCTACTTCTTTCTCTATTTGCATCAGGGAGACCTATTCTTCCATGGCATCAATTGTGCTCATCTCCTGTGTAACTGTCAAAGCATCCAGGTTCAGATAACACTTCTGAAGAATTTGTAGATGTGGGAGTAGAACTAGTTGTAGCTCCTGCAAATCTCTAGACCGTGTGCTGATTTCTTGCTCCATTTTGGCTGACTAGATATGAAACCGGTGAACGGTTTGCCCATAAGTTGTGAAGGAATCATAAGGCGACTTGAATGTGCTCAAGTAGGACTACAAGTCCTGTTCAAGTTTTTGCTTCTGAGATAGCACATCATCATAGAACAGATGGGGTTGACAAATTTTGCTGAGTAGCATATTCCCCTCATCTAGAGCGTCCCTTATATCCTTTTGTTCTTTCTTTAGTTCAGTCCGGAGCTCATTCAACTTTTTCACCAGAGCTATATTAAGAGCCTTTTGATGCTCCTTCTTGATATTAGCCCCTACTGCCTCTTCAAGGCTTTGCACCTGATCATCTACTACTGTGCATAGGAGCTTTAGTCTAGCTAATGATGAATTAGTGTTTGGAAGATTTGTATCGGGTATCAAACCGGTAAGCTTATCCACAACTGCTTGGATTACATCCTGCTCCTTCTTCCGTCGAATGATTTCAAGGTGCTCTTGAGCTACCTTGATACTCTGCATTAGCTCCATTCCACTTGCAAACTGGAGATCTATAGGACTGGAGAGGTCAGCCGGTTTGGCTTGACTCCCGGTTGCCTTCAGAGTCTCCATCTAGGTGCTCTTCGTCGCTTCTCCTACCTTGTCCTCTTCCACTTTCTTCTTCTCTGCTTCTCTCCTCTTCTCTCCTTCCTTGTCCTCCTCAGCCTTTTTATTTTCTGCTTCCTTCTTCTTCTCCTGTTCCTTATCTTCTTTTTCCTTCTTCTTCCTCTCTGCTTCCTTCTTTTTCTCCTATTCCTTATCCTCCTCTTCTTTCTTTTTCTTTTCATCTTCTTGCTTCTTTTTCTCCTCTTCATCCTTCTTCTGCTTCTCCTCTTCATTTTTCTTCTTCTTCTCCTCTTCCTTCTTCTTTTTCTCCTCTTCATCTTTTTTCATCTTTCTTCTTCTTCTCTTCTTCATCTTTCTTCTTCTTTTCCTCTTCATCTTTCTTCTTTTTCTCTTCTTCATCTTTCTTCTTCTTTTCCTCTTCATCTTTCTTCTTTTTCTCTTCTTCCTTCTTCTTCTACTTCTCTTCTTCATCCTTTTTCCTCTGCTCTGCCTCTTCCTTTGCCACTTCCTATCTGTCCTTGGCTTTCTTCTCCTGTTTAGCCTATTGCTCTTGTCCTGTTGCCTCAAATGGTATTTCCTGAGTAACATCTTCTTCATCCAGGGCATCGACATCAATAGTGTCGGCCGGTTCATCAATCGGATTTCCTTCATCATCAAGTACTTCACCTGGTTTGGATATAACGGTTCTTTCTCAGCTTGTCGGTTGGCTTCAGCCACTCGATGCATCTTCAGAGCATCTAGAGCACGAGTGTGTGTATCCTTGAGCACTTCCTTACCTTTTCCTTCCAGTAACAGGAGTCTTCTTCTTCTCATGAAGAAAAGACCTTTGTATTTGTTCATTACATCGAACAGTTTTAAATTTGATACATCAGGAAAATGTTCAACAAAACCTTTTTCTCTCATTTCCTGTTCCTCCTCTATGGCAATGCACCATTTATTGTCTAAGGATTTATACAAAGAATCCAGTGTTTCAGATCTAATTTATGAAGGGGACCGGTCATTAACACATAAATATTGAATTATTTCTTTTTCCACCGCCTCCTTTTCATCATCATTAAAGTCATCAAAATAATCAATTAAATCATTCAATACTTTTCTCCTAATGTTTTTGATAGTTCTTTGACAATGTGTCAAAGGTTTGTAGGAGGAGATATCAATATTTACTGGTGCAGATGATGTCGGTTCATTCTTTGTCTTCTTTCTTATCTGTCTTGCCTTCTTGGGCTGCTCCTCAGACACAGTTTCTTCTGAGTCCGGAGAGTTGCTTTGTTTCTTCCTTTTCCTCTCGAAGACTTTAGCCGGTGCTTCTTTTGGTTTCTTTTTGGCTGGTGACCGCTTGGTCACTTTTGGAGTTGCAGTAGTAACTGGTGTTGATGCTGCAGGCACTGCCTTGCCTTCTTTACTGTAGGTTCTTTTCCTTTCTTCACAGAGGGTTCCTCGACCGGTGTAACCCTTTCCAGATAGGTTTTGGTCCTCTTTGCCTTAGGATCAAGAGGTGAGGCAATAAGGGTAGAGGCATACCCTTCCAGCATGTCATACATCACCTCATAGCCCATTGGCTCAACTTCTTCCTGTCTGGGCTCAACAGCCTCCATTATGCATTGATCCACCTTGATGGTGAAACAGATGCCATCTTCATATTTCTTGATGATATCACCTGAGATCCTCATCCTTTGGCTCATTTTTCATCTGAACTCATCAAAATACTTGTTCAGAACTTCAGGTTAACCGGTTCCCACTGCTTGCAAACTTTCCTTTATCTGTTTGGTAACCGGTTGGTCTGCAGACCACTGAATGTCTCCCACTCTTGGGAAGTATCCTTGAAAGTAAAAGAACAACCCAACCAATAGTTGTCCAAAGTTGAACCTCAGTGCATTATCTTGTTTGATTGATTTCAGGTTCAATAGGAGTTGCCTCTGCATACCAGTGCATAGGTCAAATGATGCATCCTCCTTTATCATCTGGTAAGTGGCATTTACCGTTGCAGCAGATACAAAGTTAATTTTGCTGGCTGAGAATGTCCGGTAACCAATCACCATACATGCATACTTCACCAGATCATCCTTGATTGAATTGACTGTCATGCTACGTGAGTCACTCACTAAACCGGTGAGCTTGGACATTTTAGTTTTGCTAACCGTCCTTAGGGCTGGCACATCCCTTGTATTGCAGAAACCGATGACTGCATAAATTGCCTGCGACGTGATATCATACGTCCTCTCTAGGTACATCTTGTCACCGTGGACTCTGCTTAAAATGATCCTTATGTGATCTTCTGTAAAATCTTCCAGGAAGTAAACAACATTGTGGAGTTTCTTCTTCTCCAAGATATTATACTCCGGTTTGATTTTCTTATCCTTGCCACAAAACAAATATAACTGGGAGTGGATAGCTAGAGACCCTAGGTCTTCTATTTTGTAGTCTATGTAGTTAGAGATTCCCTCTTCTACTATCACACCAGCCGGAACTTGTGATAGGGCATTATACTTGGAATTCCATTGAATAAAATTTGCAGACTCGACAGATGCACTAGAACTGGTATGAGATGTGGAAGCCATGATAGAAACCTTAAGAACTCGATAAATACCTTTTGAAACACGTGAAATTAGGGCTTGCAGATTCTCCTTTACTTCACACTCTGTCAGTTGTTGAATCACCGCTTTGTGTTCTCCACTTGACCATTCCAGTTTGAATTTGAATCTTCTTCGCAGTTTCTCCAAATCTCTGCTCAAATCGCCTTTTCGTCGCTCTGCTCTTTGAAAAACTTTCTTCCCTCAAAAACTAATAGTGAGAAATGATTTTAAAAATGCTTTTAATCATATTCCTCACCTACCGTCATTAATGCTCCTCCATTAGGGCATAAACCCTAATTTTTCCTTTTTACCATTTTCGGTCTTCTGTCAAATGACAGGTATAACATACCAGTTAAGGTCTTTTGTTGGCATTATGTAAACCGGCATGAAGACATAATGATATTGTATGTTGTCATTGATGTCAATATGGGACATAGTTTGAACCGACACATGTGATAAGTGAAGAGAGAGGAACCGGCATATGTATGAACCGATTTATATGCCAAAGTGAAGCGACATATTTGTTCAAGGTGAACCGACATGTAGTTATGGGAACCAGCACATGGAAGCATTATATGACTACCAGTGGGTAGGTAGCTTCCACTTCGGGGTTTCCGGTTGGTGTACCTCAAGTCTGTGTGACTCAATCGGTGATCTTTGTGTGATGAGTTAGCAGTATGATGAAGGACAGATCGTGTTGCCACGTAAGCTCTGTGTGCGTGAAGGATCTTGCATGAAGATGACTATTCCTATCTACCTCGGGAATGTGCGAAGTCTGTCAAACGGTGATAATGCGTGATGGGTTATCAGCCGCCATGAAAACGATGGATAATGGATGATGGAGAATATCTTGAGATCAATTTAAGATTGTTGCATTTAATGTAGCGTGATTCAACGGTCAGGATCAAACTGTTTGAATTGCTTAACCCAATAGGTTTAGGGTTTAGGGTTTTTGCTACCAACCTGTATGTTTCCTATAAGGTCGATGTTGGGTTTCCTTCTGAGGTTGTTGGCAAAAGTTGTGAGTGTGTATCTAAGGAAAGTGATACGTGATTCTTGCCAGACCAAAGGAGAGAAGAGATAACTGCAAAGTGAATGTGCAGAAGGAAAAGAGGAGCCTAAATGGATCTGCATTAGCATTAAGTGTTGTTAACAGATCATTGTAATACCTGTTGATCTCTAACCACTTCAACAGTTGTAAAATCCCCTAACAGGGTAGCCTTAACTGGCTTGATTCAAAATCCCTTAAATCAGGTGGTCTTAACTGGCTTGTTTCAAATCCCTTAACCGGGTAACTCGAGGCTAATGAGTTTTGAGAAGCTAGAGAAGCTTAGGAGATCCTTTTAGCTATTGAGTTCTTGAAATCCTCTAACAAGGTGACCCTACTAGGTTTAACCCTTAACCGGGTGATCCTTAATAGGATCGGTTCCTACCAGAACCTATTGTAATGTCCTTAACCAGACAAGGCTCCTAATAGAGCGGACTTCTAAAGAGTTCAAAAAGCAGCTTGTGGGTATTCGTCCCCATCGTGGTTTTTCCCAGTTGGGTTTCCACGTGAAAAATATGTGTGTCATGTGAAATGCTTCTGTCTTGTGATGCTTTGTTTTACCTGTTAAGCACATGAAGGTTCTATGTTTTATGCCTGTCTATAAAACATATTGAACTCATTGTTGTGAAGATCTGATGGTCAAGTTTACTGGTTTATGCATAAGAATATAATGATACTGTAGTATTGAGCTAAGAGGAAAGCTTATTGAGTGACCGGTTCATGACTGATTGAGCTATACTAGATGTTACCAGTTGCACTCTACTTTACTGGTATCCCTGTTTGCCAATCATTTGGAACATTTGTTGTCAAACCGGTTTTTGACTGTATTTGTATTTGTACTGATTCACCACCCCTCTCAGTACCGGTTTGGTAGTTGTGGTTCATCATTGACCTATCATCTTTTACCGATGAAAACTGGGGGTGTGAAACATTTTGTCGTTTGCTCCCCCTAAGCTTTCTTGAAGCTTAGTTTGCCGGTTCCGTGATTTCCACACTAGGTGCAGAAACCGGTTCCTCTTGTAACACTGTTGTTTTCTCCTTCCTGATTTTGTTCATGTCCACTTGAACAGTGTCAACATTAATGTTTCCTTCCGGAGTGACCGGTATATCATCAGATATGCTCTTTCTTGATCTATAGAATCTAGCAATGTGACCCGGTTTGTTGCAGTGATAGCAGACCAATCTAGGTGCTCTCCAAGGTCCATTGTTCATGTTTCCATTCTTCCTTCTGCATGTTGTAGTAGGATGACCATGACCATGATAGATCATACAATTTTCTCTCCATCCGGTTGCCACTTGATAACCACTGCTTCTTGGCTGATGATTGAAGATATTAAACCGGTTGTGATTCCAGTTCACAAAAGCTTCAGGACCAACTCTTTGGGTCCTTTGAGGATATCTTCCAGTGTTATTCATAATAGACCTGCACTCAGATGCTCTATGCCCATACTTGTTGCATGCATAACAGTTACCATCAAATCTATAGGGTCTAGGCTTATCATTTAGGAAATAAGGAAAATTGTTGTAAGCCTTACTCCTACACATATTAGCAGTATGTCCTTCTTTAAGATAGTTGAAACAAATAGGTTTAAACTTTTGCTTACCTTTATCCTTTGATACCGGTTGCTTCTTTGATGTTCCAGCATTTGTACCAGAGGTCTCTCCTTCCTCATGACCAGAATAGCCAATTCCATTGGTATTCTTGACCGGTTTGGCAGATTCAAGCTTTTGCTCTAGCTTGACAGTACTCTTGCTGAACTTAGCAAGTATTTCCTTTGACTCAGAGAGTTCTTTGGAAATAGCAGCATTTGTTTCCAACAGGTTTTCATTCTCAGAGATGGCAGTGTTCAGTTCTCCTTGCATGTCTTCCTTTTCCACCTTGCTTGCATGGAGTTGAGCATTTAGTGTTGGCATTTTTGTTGTTTATGTTGTGATTGTCATTGATGGACACACACTTGTATTGAGATCCCCTTTATATGTATGAGCTTGTGCTCAACGGGTATTTGTTCCAATCGGTATATTGTATACTAGTCTTTATACTAGTCTTTAGACTAGTGGTGATTTTGCAGAATGTGTTTCCCTGTCTGAAACGACATGTTGACCCCAAGCGGTTCGTAGATCTCAAGTGGTACGAGGGAGCAAAGTGGCACAACACATTCTAAGAAATCTTCATTTTTGTCAAACGCAACCGGTATTTTGTATGAATCGGTAATACTTTGTGATGAGTTACCAACCGACATTTTGTGATGACTTACCAATCCACCAATTGTTTGACGGTGCCAACACATTGACGGTGCTTCTTGTGTCGTGTTACTGAGTATGTCTAGATTAATTGAACCTAAGAAATTGTAATATAATCCTATTGGACCAACATGAAATCAGATTCCTTTAAAAGGACATCATGTCTAGGGTTTTAAGTTGTTGCTGAAAGGGTTAATGTTGAGCTAGGGTTTAAGGTGGAAGTTGAGAACGATCTTATCTGAGAAGCTCAAATTGTAACTGTGAGAGAGAGAGAGAAGATTGAAGTAATGCTGGAATGCATTAGTTGTGAGCAATATTGGATCTAACCAAGTAGTTTGTGCTATTAGATAGATCAAACACTTGTTGATTACTCACATCTTTGACAAGTCTGTAGCCCTTAACTAGGTAGGCCTCAAAGCCTTTGTAAAATCCTCTAACAAGGTGGTTCACACATGTAAATCTAAAATCCTCTAACAAGGTAGTCTTTAATCGAACTTATCTCCTAACGGAGATTGAGATTCCTAACAGGATCCATTCTGGTGAAGAACATTGCAAGACCTTAACCGTTCTGACCTTAACCGATCTGCTTTCTATTCTACAGATAGTGACTTGTGAGTTCCATCTCACTGTGGTTTTTCCTAGTTGGGTTTCCACGTCAAATATCTTGTGTTATGGTTGTATTGCTTTTGTGGGTGAATGCTTTATTCACATTTTGGTTTGCATGTGTGGTAACCGGTTTGACTGTTAGACTGCTTTACCGATTTATCTTTAGACTGTGTAAGCGTTTTAGTTCAGAGATTTTTGGCATACTAATTCACCCCCCCTCTTAGTATTCATCAATTGGTATCAGAGCCTACTTTTCTATAAGTTTAACCACTTGGAAAGAGATATGGGGGAATACACCATGAGGGAACTTACTCAACGACTCACTAAGTCTAAGCAAGCCTATGATGATCTTATGGTCAAATACAAGGCATCTCAAGCAAAAAGGAGAGAACATGCAGAAAAGCTGATGGAACTATCCGAAAGTAGTTTTGAAGATGAAGCTAACATGGAAGCCATGATTGCTGAAGTAAATAAGCTGAATGATTCAAACTCCAATCTGAGAAAGGAGTTGGAAGGACTGACTATTAGGTTTAGTCAAGAGCTTGAGAACCGAAGAAAAGATGAAGATCGGATAAAGGATAGAGATCATGAGATCTCTAAGTTGAAATAAGAGATTAGTGCACTGACTGCTTTCCTTCATGAGAGCATAATGGAAAAAGAAGACATGCAAGAAGAATTGAACATAGCCATCTCAGAAAATGCAAGTCTAATGGAGACAAACACTGCTATTTCCAAAGAACTCTTTGAGTCAAAGGAAATACTTGCTAAGTTTGGCAAAAGTACTGTCAAGCTAGAGCAAAAGCTTGAGTCATCTAGACCGACAAAGAATACCAATGGTCTTGGTTTTTCTGGACATGAGGAAGGAGAATCCTTAGGAACAAATGCTGAAGCATCAAAGAAGCAACCGACACTCAAAGGAAAAGGTAAGCAAAAATTCAAACCTGTTTGCTTTAACTGTCTTAAAGAAGGACACATTGCCAATGTATGTAGGAGCAAAGCCTACAATAATTTTCCTTACTTTGTCAACAATGTACCTAGATCAAATAAGTTCAATGGTCATTGTTATGCATGCAACAAGTTTGGGTATAGAGTATTTGAATGCAAGTCTGTAATGGATAACACTAGAAGATATCCTCAGAGGACCCAAGGAATTGGTCCTGAACCTTTTATGAACCGGAACCACAACTGGTTTAATGTCTTCAATCATCAGTCAAGAAGCGGTGGTCATCAAGCGGCAACCGGATGGAGAGAAAGTTGTATGATCTATCATGGTCATGGTCACACTGCTGCAACATGCAGAAGGAAGAATGGAAATATGTACAATGGACCTTAGAGAGCACCTGGACTTGTTTGCTATCACTACAACAAATCGGGTCACATTGCAAGATTCTATAGAAGCAGAAAGCGTATATCTGATGATATATCGGTCACTCAGGAAGGAGAAATCGATGTTGAAAAAGTTTAAGGAGACATGAAGAAAACATGGAAGAAGAAACCAATAATGTCGGAAGAGGAACCGGTTTCTGCACCTAGTGTGGAAATATTGGAACCGACAAACTAAGCCTTAAAGGCTTAGGGGGAGCAAATGGCGAAATGATTTCGAACCCCGAGTTGACACCGATAAAAGACCTTAACCGGTATGCGATACCTGTCGCTTGGTAGAAGACCGGAAACGGTAAAAAGGCAAATTAGGGTTTACGCCCTAATAGAGGAGCATTAATGATGGTAGGTGAGAGACATGTATAAATGCATTTTTCAAATCATGTATAAATTAGGGTTTAAAGTTTTCAAGTGCAAAGCGAAGAAAAGGTGATTTGAGCTTAGATTTCAAGAAATTGAATAACCCTGAAAGAGATTCAAATCTAGTTTGCAAGCGGTAGTGGAGAACACAAAGCGGTGATTTGGCATCCGACGGAGAGTGAAGTGAAGCTGAATCAGGAAGCCCTAAATTTGCATTTGAAAGGTATTTTTTGTGTTCTTGAAATACTCTTCAATGGCTTCTGCATCACATACCAGTTCAAGTACATCAATTGAGTCAGAAAGTTTTATTAAGAGGAAGTCTAAATATAATGCTTTGTCACAAGTTCCGGCTGGAGTTATAGTCAAAGAAGGAATTTCTGATTATATTGATTGCAAAATAGAAGACCTAGGGTCTTTAGCCATTCACACTCAGTTAGGACTATTTTGCGGCAAGGACAAAAAGATCAAACTAGAATTTAGTGTCATAGAGAAGAAGAAATTCCACAACGCAGTATATTTTCTGGAAGATTTCATGGAGGATCATATCAGAATTATTTTGAGCAGAGTCCATGGTGACAAGATGTACTTGGAGAGGATGCATGATATCATGCCTTAGGCAATTCATGCAGTCACCAGTTTCTGCAACACAGGGGAAGTGCCAGCCCTGAGAAAAGTGAGCAAAACGGAAATGACCAAGCTCACTAGTTCAACAAGTGATTCATGGGGTATGACAGTCAATCCTATCAAGGATGATTTGGTGAAATACGCCTGCATGGTGATAGGATACAGAATGTTTTCAGCTAGCAGGATTAATTCTGTATCTGCTACAGTGGTAAATGCCGCTTACCGAATGATAAAAGAGGATGCATCTTTCGACTTATGCACCGGTATGCAAAGGCAACTCCTATTAAATCTTAAGGCAATCAAACAGGACAACTCACTGAGGTTTAAGTTTGGACAACTACTGGTAGGGTTGTTTTTTTATTTTCAAGGCTACTTTTTGGGTGTAGGAGATGTCCAGTGGTCCCTTGACCAACCGGTAACCAAGCAGATAAATGAAAGTGTACAAGCCATTGGAACCGGCTACCCTGAGGTACTGAACAAATATTTTGATGAGTTTAGAAGAAAGATGAGTCAGAGGGTAAGAATCTTAGGTGACATAGTGAAGAAATACGAAGATGACATCTGTTTCACTATTTAGGTGGACAAATGTTTAATGGAGGCTATTGAGCCTAGAATGGAGGAAGTGGAGCCTATGGGCTATGAAGTTATGTTTGACATGCTGGAAGGGTATACCTCAGCCCTTATTGCCTCGCCTCTTGATCCAAAGGCTAAGAGGACCAGAACCTACTTGGAGAGGATTGCACCAGTTGAAGAACCATCGATGAAGAAGGGAAAAGAACTGGCAACTAAGAAAGCTAAGGCAATGCCTGCAACATTGGCACCGACTACCACTACAACTCCAAGAGTGACCAAGCGGTCACCGACAAAGAAGAAACCGGAGGTAACACCAGCAAAAGTCTTCGAAAGAAAGAGGAAGACTAAGGCAAATGAACCAGACTCCAAAGAAACCGAGTCTGATGAACAACCAAAGAAGGCAAGATAGACAAAGAAGATGAAGAAGAATGAACCAACAGTATCCGCACCAGTAAATATAGACATCTCTTCATACAAACCTTTGACACATTGTCAAAGAACAGTAAAAAATATTAGGAGAAAGTTACTTCATGATTTAATAGACTATTATGATGAATTTAATAGTGAAGAAAAAGATGAAGTACTACAGGAAATCATTCTTTATTTATGTAAAAATGACTGGTCACCATCAGAGATTAAATCTCAGACACCGGATTCATTATTTAAAGCATTAGATAATAAATGGCGCATTGCCATTGAAAAGGAACAAGAGATTAGGGAGAAAGTCTTTGCACAGTACTTCCCTGAACTCTCAAATTCAGAATTATTTGATGCCTTGGATCAAAATAAAGGTCTCTTCTTCACAAGGAGAAGAAGACTCTGGTTGTTGGAGGGGAGAGTTGATGATGTTGAAAAAGATACACATTAGCATATGGCTCATGCTGTCAGCTCTCACAAAGCACAAATGGCCAACCTCCAATCAGAAAAGGAACCGGTTATTTCCAAACTGGATGAGGTCTTTGATGAGGAAGGAAACCTGGTGGAAGAACCAATCGACACCATCGATGTCGATGCCCTGGATGTAGAAGATATCACTTAGGACATACCTTCTGAGGGAACTGGATAGGGGCAACAAGCCAATCAGAGTGGTGAACAAGCTGAGGGCACACAACAAGCGGCAAAGGAACAAGAAGAGAAAAAGAAGAGGGATGAAGATGAGAAACAAAAGAAAGAGGAAGAGAAGAGAAAAGAGGAAGAGGAGAAACAAAAAGATGAAGAAAAGAAGAAGCAAGAAGATGACAGGAAAAAGATAGAAGAAGAGGATAAGGAAAAAAAGAGAAAGAAGGAAGAAGAGGAGAAGAAGAAGAAGGAAGAGGAAGAGAAGAAGAAGAAGGAAGAGAAAGAACAAAAGAAGAAGGAAGAAGAAGCACAAAAGAAGAAGGAAGAAGAAGCAAAGAAGAAGGTAGAAGCAGAGTAGAAGCAAAAAGATGAAGAAGACAAGAAGAAGATGGAAGAGGAAGAGAAGAAAAAGAGAGAAGAGAAAGAGAAGGAAGAGAAGGAGAAGAAAAAGAAGGAAGAAGCAGACAAGACAATCGAAGCGATGAAGAGCACACAGATGGAGACTCCTAAGGCAACCGGTAGCCAAGCCAAACCGGCTGCTATCTTGAGTCCTATTGACCTCGAATCTACAAGTGAGTTTGAGCTTATGTAGAGCATCAAGGTTGCCCAAGAGTGCCTTGAAGGCATTCGCAGGAAAAGGGAACAAGATATTATACAGGCGGCCATAGACACACTTACCGGTTTAATCCCCGGTACTAATCTTCCTGACACTGAATCATCACTAGCACAACTCAAACTTCTGTGTATTGTAGTGGATGATCAGGTGCAGATTCTAGAAGAAGTAGCAAAGGCCAATGTAAAGAAAGAGCACCAAAAAGCTCTTAATGTTGTTCTAGTGAAGAAGTTGAATGAGCTTAGGACTGAACTGCTGAAAGATTTAAAGGACATAAGGAATGCCTTGGATGAGGGTAACTTGCTACTCAACAAAATCTATCAACCTCATATGTTCTGTGATGATGTGCTAGCCAAGAAGCAACAACTTCAAATGGACTTACAGTCCTACTTGGGCACATTCAAGACTCCTTATGATTCCTTTGCAGCATATGGGCAAACCGTTCATCGGTTCCAGGTCCAGTCAGCCAAGATGGAGCAAGAGATCAATACACAGTCTAGGGATTTGTAGGAGCTTCAACTGGTATTACTTCCACGATTGAAAATTCTTTAGAAGTGTTATCTGAACCTGGGTGCCCTGACAGTCACACAGGAACTAAGCATAGTAGATGCCATGGAGGAATAGGTATCCCAGATGCAGACAGAGAAGGAAGTGGCAACCTCCCTACTTGAGTCTTGGTCCCTATCCATGAAACAATTTTTGTAGGACTATAAATCGGTTTTTGACAAGTATCATTCATTATTGTCATAAACTTTTTTATATATATGGAAATAGGGTTTTTCAAGCGGTACTTTGTCATTATTGGCAAAGGGGGAGAAGTATATCTAGTTTTTGGTTTTAAAAATTTGATCTTCTGACACAGGGGGAGAAGTATCTATTTTAAAATTTTGATATATTCTGTGATATATGCTATATGCTCTGATGATTATGCTCTGTATGCAAAATTTCTATACACTGTTGATTAAGGAATATTGTATATGCTTAGGGGGAGCAATTTTGTTAATGGCAAGTTTTTGTTGTAAAACACTTAGATGTCAAAATTTTATTTTCCTAAGTGTTGCCATCAATGCCAAAGGGGGAGATTGTTGGCATTTTTGTTGTTTATGTTGTGATTGTCATTGATGGACACACACTTGTATTGAGATCCCCTTTATATGTATGAGCTTGTGCTCAACCGGTATTTGTTCCAACCGGTATGTTGTATACTAGTCTTTAGACTAGTGGTGATTTTGCGGAATGTGTTTCCCGGTCTAAAACGACATGTCGACCCCAAGCGGTTCATAGATCTCAAGCAGTAGGAGGGAGCAAAGCGGCACAACACATTCTTACCAGTCTTCATTTTTGTCAAACCAGCAACCGGTATTTTGTATGAACCGGTAATACTCTGTGATGAGTTACCAATCCACCAATTGTTTGACGGTGCTGACACATTGACGGTGCTTCTTGTGTCGTGTTACTGAGTATGTCTAGATTCATTGAACCTAGGAAATTGTAATGTAATC
This sequence comes from Cryptomeria japonica, assembly GCF_030272615.1. Classification (NCBI taxonomy): domain Eukaryota; kingdom Viridiplantae; phylum Streptophyta; class Pinopsida; order Cupressales; family Cupressaceae; genus Cryptomeria; species Cryptomeria japonica. The sequence goes on from NC_081407.1 coordinate 86,610,228, forward strand.
CTATTGGAATGACATGAAATCAGATTCCTTTAAAAGGACATCATGTCTAGGGTTTTAAGTTGTTGCTGAAAGGGTTAATGTTGAGCTAGGGTTTAAGGTGGAAGTTGAGAATGATCTTATCTGAGAAGCTCAAGTTGTAACTATGAGAGAGAGAGAGAGAGAAGACTGAAGTAATGCTGGAATGCATTAGCTGTGAGCAATACTAGATCTAACCAAGCAGTTTGTGCTATTAGATAGATCAAACACTTGTTGATTACTCACATCTTTGACAAGTCTGTAGCCCTTAACTGGGTAGGCCTCAAAGCCTTTGTAAAATCCTCTAACAAGGTGGTTCACACATGTGGATCTAAAATCCTCTAACAAGGTAGTCTTTAATCAGACTTATCTCCTAACAGAGATTGAGATTCCTAACAGGATCTGTTTTGGTGAAGAACATTGTAAGACCTTAACCGGTCTGATTTTTATTTTGCAGATAGTGACATGTGAGTTCCATCTCACCGTGGTTTTTCCCAGTTGGGTTTCCATGTCAAATATCTTGAGTTATGGTTGTATTGCTTTTGTGGGTGAATGCTTTATTCACATTTTGGTTTGCATGTGTGGTAACCGGTTTGACTATTAGATTGCTTTACCGGTTTATCTTTAGACTATGTAAGCATTTTAGTGTAGATATTTTTGGCATACTAATTCACCCCCCCCTCTTAGTATTCATCATTTAGGGCACTCATCTCTTGTTTCAACTTGGAGATCTCAAAATCTCTTTCTTTCACTAGGTCTTCAACTTTTCTTCGGTTCTCAAGCTCTTGACACATCTGGATAGTCAGTCCCTCCAACTCCTTTCTCAGGTGGGAGTTTGATTCATTTAGCTTATTTACTTCTACAATTAGGGCTTCCATATCTGCTTCATCTGCAGAACTATTTTTAGATAGCTCCATCAGCTTTTCTGCATGTTCTCTCCTTTTTGCTTGATATGCCTTGTATTTGACCATAAGATCATCATATGCTTGCTCAGACTGAGTGAGCCATTGAGTAAGTTCCCTCAAGGTGTATTCCCCCATATCTCTTTCCAAGTGGTTAAAATTTTAGAAAGGTAGGCTCTGATACCAATTGATGAATACTAAGAGGGGGGTGAATTAGTATGCAAAAAATCTTCGAACTAAAACACTTTATAAGACTAGCAATAAATCGATAAAATAGTTTAACAGACAAACTAGTTAACAAACATGCAAACCAAATAACTAATAATGCATTTACCCACAGAAGCACAAACACCATAACATAAGATATTTGACGTGGAAACCCAAATGGGAAAAACCACGGTGAGATGGAACTCACAAGTCACTATTTGTAGAATAGGAACTAGACCGGTTAAGGTCTTACAATGTTCTTTACCAGAATAGATCTTGTTAGGAATCTCAATCTCTGTTAGGATATAAGTCCGATTAAAGACTACCTTGCTAGAGGATTTTAGATCACAGATGTGAACCACCTTGTTAGAGGATTTACAAAAAGGCTTTTGGGCCTACCCGGTTAAGGGCTACAAACTTGCCAAAGATGTGAGTAATCAATAAGTGTTTGATCTATCTAATAGCACAGACTGCTCGGTTAGATCCTTGATAGCTAGTTCTTAATGCACTCCTGCATTACTTCAGTCTTCTACACATTCATATTCTTTCCAACTCCTCAACCACCTTAAACCCTAGAAACAACATAAACTCTTTTCTACGACCTCATCAACAACCTAAAACCTTAGACATGATGTCCTTATAAAGGAATCTGATTTCATGTCGGTCCAATAGGATTACATTACAATTTCCTAGGTTCAATGAACCTGGACATACTTGGTACCATGACACAAAAAACACCGTTATAGTGTCAGCACCGTTAAACAATCGGTGGATGGTAACTCATCACAAAATGTCGGTTGGTAACTCATCACAGAGTATTACCGGTTCATACAAAATACCGGTTGCCAGTTTGTCAAAATGAAGACTGGTAAAAATGTGTTATGCCTCTTTAATCCCTCATATCGCTAGGTATCCATGGACCGCTTGGGGTCAACATGCCTCTTCAGGCCGGTAAACACATTCTGCAAAACATCAATAGTTGAAAGACTATAATACAACATACCTACAACATAGTGGTTGGAACAAACACCAGTTGTGCTCTAACTCAGACATATAAAGAGGATCTTAATGCGAGTGTGTGTCCATCAATGACAATCACAACATGAACATTAAAAATGCCAACAAAGCTTACCTAGTTAGGGGATTTCAATTCAGTTGTAATTGTTAGAAAACAACAGGAGTTTGCTGATCTGTTTGAATAACACTACACTTGCTTGTTTAGATCCTTTTCATGCTCCTATCTGCCTTTACTCAAACTACAAATACATCATCTAGTTCGGCAACCACACACTCAACTAAAACTTTTCCAACTTTGAAACTAAATAACTCATCGACCTTATAAACAAATCAATTAGGTCGATAACACAACAAAAACCTAATTCTCTCATAGAGATTACAAACAAGTCGGTTCAAGTATGACCGTTGGATTACATAGCAATCTCTACACATCAATCAAGAAAACCTCGATCTCTCCTTGATCACCGCTCATAGAACTCAGTAACTCATCACGCGCTTTGCATTACATGTAATATACTTGCTCATTCCCTAGACAAAAAACGTTTAATCAATGCACCAAAATCACTTTGAAATTCTCTTCATATAATAATCATACGTGTCATAATCATTACCGCTCATCATCAGATCATAAACCAATATAGCCAATTCACCAAACTTAATCTATTAGGGTTTATCAAATCAACAGGTAGGGTTTACCGGTTCAACTCTCCAATATAGAGCAATACTAGTTCAGTTCACAAATTCTTCCTACCGGTTACAAAACATCATTACAACAATATCATTACCGGTTAATTAACATCAATAATGTAACATAACATATCATTAATGCAATCTTCATGTAAATTCCAACAATCTCCCCCTTTGGCATTGATGGAAATACAAATACCATTGATTGTTGTGATTGTGAATAGGAATCCTAGTTTACTTTACCAAGCATTCACCTTGTCTTCCACTTGTCTTCCTTCTTTTTGTCAATCATACAAATCACATAGTTCTTCTCCCCCTTTGACAACAATGCCATATTGAAAGTAAAATATGCAATGTCAAGTTTCATTGTTCAACATCAACAACCTGCAACTTGATGCTCCCCCTATGGAATAACTCCACTTCTACACCAATCCTGCTTGAAAATTCTGCAAGTAGCTTCAGGACTGATATAATCTACATCATGCTCAACTGACCTCATGAAGGGGTAAAACTCCTATCTAACTTCTAAGATACTCAAAAGTAGTCTTAGGCAGAGGTTTAGTAAAGATATCTGCAAGATTCTCCTTGGTAGAAACATGCTCCAAGATCACATCTTTACTTTGCACTTTTTCCCTTAAGAAATGATACTTCAATTCAATATGTTTGGTTCATGCGTGCAAAACAAGGTTCTTGGAAATATTTATGGCACTTTTATTTATTGGCGGTTCATATAAATTTCCATTTTAATATCACCTTATTGAGTCATGTCCCTAACTGGTCCTTTGGTCGGGTTGTGTTTCTTGAATTTTCTGTGCAATTCAGTCTTCGCAGTCTTCTTTATTTAAGTTTCACTGTGCTGAACTTGAACCTTGAATTTGAACCTTTGGGGTTCAAGGTTCAAAGTTCAACAAGCATCATGTTAAAGTTTATTTCCCCGCATGGCTTTATAAGTTTGTTTCAGTGTTTGTCGATGTTTAGCATTGGTTGAACCTTGAACTTGAACCTTTCGGGTTCAAGGTTCAAAGTTTAATATTTGTCATGTATATGTTTTTGTGTTGCTGTTGTTCTTCAAGGTTCAAAGTTCAATGTTTGATTTATTGGAAATCATATGACTTTTCATAAGGTGGTGGTGCAAATTTTAAGGAACGGCTAACAGCGGCAGAAAAAGGGAATATTTTTTCTTAATGATTTAAAAGTTCTCATTTATAGCAAGTATGGCGTGGGAATCCATGTTTTCAGATATGAAGTGACTTGTTATTAAATGCATGTTCGTTTGAGATCATTTCAGAGTAATGTCACACGAGTGAAGAGTAATGATGATAACTTATGGAAATCATGAGTAAGATTTTCTCAACTATTTTAAATTGAGCAGTTGTCTTGTCGAGATTGTCGTTTGTGAAACATAAGTTTTAAGGAGAGTTTTTGGAGCGAAAGAAAAATAGACTGCGATAGGGGTTTTGCAGATGACAGAGGAAGGTATGTTCAATTTCCTAGTCAATATAGCATTATAATAGACATTGAGAAGATTGTTGATGATTATGGATATAACTGATTAAGGATGTTTACTGTCTTGATATTATTATTTTGTCATTAATGTCAAGAAATTGATTTTCTAATTCAGTATGATGTTGCCATATCTTGAGAAGTATGATTTGAAGACTATAAAGATGTTGGTAAAAGACACAGAAAGAATATGATGAATAAGGGGATGAATAAGGTATTCAATGGGCAACTATTACCGAGTCAGACAATGATGAGATCATGATGTTTAGATTGTTTTAACATCATACATATGTTGTAAATTGTAAAGGTTAATACTATACTATGTTATCAAGCAAAGAACCTAGTTGGTAAACCCTAAGGAACCTAGTCGATAAACCCTAAGGAACCCAGTCGGTAAACCCTAAGGTTATCGCTATCGGTTAATGAAGGCGGAATGTCTACCGAGTGAAGTTTAGTATTTACCGAGTTGTAATCGAGTTGTAATTGAGCTATAACAAAATGCATTAAATGTTTACATGCGTTATTTAATGAAGGAAGCTGATGAGCTAGAACTGATTAAATGATTGGTATACCGTAAATATAGTTTGTTAATGAATCTATGGCAAAGTAAAGTCGGCATGAAGATCTACAACACAGATTGCACCGCAATACCCTAGCACAAGTTCCAAGAAATATATGCAAGTTCCTAGGCGGGGTAAAACATTTTCAGATCAAAAGATGCATTGAACCTGGATAAGATTGAAGATCTAATGGCTATGATTGATCATGGGAAATGTGATCAAGGAGATTAAGCGGTTAGCTAATTGTTTATAAATAGGAAACTGTTGATAAACAATGTATGCATAAGGATGCTACATAGTGATTACCAAGCACAAAAGCTTGAAGACCTGTTTGAATAATAGAGTATAGAAGCCCTATAGATGGACAAGATTAGTTCTATGTCTAGATTGTATTGAACAAATAAGAATCTGCTTTAGCATTTTAGATATGAAGTTGCAGATAGATTTTTATTACTGTTATTTTGTGAAAGTGACAGAAAATCTCTTAACCGAGTGGACTTAACAGTCTTATTTGTAAAACCCTCTAGCAAGGTGACATTTTGATTGAGTGTTTGAAATCCTTTAACAAGGTCACTTCTAACAAGGTGAAGATCCTAACAGATCTGAGGGAAATCCCTTAACCAGGTCACATCTAGCAATGTGTTTGTAATCTTTAATAGGATTTGCTTTTAACCGAGCATACTCTAGAAGAGTATATTTCTTAGTGGGTCCAAAATCCCACAGTGGTTTTTCCCTATTTGGGTTTCCATGTTAAATCTGGTGTTATGAGGTTTATGATGTTTCTATGCTTTTGAGTTTGCATATTTGACAGTTATTGTTATATTACTAAAGTATATGTTATCGAGGTTGAATTTGATGTTTTTATGGAAGATTAAGTTTGTATGATTCAGCCCCCTCCTCTCATCTTGTTGGCTAATGGATCTATACTTATATTAAGTATTAGAACTATCAATTGGTATCTGAGCTTTGGACTCGGGAAGAAAAGTTTAAAGGCACTTGAGTTAAAGATCCAAAGATGTATAAGAGGGATGCACCAAAGCTGAACAAGTCAAGTTTCTCTACATGGCAGAAAAGGATGAAGCTACATCTATCAGGAGTTGGAGAATATGCTGTATACTATCTGGAGAATGATTTTGTTACATCGAGCACCTATCCATTGACTATGGAAGAGATAAAGGCAAAGCAAGAACATATTCAAGCAATGGTTGAAATAACATCTACATTGACCGACTCAGAGTTTAATGATCTAGAAGGCTAGAATGATGCAAAGGCAATGTGTGATAAGCTCATATCAGTGTATGGAGGAGATGAACATGTTCAAAGAGCAAAAGTAGATAGTCTAAGAGGACAACTTGAATCTATGAGGATGAATGAAGGTGAGAACATAACTTAGTACAGTACAAGACTAAAGGAGATTGTCAATCAAATCAAAGGAACAGGGGGAACTATTGAAGAAACGGATATAACAAGTAAGTTGTTAAGAACCCTTCTACCAGCTTATGCAATCCGAGTCTTTGCAATGAATGAATTGAGGTTTGTACCTAATATGCTAGTTTCTTTAGATGCTACTACTGGTAAGCTACATGCATTTGAGTTAAGTAACTTTGATAACAATGGATCTTCGGTAAATAAAGTTGAATCTGCATTTAGTTCTTTTCATCCTGATGAATCTAATGATTTCAATGAAAGAAAGTATAAGTACTCTGAAGGAGATCACAGTGGAGCAAGTGAAAGATTTTGTAAGAACATGGAAGAAGTACACAAACTATATGAGGAAATCAGAAGCAAGAAGAGTTTGAAGCACTATTAGCCAGAAGGTTACCGAGAGGCAAAGGTAAGTATAAAGGAAAGCTACCTTTGAAATGTTTCAATTGTGATAAGATAGGACATATAGCTTCTAACTATCCTGACAAAGATTCTACTGAAAATAGATATTACTGAGATGACAGACAAAAAGATAATCATTAAAGAGGACATCGAGACTTCAGAAGAAGAGATAGAAAGACATGCTTAATAGCTGATGAGGAATCTAACGATGATAAATCGGATGAAACTGATACAGAGGAAGTAGTTTATGTGGCTATCAAAGATGGATCAGATGAAGAATGGTATGAAGAAAAAGCCCTAATATCTCACATAAACACTAATGATTCTTGGATCATAGATAGTGGATGCTCACATCATATGATAGGAGATAAACATAAGTTTGTTATATTAGAAGATTATGATGGAGGCTATGTCAGATTTAGTAATCATGCACCATGTTTGGTGAAAGGTAAAGGATCTATAACACTTCTTGACAATGCAAGATGCAATGATGTTTATTGGGTTGAAGGTTTGAAATACAATTTGTTGAGTGTAGCATAGCTAAACAACACAGGTTACCGAATAGAATTTCAGAAAGGAATTGTCAAAGTTCATGACAAGAATGGAAAGTTAGCTGCTACTGGGACACAAACAAAAGGTAACACATTTCACCTTGACTCAACTCGTAACAAGTGTTTGTATGCAAAGATAGATGATACCTGGTTATGGCATAAAAGGTTTTGTCATGTAAATTTTGATAATCTGATCAAAATAAGCAAGAAGCACCGAGTAAGAGGTCTAACAAGTCTTGAAAAACCTAAGAATGCTATGTGCCGAGGATGCCAAATGGGTAAGATGACAAGATCAAGCTTTACAAGTAAGTCTTACACTTCTAAGGGAATTTTAGATCTAGTGCACACTGATCTTTGTGGTCCTATGAAAGTTCAAAGTTATTATGGTGATAAATATTTCATATTATTTGTGGATGACTATTCAAGGATGATGTCAGTAATGTTCTTAAAAGAAAAATTAGAAGCTTTTCAAATGTTTAAATGGTACAATGAAAGAGTTGAAAATGAAACAGGAAGACAACTGAAATGTCTTAGATTAGATAGAGGAGGAGAGTTCACATATGATGAATTCAACTTATTCTGCAATGATCATGGTATTAAAAGACAAGTCTCTGCACTGAGAACTCCACAGTAGAATGGAATAGTTGAGAGAAGAAACAGATCTATTGTGGATTGTGCTAGAACACTGATGATTGAAAAGAAGGTGCCACAAACATTTTGGAGAGAAGCAATAAGCACAATAGTTTACACCCTGAACCGAGTACAATTGAAGAAAGGTACTTTGAAGACACCATATGAAATCTGGTATGATAAGAAACCTAATGTAAGTTATTTTAAAATCTTTGGAAGTAGATGCTATGTACACAAAGATGATAGAAATGGAAAGTTTGATTGGAAGAGTGAAGAAGGAACATTTCTATGTTATTCTTCTAGAAGCAAAGCATTTAAATGTCTGATCAAATCATCTAAAAAAATAGTAGAAAGTGCAAATGTGAAAATTGATGAATTTGCAGAAAGAAATGATGAAGGAAATTCCAAGGAACCAGAAGACTATGATGAATTTGTCTATGTTCAACTGAGAAGTCTTACCGAGAAGACTGTTGAAGAAAATGAAGAGAATATCCAGTTACCGAGTGATGAAGAAGATCATACAGAGCCTACCGAGCCTATATTAGCCAAGTATGTCAGAAGACATCATGCACCAAGTCAAATTATAGGATATAAGGATGATCCAGTGATGACAAGGAACAAACTGAGACAGAACACATGTTTGATATATGAATTTGAACTGAGAATAGTGAAAGAGGCATTTAATAGTGAATATTGGATAAATGCTATGACAGAAGAGATTGATCAAATCAAGAAGAATGACACATGGACACTAATCCCAAGACCGAAGGACAAAAATGTAATCAGTACAAAGTGGATTTTCAGAAACAAGCTAAATGAAAAAGGAGAGGTCATTCGAAACAAAGCAAGACTAGTTTGCAAAGATTATGCTCAAGAAGAAGGAATTGATTATGGTGAAACTTTTGCACTTGTTGCTAGACTTGAAGGAGTAAGAACATTGTTGGCATATGCTACTTTCAAAAATTTCAAGGTATATCAAACGGATGTCAAATCTACATTTCTGAATGGAATATTAGAAGAAGAAGTTTTTATTGAACAACCTGAAGGATTTGTTGAAGACAATAATAAAGATCAGATATGTAAATTGAACAAAGCTTTATATGGTTTGAAACAAGCACCTAGAGAATGGTATGAAAGATTGCACTCTTATTTGATTAAGATTGGTTTTATAAGGACAAGTGAGAACAACAATATGTACATGAAAAATGATGAAAATGGAATACTGATCTCAGCTATATTTGTTGATGATATTATATTTTGTGGAAATGACTCTTTATGCAAGAACTTTGGAAATGAAATGAGCAAAGAATTTGAAATGTCATTAATCGGTGAGATAAAGTATTTTATAGGTCTATAGATACTGCAAATAAAAAATGAGATTTTCATTACTCAATCCAAGTACATAAAGGAAATCTTGAAGAAATTTGGAATGGAGGATTCAAAACCAGTAAGTACTCCTATGAATACCAACTGTAAATTATCAAAGAATGATGAATTTGCATTTGTTGATAAGACACTTCACCGATCCATGACTGGAAAGCTACAATATGTTGTTCATAGCAGACCAGACATAGCACATGCAGTAGGTATAGTTGCAAGATTCTTTGCAGATCCTAAGGAAACACACATGACAGCAATCAAAAGAATTTTTAGATACTTGAAAGGCACTGAGGATTATGGCTTAGTATATTAGAAAGAAAATGATTTTGATTTAAAAGTTTATACTGATGCTGATTGGGCAGGCAACATTGATGACATAAAAAGCACAAGTGGAGGAGATTTCTTTTTAGGAGAAAGACTAGTGAGTTGGCTTAGCAAGAAATAAGGATGTGTTTCACAGTCAACAGTAGAAGATGAATACGTTGCTGCAGCATTGAATTGTACCAACATTGCATGGATCAAACAATTGTTGGAAGGTATAAATGAGAAAGTTACCGAGCCAGTAACTATATTCTGCGACAATACTAGTGCCATTAACATTTCAAAGAATCCTTTTATGCACTCTAAGACAAAGCACATCTCTATCAAATATCATTATCTTAGAGAAGAAGCTCAAGAGAAGAAAGTGGTGTTGGAGTATGTTAGCACAAAGGAACAAATAGCAGATATCTTCACCAAGCCACTACCAAGGGACACTTTTGAATATCTCAGAAGTAAGTTAGGGGTCCTACCCCTATCTTCTACTCACTGACCGAGTTCAGTGAAAGCATCAATCTGATGACTCTATCGAATATCTTTTAGGAGTTGATGTTGCATTATACACTTTAGGATGTTTTCTAAAGGTGTACAGGAAATATTACGGGAAACAATATAGGGAACAGGAATTGAAGACAAAATGCTCTGACCGAGACTGCATTGATACACAACGGCAGGAAATCACTTCATACAGGAAGAAATTATGTTTTAGTTCATTACTTTTTGGCATTGTTGTCAAAGGGGGAGAAGAATAATAAAAAGGGGAGAAGTCTAATGTATGGGGGAGAAAGTCTGATGACAGCAGGAGAGCATTTTAGCATTTCAGAATCACTACAATCCAAATCTTTTAAGGTCAAATCAATTGGTTTTGCCATCAATGCCAAAGGGGGAGATTGTTGGCAATATAGCATTATAACAGACATTGAGAAGACTGTTGATCATTATGGATATAACTGATTAAGGATGTTTACTATCTTGATATTAGTATTTTGTCATTGATGTCAAGAAATTGATTTTCTAATTCAGTATGATGTTGCCATATCTTGAGAAGTATGATTTGAAGAATATAAAATGTCGGTAAAAGACATAGAAAGAATATGATGAATAAGGGGATGAATAAGGTATTCAATGGGAAACTATTACCGAGTCAGACAATGATGAGATCATGATGTTTAGATTGTTTTAACATCATACATATGTTGTAAATTGTAAAGGTTAATACTATACTATGTTATCAAGCAAAGAACCTAGTCGGTAAACCCTAAGGAACCTAGTCGGTAAACCCTAAGGTTATTGCTATCAGTTGATGAAGGTGGAATGTCTACCGAGTGAAGTTTAATATTTACCGAGTTGTAACCGAACTATAACAGAATGCATTAAATATTTACATGCATTATTTAATGAAGGAAGCTGATGAGCTGGAACTGATTAAATGATTGGTATGCTGTAAATATAGTTTGTTAATGAATCTATGGCAAAGGAAAGTCAGCATGAAGATCTATAGCACAGATTGAACCGCAATACCCTGACACAAGTTCCAAGAAATATATGCAAGTTCCTAGGCAGGGTAAAATATTTTCAAATCGAAAGATGCATTGAACCTGGATAAGATTGAAGATTTGATGGCTATGATTGATCATGGGAAATGTGATCAAGGAGATTAAGTAGTTAGCTAATTGTTTATAAATTTGAAACTGTTGATAAACAATGTATGCGGGCAAGTGTATGCACAGGGATGATACATAGTGATTACCAAGCACAAAAGCTTGAAGACCTATTTGAATAACAGAGTATAGAAGCCCTGCAGATGGACAAGATTAGTTCTATGTCTAGATTGTATTGAACAAATAAGAATCCGCTTTAGCATTTTAGATGTGAAGTTGCAGATAGATTTTTATTATTGTTATTTTGTGAAAGTGACAGAAAATCTCTTAATCGAGTGGACTTAACAGTCTTATTTGTAAAACCCTCTAGCAAGGTGACATTCTGATTGAGTGTTTGAAATCCTTTAACAAGGTCACTTCTAACAAGGTGAAGATCCTAACAGATCTGAGGGAAATCCCTTAACCGGGTCACATCTAGAAATGTGTTTGTAATCTTTAACAGGATTTGCTTTTAACCGAGCATACTCTAGAAGAGTATATTTCTTAGTGGGTCCGAAATCCCACAGTGGTTTTTCCCTATTTGGGTTTCCACGTTAAATCTGGTGTTATGAGGTTTATGATGTTTCTATGCTTTTGAGTTTGCATGTTTGACAGTTATTGTTATATTACTAAAGTATATGTTACCGAGGTTGAATCTGATGTTTTTATGGAAGATTAAGTTTGTATGATTCACCCTCCCCTCTCATCTTGTTGGCTAACGAATCTGTACTTACATTAAGTATCAGAACTATCAGCTACAGTTTTTAAAAGATCTGGGTATATTGTTTAGCTGCTTGTTTCTGTTTTATTTATTTTCTACTTTATCTGATTTGATTGGGAAAAGATTATGGGTTAAGCATGAGGCCGACTTTGCCTAAATTAGCAAGCTCTTCTTCCCTTGTGAGTTCCTTACCAGAGCTAGTTGATATGGCTCTACTTCAATTATATGTAGATATTTTCTTAGAAAGAGTGAGGAACCCAATTGTTGATTCTATGTTGAAAGATATTGCACAAAGTCATTTATTGGAAGCAGCGACATTTCCCATAGCTACCCCTTGTCCTGAGTTGGTTTTAGAGTGCATGAATCACTATGACAAGGTTAACAAGTGCATAAAGAGAAATAATGGTGAGATTATGTTGTCTATTGATAGAGAGACAGTAATGGCAGCCATGGGTATCCCACATCGGGAACCCTATGAGGATTGGACTATTGGAAAGTCTTATGGGATTTATTCCAAGATGAAACAGTATTTCAGAACCATTATTAAACGAAATTGGCTTCTAAAGTATCAAAAGGGCGGCTCAAGGCTGCCAAGGCCATTAACCCGAGAGCATTTGATTCCTGAAATCAGGGATTTGGTAATAATGTTGAGTAGAATTAGGGGAAATTCATACTCCTTTTATTGGGATGACTGGATGTATTTCTTCATCCAAGTCGCTCTCGACAAAAACTGGTTCATTGAATGAGGCACAATAATTGCAGAAAGGTTGCATGAGGGTTTGATCAATTACGCTGGGATTTCAAATTTTTTTATGTCTTCATATATTTTCTACATGTTAGCTTGTGTGAGGGAGTGTCTTGGACTGTTCCATACAAAATGGGTTCAGGGTACCAAAATCTATGAGTAACACCCCCATTTGACCCTAAAAGGACATGTTGACAATTACCTTCGCTAGAATGATATATTTATTGGGAGGTTAACTTTTGAGTTACAAAGTAATTTTCATAGGAGAATGTCGGTTGAAGTTGTTGAACTAATCAACAATTATGGTAGCTTCTTTATTCAATTTAACCACTTCACTTATATAAGGGTTAGAGGCTTTAAAGGTGAACCCTTTAGGTTACCTAGATATGTTTCAGACTGTTGTGTTTTGATTGAAGTTTCCAGGCAATTAGCCTATGTTGTAAAGGATTCTGGTGAAGATTCTGGCACAAGTGGAATTTTTCCTATTGATTTAGGTCATTACAGTTGCAAGTTTGTTTCTGATGCACTGAATCTTGAATTGAAATTTCAAAGGTTTCATTTGAAAACTTTCGTGAAGAGAGATAATTTTGACAACAAAGGTTTTATTGCTCATTATGTGAAAATGACAATGCCTGATCAACATGTGCCACAGTTGGAAGATTACTGGGAAGACTACTTAGATGAATTTGAAGTAAGAAAAAGAAATTGGTCCAGGTTAACTCTGAAGCAGATTCTCAACATGAAGTTGCAAATGGATACCTCTGGTGTGACTACTGATAACGAAGATGTACTAGATCCAAAATTCATGAAACGGGTACACAATGAACCTCTTCTAGAAGTTGATTGGAGTAGAAGGATGGAGGATAATGTACATGCATGCACCTTCAATATAATTCGCATAATGGAGAATTGGCTAAGGGACTGCAAATTTCATCCGAGAAAGGCAACCAATTCAAGAAATAAGGGTGGAAAAAAGGAGATTGTAAGAAAAACCATTGTTTTAACTAGTATTCCTATTTCTGTTGCAGTAAAGAAGCAAGCTAAGATTAAAGAGGAAAAACTTGACTTTGAAGCTGCACATTCCATTGGTGGCCGAGTTACAAGATCAAGACACAAGAAGAATTTTTAGCTACCTGTCGCTCCATCTCATTCTTGATTTGGACGCTGAGGAAGTACAAGGCAATATGACAACACCTGTTTCTGATGCTAATGTCCAGGATTCACAGGTGCTTGATGTTCTGTCTAATATAGATAATGCTATGCTATTGACTTCAGGAGGGCCTTCACCCATGCAATTCAAATATCTAACTATGGCTCCTAAATGGTTGAGTGATTCAATTACCAAGAAAAGGAATGTTGTGCCTATTTCTATGTCAATGGAAGATGCCGTGAGTAAATGTCTAGGAAGAGCCATGAAGCCTAAGCGGCTAAAAGTGGAAACCATGATCAGTTTTGATGAGTGCACAAAACATTGGACTGCAAATATTGCTAAGCCTACATCCGATAAGGATGTTGCCACTGCCTCAGAGGCCGATTATACTATTGAGCGAGTTGATCTGGGGGTAGGAACTAGAGCGGTTGATGTGAAACATTTAGAAACTCCAACCAAAAGGATTATTTCTCGCAGTTGGAAGGATGAAAAGGATAAAGTAGAGTTGAAATAGATTTTAATGCAAATGGCTCAATACATCCACGCTCTACAGAATAGTTTGCTGTCAGTGTCCCAAAGCTCTATTCCCTTTAATTAAAATTCCCTGGTAAGTAGAAGTTCTTGGATGAAGTTCAAAGGAACAAGATGATCGCAAAGATTTTCTCTGAGTGGCTTACATCGATTGTGCATCAAGGAACTATTTATATATCGGATTTAGTTCAAATTTTCAAAGATGCCAATGATGTTACCAAGGAATTGGACGCTGACTTAGTCACATGGCAGAATGAAAAGACTAAATGGGCTGTGATTTCAAGGCAAATGCACGATATTCAGCGCTATGGCTTGATGAATTTTCTTGCTGAAAGACAAGTGCCAGGATTAGATGAAGATATAATGTTTATATGCAAAGAAAGTATAGAGTGGCATAACCAAATCATTGAGCAAGGTTATAGTGAGTTTGCCAGTCTGCGAAGTGAACTAACAACCCTAAGAACAACCATGCTAAAGGATCTGCACTGTGTAAATGTTTAGTTGCTTAAAGAGGATGGCCAGACTTTGGAAGATACAATAGAAATAGTCAATAAATTCAGCAGTTGCTTTAAGCAGATTAAGGTGGAAAAGTCCTTAGCCGTGGAAGATTTTACGAAGATTGCTAAAGTGGAGTCGATGCTTACAGTATGTCTAGATCAATTAGACTCTCACAGAGATAAAGTACAGCTGGTGAAAAGAAAGAAGGAACTCTGGAAGCAAAGGGTAATTCATATCAGCCTGCCACATGTAGTAGTAATCCAGGAATTCTCAAGGGTTCATCGAGAGTGGAGTGTAGTGAAAGCGGTTATGGTGTCCGCCCAAAATAGCAATCCGGGCAATTCAACTGAAACATAATTGACAACATGACTAGCACTGCTCGCAGTTGTATGCCAGCTTGTCTAGCTTTCTTTTTATTTTCAGTTATGCAGTTAGGACAGTTTCTCATTAACTCATTTCGAGTTAATTTTACCTTTGGTTGAACTATTGGTCTGTGGGCCTATTTATAAGCTTTGTAATGACTTTACATGGGTCTGCTAAGTTTTTCAAAAACTATCGCTTTAATTTTGGTTGAATACTTTATGTATGTGTTGGAAGTTGATGATCATTTATGAATGAAAATCAAATGACAATTTGTCTTTGGCTTCAAATCTGTGTGTTTGGTGTTTTAAATTTGATTTCGGTGATAATCTAATTCAAGAAAGAATCTGTCATAGCTTTTGATATGTGCAGAAAATATCAGTGAGATTCATCTTTTAAGGTTTTCATTTTGTTTTAGCATACATGTGAAGTCTGTCGACTTTACACAAAGAGTTATATATGAATCAATGCTTGTGTTCATTTGGTATTGATTGGTGAATACAATTACCTTTTTATACTTTTTGGTGAAAAGTATAATATTGGTTGTATGTAATTTGGAGCTGATTGAATTTCTATTAAAGGGAGTTGTACCTTAATTCAGAGGTTAATCAATATGATGATTTTCCAACTGTATGGTGAAATCTGTCTTTCATTTATTGGGCTAAAGAGTATAAAAGTTAAATAAATTGTGAGAGACAAATTTGTTTACCAACAATATTATCACATAAGATCTTTACAGGTTCTGAAATCTTCATCTTAAAACCTTCCAAAATGTGCCTCATCCAAATAGCTTGGGTACAATTCATGTAAGCTGCAACATACTCATCTTTAGCAGTAGATTGTGATGTACAACTCTGCTTCTTACTACTCCATGAAATAAGTCTTCCTCCAAGAAAAAATGCTCCACCGATTGTGCTTTTCCTGTCATCAACATTTCCTGCCCAATATGCATCTATGTACACCTTCAAGTCAAAGTTTCCTCCATATGGATACCATAATCCATAGTCAATAGTACCTTTCAAATATCTAAAAATCCTCTTGGTTGTTATCAAATGTGTTTCCTTAGGATTCTTCTAGAATCTAGAAACTAGCCCAACTACATGAGCTATATCCGGTCTGTTGTGAACAACATAATGCAATTTTACAATCATTGACTTGTATTCCTTCTCATCAACAGATGTGGATTCATCTTCCTTAGACAACTTACAACCTATAATCATTGGTGTCCCAACTAATTTAAAGTCACTCATACCAAATGTCTTCAAGACCTCTTTCACATACTTAGACTGTGTGATGAAAATACCATTCTTCATTTGTTGTATTTGCAAGCCTATGAATTTTTTATTTCACCCACCAGAGACATTTCAAACTCATTTTTCATTTCATCTGCAAAATCATTGCTCATGTCATCATTACCTCCAAATATGATATCATCTACAAAAACTTCACTGACCAGTATTTTATCTCCTTCAGATTTGAGATATATGTTGCTATCTTCACTGGTTCCCAGAAAACCTATCTTCATCATATGTGTATGAAGCCTTTCATACCATGCTCTCAATGCCTGCTTTAATCCATATAAAGCCTTATGCAATCTGCATACCATGTTTTTCTCATTAGTCTGAGCATAACCATCTGGTTGCTCAATGTATACTTCTTCTTCCAGTATCCCATTAAAAAATGCTAACTTAACATCCATCTGGTATACCTTGAATTTCTTATGTGCTACAAATGTAAGTAAAGTTCCTGACACCTTCTAGTCTTGCCACTGGTGCAAAAGTCTCACCATAATCTTCTCCTTCCTCTTGTGCATAACCTTTACAAACCAACCTATCTTTGTTGTGAACTACAACACCATCTTTACTCAACTTGTTCCTGAATACCCACTTAGTACCTATCACATTTTTATTTACCGGTCGGGGTACTAGGGTCCAAGTGTTGTTTTTCTCAATTTGGTCTAGTTCCTCCTCCATAGCTTTAACCCAGTGATCATTATCAAATGCTTCCTTAGCAGTTCTTGGTTCAATAGTGGAGATCATGCAAGAATTCTCTCTGATTCTTCTTCTGGTAAGTACTCCATCATCCTTATCTCCAATAATCTTCTCAGGATTGTGTTTGAGTCTCACATATCTCGGAATAACATGATCATTATATTTAGGTTCATCTTCTTCATTATCATCATCTTCTTCTGAATTTGTTTGTTCCGGTTGAACTGACACATCAGTATTTGCTTTACTTGTTTCAGGTTTCACAGTTTCTGGTTCCAAAAGAAAAATGCAAGGATCTTCATCCTTTTTCTCCAAACTGGTTTCCTCTAAGACTTTAGGATATTCATCCACTCGAACATCAACACTCTCAATAATTCTCTTTGTTCGGTTGTTAAAACACTTGTAGGCCTTACTCTTGGTGGAATAACCAAGAAATATACCTTCATCACTTTTAGCCTCAAATTTGCTAACATAATCACTTATCTTAATAAAACATTTGCTTCCAAATATCTTCAAATAATTAACATTAGGTGATCTTCCATACCAGTATTCATAAGGAGTCTTGCCCTTACCTCTCTTTACCATAATCCGGTTCATAGTGTAGACAGTTGTGCTGATAGCTTCCCTCCAAAAAGTTTTCGCTACACCTCCTTGTATCAACATCGTCCTAGCAGCTTCAAGAACTGGCTAGTTGTTTCTCTTTGCGATACCATTCTGTTGTGGTGTCCTTAGTGCAGAAAGTTGTCGTTTGATACCATTTTATTCACAATATCTAGTGAATTCCTCAGAAGTAAATTCACCACCTTGATCTGTCCTCAGACACTTTATCTTCTTACCACTCTCCTTCTCAGCTAAGGCCCTTAATGCCTTGAACTTACTAAAAGCTTTAGTCTCATCCTTCAAGAATGTGACCCACATCATCCTTGAGCAATGATCAGTGAAGATCATAAAATATCTGTCACCTTGAATACTTTTTGTCCTTATTGGTCCACAAAGATCTGTATGAACCAAATCTAACAAATGTTCCATTGAAAAAGATTTGCTCTTGAAAGTTGAGGATGTCATATTTCCCAATTGACATTCCTTACATAGAGCATTAACTGGTTTGTCCAGCTAAGGCAAACCTCTCACTGTCTTGGACTTACTCACTTTAATAATGTTATCAAAGTTTATATGACAAAATCTCCTATGCCAAAGCCAACTATCATCTATTTTTGCAATTAAATAGTTGCTAACTTTAGGATTAAGGTGAAACGGGTTACCTTTAGTTGGCTTCCTGGTTTCAATCAGTTCACCTTTGTTCCCATAGATTTTGCACATACCATTCTTAAACTCCAATGGGTATCCTTTGTCATTGAGTTGTGCCACACTCAAAAGATTGTCTTTAAACCTTCAACCCAGTAGACATCATCTCCATTGCTCTTTCCATTAAGATAAATAGTTCCCTTACCTTTAACCATGCAGGGTGAGTCATTACCAAATCTTACAACTCCGCCATCAAATTCCTTCAAAGAAAGAAATTTTCTCCGGTCATCGATCATGTGATGTGAACAACCACTATCAATGATCCAATCATCAAAGTTATCCATTCGAGATACTAATGCCTTCTAATCAGATATCTCCTCTTTAATGGCTACAAACACAATGTCTTCATTAGCATCACCATCAGATTCCTCATCAGTGATACCACCATCAACAATAAGATAATCTCTTTTTCCTTTACCCTTATACTTCTTGAATTTCTCTCGTTTGTGCTCATTATCACCATTAGGATAGTTAGCAGCTATGTGTCCAATCTTGTTGCATGCAAAACATTTCAAAGGTAATTTACCTCTATATTTACCAGTACCTCTGGGCAACCACTTGGCCAACAATGCTTCAAGATCAACTAAATTGTCTTCATCATCAGCTTCTCTATTGGATCTAGATTCATAACTGTGACTGACATCTCTACTTTTCCTCATAGATGGGTTAGAAAAAGAAGCTCTAAATGCATATTCAGATTTATGTACACTACCATCACAACCATTTAATTCAAAAGCAGTAAGCTTTCCAATGATGGAGTCAAGGCTTACCTTAGTTTTGTCAATAGACTTTAGCTCCTAAATGGCTGCAACTCGGATAGCGTAGATCGGTAGTAGGGTTCTCAGTACCTTATTGATCACTGTGGCATCTTCCACTTTACCTCTTGCACTCTTAATTTCACTGACTATCTCTTTTATCCTTTGACCATACTGTTGGCTATTCTCACCTTCAACCATTCACATGTCATCAAACTTTCCTCTTAGACTCTCTTCTTTAGCAATCTTAACATGTTCATCACCACTATAAATCTCTTCAAGTTTTTTCCATACATCATATGCAGTCTCTAGACCATGAACATCTACATACTCTGTATCAGACAAATAACTAATAATAGCCTCTAATGCTTGATTGTTTTCTTGTTGCTCTTTCTTCTGATCATCAATCATAGTCCCACTAGGTGCAACATATTGAACAACAACATGTTCCCAGTATTGATTTCCAAGACTCTTGATATAAATTTTCATTCTGTCACTCCATATCCAATAGTTCTCTCTATTAAACTTCAAACCTTCCTTCTTCATCATGTTTTGCAAGATCTTTACCTCAAGTTGTTAGGCTTAGACCTTAGAGGACCCAATATGCTCTGATACCAATTGATGGTATGATGAAAGAATAAGAATCTGGTCAACTATTGAGAGGGGGGGGTGAATCAATATATAGAAAAAACTTATACTAACTTCACCAATCTCAAATCAATCTCTCAAAGTAAACTTAGAGATATCAATGCAATATCACTGTCAAGATGAAAACCCTCAAGATAAACCAGTTGACTGTTACAACAAACTAATAGTAAAGAACTTCAAACTCATAAACATCCAAATGCTTTTATTGACATAAGTAAAACTTCATTTCACAATTCTTTTGGTTATCATGACTTATCAAAGTGGATTAAGTAGTTAAGCAAATCAACCATACGATCATAACCACAAAAACATTCACCACTTGACACAATATTTTTGACGTGGAAACCCAAATGGGAAAAACCACAACGAGATGATACTCACAAGATAACTATCTGAACTCTTCTGAAGTTCACCCTGTTAGGAGCCTAGCTTGTTAATGCTTTACAAAAGTCCCGTTAAGAACAGATCCTGTTAGGGACCACCCGGTTAAGGGATTGACTATAATGCCTTGTTAGAAGCAATACCCTGTAAGGAGTAACCTCAATAGAGGATTTAAAATCCAAGCTAATGGATCACTTGGTTAGAGGATTTGAATAGCACCAAGCTTGTTAAAGCTTACCCGGTTAGGGGATTTCAATTCAGTTGTAATTGTTAGAAAACAACAAGAGTTTGTTGATCTGTTTGAATAGCACTACACTTTCTTGTTCAGATCCTTTTCATGCTCCTATCTACCTTTACTCAAACTGTAGATACATCATCCAGTTTGACAACCACACACTCAACTAAAACTTTGCCAACTTTGAAACTAAACAACTCATCGACCTTATAAACAAATCAATTAGGTTGGTAACACAACAAAAACCTAATTCTCTCATAGAGATTACAAACAAGTCGGTTCAAGTATGACCATTGGATTACATAGCAATCTTTGCACATAAATCAAGAAAACCTTGATCTCTCCTTGATCACCGCTCATCGAACTCAGTAACTCATCACGCGCTTTGCATTACATGCAATATACTTGCTCATTCCCTAGACAAAGACCGTTTCATCAATGTGCCAAAATCACTTTGAAATTCTCTTCATACAATAATCATACACGACATAATCATTACCACACATCATTAGATCATAAACCAATATAACCAATTCACCAAACTTAATCAGTTGGGGTTTATCAAATCAACAGGTAGGGTTTACTAGTTCAACTGTCCAATATATAGCAATACCGGTTCACTCCATAAATTCTTCCTATCGGTTACAAAACACCATTACAACAATATCATTACTGGTTAATTGATATCAATGAAAACATAACATATCATTAATGCAATCTTCATGCAAATGTCAACAACAACAATGGTTTCAAGGATGTATTGTGACTTGATAAAATAAGTTTACTTAAGCCATGATATTATGGGAAAGAGAAGTATATGTTTGAGATCAAGAGCTTTGGCAATACTATTGTAGGAGACATTTAATAAGGTAATATGTCACCAATTACATATTTCCTCCAAGTCGCTAGCTTTAGGTATGAATTTAATACTACCTTTTTTGTATGTTTCCTAACAAATCCCCATGAAAAGCTTGCAAATAGACCTTGTGAAGGTATTTACCCACAATATCCCAAATAGTGTTTAGTCAAACCAAAGCAATAAATAATATTAAATATAATGCAAAATCAATAATAAAAAAAACAATGTACAATAACACATAGATTTAACATGGTTCATCCAATGCAAGCTACATCCATAGAGAAACAATATTTTATCTTTCCTTTTATTATCCAACAAAGAAAAAATTACAATTTGATCATATTTCATATTCTACAATCACTTATTTATCAATACTTTTTTGTCAGTTTACATACCAAAATAATAGCTAACTCCTTTTTTTAATTGTAGTGTTGAAAATTGCATACCCCTTTGTAATTTGACCTACATCTTTTGTAACCACTTTGGTGTCCATTCCCCTAGCACCTGAGTAGGCTCACTTTAGCCCTTACATAAGTGATTTCTCTCTCAGGATGCTTGATACTCCCTCTTTTTGGCAGCTCCCTCATGGCGTCAGTCTTGTTAGCTACGTGTCTCCCTTGTCTCCTACCCTTTTCGAGTGTGATTCATTTGGACACTAGTGTGCCACATGGATGTTTGCACATCACGCATTCATCTTGGAAAATCTCAACATTCAAATGTCGATTCTGAGCACGCCTTTCGACTTCTCACCTGCACATGTCAATGGAAACAACTTGAAATCTTCTAAACAACTCGCCAAAGTCTTTTTACCTCCTCTTCTCTCATTTTAAATCCATCTTTTCTCCTCTATCAAGCTCTCTAGCTTCTCCAAAAAATTTCTCTTGGCTCTCTTGGTTATTCAACCTCTCTTGGCTCTTGCTACAACAATCTCTAGTTTGATACAACACTCTCAAGCTCTCACGATAATCTTTTGCAAATCTCTTTGCTTTCTCAAGCCTCTTTGGTAATATCTTTCTACTATTCTATCTATCTCATCTTTGAGCATCTTAGGATTTATCACATCCCTCTATCAAGTCATTTATCATTTATCTTATCTTACATTTATTTTATTTGTCTATCTATCTATCTATCTATCTGGTTGTATGTGGAGGTGGAAACACCAAAATGGGGATTTGATTGAGGCAAGTCCCCAAGCAACCCCAAACATTTTTCCTTTCCGTCTTGTGTGCAAGTTTCATTAGAGAATATTTATCTTATTGGAGGCTTCAATCATGGACCGGTTGTAAGCTTCCTTCAACTTTCTTTTACCTTCTTTAATTGTTAACATTATATCCCTTTTTTACTTTATTTATCACAGTGTTGTTAATTTAGTTATATTATTGCATTTACGTCCACTATACGATCTTTGTACTTTGTTTGTACAAGATGATAGTGCACCGCATTGGTGTCTCAGCTCTGTGCATTCGTCCCAAAGACAGAGGCTTCACAGGATCGTTTAGAGGTCTTCTTTGTGGCATGATTGTCTAGTTTTGTTGTTTGTATCCCCTAGCTCACCTTTAGCACCAGTTAAGTGAGGTAGCGGCAGATTGATTTGTCCTCTGAGATTCATCATCTTGGAGGTGACAAATCCCCTCCTCTACATAAATAATGGTTAATATTTATAAAGTGGAAAATTGGGAACCTTAGCCAAATTGCCACTTGAGAGAAAGGTGGGAACTTAACTAAGATTCAATTTTCACTTGGGGAGACTTTACATTCAAAAGAGGGGGATGAATCTACTAGATCTAATCCCAAAGGATAACAGGATTGAATACTAAGTAGATTGGAATGGAATTAACCCTCTTTTGTAAGTCGATTGATTAAATTAAAACAAAGTGTTGAAAATGAAGATAAAGTATGTGAAAATAATGAGCTACAGGTTCAGGATTCAGCTGTGCACCTGCATCTAAGAAGTTTGAGATAATTCGGAGCTACTCTGCAAAATCCAGCAAAAGTTGTAGGGACCGTTTGTCCAGATAGAGGTGGCTTCCTATCGGTCCTCTGAACTTTCCGTGCGTCGAAAAGTGTTTTTCCATCTCTGTGAATAAATCTTAATTCCAAAAATGCAGTTGCTCACTTGTTTCTTGCACACAAAAAGAAAGGGAAATATGTTGGGAATAGGGGTTTGTCTTTGTATCAAACCTTGGTTTTGGAATTAACCAAGTGGTTGAAATAATGTAAATGAAAGGACTAAAAGTAGAGATCCTCCTCTTTGAGGGGATGTTGAATTGAATGAATTTTAAATTCTTATACCTTGGTGTGAAGTTTTGTTTACCTCCACATGGAATTAGGGTTTCATGAAGTATAATGTTGATCTCCTCTTCAATGCTTGAAATCTTGTCTTTATTGTTGCTTCAAAGCTTGAAGAAAGACTAAAAATGCTCACTTGCTCTTGAATGCTTGAATGCTTGATCTCTTGAATGTCTAGAGACTAAAAATGCTCACTTGCTCTTGAATGCTTGAATGCTTGATCTCTTGAATGTCTAGATGCTTGATTGAATTTACTAATCTTGTGTGTTATGTCAAATGAGAGGGGAATTCCCTCTTATATACATGCTAGTGGGGTCAATTGACTGATTTTCCAAATTGGGCCGACATAGGGGGGATTTTCCCGCTCTAATTTGAGATGATGAAAAGGGAGGGACCCTAAAATAGGTCCCAAATAGGGGATCCTAGGCGGCCATGCCCTAGTCCCAATGGATCACCACACCCTACTCCTACCCTATTTTGGGGTATTATCAAGGTGGCTTTGAGGTGCAGGGTTGAATAAAACATAGATTTTGACTTGTATGAGCATATTCAAGTCTCTGATTGGGCTGGGGGGAGCAAACACTAAGGCGAAGACCCAAATGCAGTCAAAAATTGCAAGGGCTTCAATTTTAGGATGTTACATTTAGCCCCGACTTTAGTGAGAGCATAAGCTTACACAAATACTAATGGTAAAGTACAAGGAATCTAGATTGAAAGACTTTCACCATATCAAGGAGGCAAGATTCACCAAGCCCCTAGTAGATTTTAGGATCTTACGACTTCAATGAGAAGGTAAAAGGGGAGATCATGAGAGAGAATTAGAGAACCATGACTGCAACTAGTAAGGTTCTCTTACTATGAGTCCTGAAAAGAATACCAAAAATTACAAACCAAAGACAAAGTTTGTTAAGTAACTATTGTTGGCAAAAACAATGAGAAAAAATGAGAGGGGGGGGGGGTGAATTAGTTTTCACCAGATCTACAAAATTAACCACAAAAATAGATCTGATAAAATGCAGCAACAACAAAGATAAGAAGATAAATAGAACAACAAATAACACCAAGATTTTGACATGGAAAACCTGGTTAAGTGAAAAACCACGACAGGAACCTACCCGGAATAAGATGATACTCTACAGTAGTATGTGAAAATATTATAATGGGGAATGCACATGCATTCGGACACACTTCATAGACCTCACTACTCAAAAGATAACGACCTAGAAGGATACAACTATCAGAGAATTTCACTGACTTACAACAAGATTCAGACTACAATCTGAAAGGAATGAACTAAAAAAATAGCATTTCCAAATGCCTGATCACAGTTCTGGTTAAGCATAGTTGTCTTCCTTGCAACATCAATCTCTTCTCAATCACAATGCCAAAGGATAAATCACTCATTCACACATACACCACTCTCTGATAATGCAGACACAACCATGACAATACCACCTATTTCTATAATTCATCAACCTTGACAACAAGGTTGACTAAACCCTTAGCTCACAATTATTAAATTACATCACATAGTACAAAGATCAACCATCAAACCAATATAATGATTTACATGACATAACATGGACCTAAATCAAATCTCCAGACATGCAACACTATCTAAAATCACGTCAAGATCAACCGCAACATGATACACTACCAGAAAAATTGCATAGCATGAAGAATATCACTAGCTCAGCAATACCATCAACAAATCACACAATGATCAATGTGGATCATCAAAACAAATGAGACACAATTAGGAAATACCATCAAGCACATTAGAATCATTAGTAACAGCTACACTAACACCACTTATCAAATCTTCATTGATCAACATCTAAAACTCAAGAACACACAAACAACAACAACTATCACGATTGTGGAGCACCAAATCATGAACCATCTGAAATGAAGATACACAAGACCATCCCAAAAAATCAGCCCATGATTTGATCACATTGGAATATACAAGAAGAAATACCAAACTCTACAAAGAACTGATCAGATAAACAATCTGCAAAATTGGATCATTGGATATGATCAATTAAGCTTCTTGGATCACCAAAATTAATACAAAAGAATATAATGATACTAGAAATACTCCATGCACCAAACCATAATCCCAAAGAATCAATCTGCAGTCACCGAAGTAGGAATATGTTGACATCAATGACAACAACATATCCTACCAACAACAATGTCCATCATTCTCCCCCTTTGGCATTGATGGCAACATATGAATGTGAAAAACAATCAATGCAAAGAAAATAACTCCAACAAACTCCCCTAAGATCAACAAGATAAAACAGTTTTGCACATGCTTCTCTCCCCCTTTGACAATAATGTCAAAGATCTCAAAATAGATAACCAAACTCACTCTCCCCCTAACACATAACTAGACTACTCCACCAGAGGAGTAGCACCAACTCATAAATCCAGATAAAGAGATAAGACTATGAAGTCCACTAGATTGATGCAACTCAATGCATCTAGTTATCATTAAGAGGGGTGTATACGACTAGCTTATCTCTTAAATAGACAAATGTATCCACAGGCAAAGGCTTTGTGAAAATATCAACAATATGTTCCTTTGTAGACATATACTCCAACTTAACTTCCTCTTTACCGACTTTTTCTCTCAAGTAATGATATTTGATTGACACATGTTTAGTTTTTGAATATTGCATCGGGTTTATTGACATGTTAATAGCACTAGAATTATCACACTATATGACAGTAGGCTCATCATAGATAACTCTAATATCTTTCAACATTTGCTTCATCCAAACCACCCGAGTGCAACTACCAACAGTAGCAATGTACTCAGCTTCAGCAGTAGATAAGGATACTGAATCTTGTTTCTTACTATCCCATGAAACCAATTTTTTACCCAAAAAGAATGCACCACCAGAGGTACTATTTCGGTCATCAATATCATGAGCCCAATCAACATCAATGTCAACACATAACATGAAATCATCATTCTTCTGATACCACAAACCATAATCCACAATCCCCCTCAAGTATCTGAATATTCTCTTCATAACAGTGACATGACTCTCTTTTGGATCAGCTTGATATCTAGTAGCCATGCACACAACATGCATAATGTCAGGCCTAGTCTGAGTAAGATATAGCAGTCCACCAACTATAGATTTGTACAAACTCTGATTAGCTTTCAGAGATTCATCATTCTTAGATAATTTGCAGCCAATCACCATAGGAGTTCCAACCGGTTTGGAGTCGTCTAACCCAAACTTCTTCAACAATTCCTTCACATATCTAGATTGAGATATAAAATACCTTTTCCAGTCTATGAAATCTACAAACCTAAGAAATTTTTTGTCTCTCCTATCATAGACATCTCAAACTCTTTATGCATATCACCAACAAACTTTATGATCAAGTTATCATCACCTCCAAAGATAATATCATCAACAAAGACTTCAACAATCAAGATGTTATCATTCTTAATCTTAAAATACAAATTACTATCAACAGTCCCTTTATTAAATCCCAATTTTAGCAAATACTTATCCAATCTAGCATACCAGGTCCTAGGGGCTTGGTTCAATCCATAAAGATCTTTCTTCGGTTTACATACCATGTCTCCATCATCTGATAATGGTATTCAAAAAGGAAGATTTAAAATCCATTTGATATACCTTGAAATCTTTATAAGTAGCATATGCAAGCAACAGTCTAGCAGCTTCAAGTCTGGCTACTGGAGCAAAAGTCTCCTCATAATCAATTTCTTCTTTATGTGAATACCCTTTCCATACCAATCTTGCTTTATTCTGACAACTTCACCAACTTAATTCAATTTATTCCTGAATACCCATTTAGTACCAATAACATTCTTATCTTTAGGTCTAGGCACAAGCTCCCATGTGTTACTCTTTTCAATCTGATCTAATTCTTCTTCCATAGCTCTCATCTAGTTTTCATCTTTACAAGCTTCAACAACATCTTTAGGTTCAACTTTAGAAATTAAAAATACCTCTTAAACAACTAGCCTTCTTCTAGTCATCACACCTTTATTTTTAATCTCCAATAATCTAATTTCCTGAATGATTTAATCTTACATACTTCAGAGTCTTTTGATTGCTTTACATTTTAGGTTCCTGCACCTCTCCACTGGAAGCAGTAATATTCGGATTAATAGTCTCTATCTGATCAATCTTCTTCAATTCTTCAGTCTGAATAGGATTTAGAACAACATGCTGACCATCATCATATTCATAGGCTTTGATCTCTTTTCTAATATTTTCATCCACCTCCACATTTACAATTTCCACTATCTTTCTCAATCTCTTATTGTAGCATCAGTAGGCTTTTCTCTTTGTAGAAAAATCCAATAAAACTCCTTCATCACTTCTTGCATCAAAATTTCCTATGTCCTTATCTCTTTTGATATAACACTTGCTACCAAATACTCTGAAATATCTCACAGTAGGAACATGACCAAACCATAACTCATAAGGAGTCTTACTAGTATCACCTTTAATATGAACTCAGTTGAATATGTAAATAGAAGTGCTAATAGCTTCTATCTAATAGATCTTTAAAATATTCCCTTCAATCAGCATAGTCCTTATAGCATCTAAAATAATCATGTTATTCCTTTCAACAACTTCATTCTGCTGAGGAGTTCTAGGGGCATATAATTGTCTTCTAATCCCTTGCTTCTCACAGAATGAATCAAACTCACCAGAAAAAAATTCTCCACCTTTGTCAGATCTCAAACATCTCACCTTCAATATAGACTCAATCTCAACCTTTCCTTTGAATATCTTTAACTTGTCTAATGCTTTAGATTTCTCCTTCAAAAAGATAACCCACATCATCTTGGAATAATCATCAATTAGCAACATAAAATATTTATTTCCTTGCACACTTCTAACATTCATAGGTACACATAGGTTAGTATGCATAAGATCTAGCAATCCATTTGATGTATACTATTTGCTCTTGAAATAAATCTGTGTTTTCTTACCCAATTGACATTCTTTACATACCAGATTAGGAGGCTTAACAATCTTAGGAAAATCTCTAACAACTTGTGTAGAATTGATCTTGATCATTGAATCAAAATTAACATGACACATTCTCCTATGCCATAACAAGCTTTCATCAATCTGACAAATCAAACAACTTCTCTCATCAACATTCAAATGAAAAATATTACCTTCAGTCTTAGTTCCAGATGCAATCTCTATACCAGAGGCATTTAGGATCTTGCATTTACCATTCTTGAATTTCAGATCATAACCTTTGTCAACTATTTGTCCAACACTCAAAATATTATGCTTAAAACCTTCAACATACAAGACATCATCAGTATTATGCTACCATCAAAATAAATACAACCTCTACCATGGATCACACAGGCTTTGCCATCTCCAAAACTCACTATTCCACCATCATACCTTTTCATACTCACAAACTTGCTTTTATCACCTATCATATGATGTGAACAACTACTGTCAATCACCCATTCATCTTTTTCTTCAACTTTAGCAGCTAAGGTTTTCTCCTCAATAGTGTAGCTAGTGGAATCAATAGGTACTGGTCCATCTTCTTTAATGGCAAGAAAAACAACTTCATCTCCTTTTGATTCTTCATCTCTAACACCTTCATCAACAGCATAATAATAATTCCTTTGGTTCTTAAACTTCTAGTTAGACTTGTAAGGCTTATCATACTTCTCATGCTTCTCATATTTATCATGCCTATCATATCTATCATGCTAATCAAATTTATCATGCCTATCATATCTAGCCATTCTCTCTGGGCACCTAGAAGCAAAATGTCCCATTTTATTACAAGAGAAACATTTCAAAGATAATTTTCCATCATACTTACCAAATCCCTTAGGCAATCTCCAGGTAATCAGTGCTTAAAGCTCATCCAATTCTCTTTCTTGCTCTTTCATCTATCTTCTTTCTCTTTCATATTTGGATATTCTGCATTCTTCAGGTTCATACTTCTTCTTTCTAGATATAGATGCTCTAAATTTTGTCTTAGACTTTCCATGTGATTCACCAAATTCACTTAGCTCAAAACCAACAATCTTTTCGACCAACATATATCTTATCACTACAGTCACACTTTGGATCTCATCAATAGCAGCTACTTTGTGTTTATAAGAAGGAGGCAAAGATCTCAACACCTTAGCAACAATTTCATCTTCTTTAAGGGTTCCACTAGCACATCTGATACCTAGGAAAAGATCATTCCCCTTAGCCATGAAAGTGTTTGTGTTCCCATCTTCTCTCATTCTCAACATATCATAATTTTCTTTCAAACTCTGCAACTTAGCAACTTTTACTTGTTTATCTCCTTCATACAAGGTCTCAAGGTTCTCCCAAATCTCATGTGTGGTCTGAAGTCACATCACATTTGTCATCTCTGAATCAATCAGGGCACTTTGTAATGCTTCATTTGCTCTAATGTTATATTCAGCTTTCTTGATCTCATCAGTAGTAATTAGTCAATTTGGAGGAGCAAAATAGGCATTCTTTGTAATCTTCTCCAAGACATCTCAAGTGCACTACCATCTGATTCTTCCATATAGAATAGTTACTACCATCAAATATCAAACTCTCCTTCTTAAAGATAACACTTCCACTTCTAGTTGCCATCTCGAATCTCCTCAAGTGGTTAAGCTTCTTCTAGAGGATCTAGCTCTGACACCAATTGTTGGCAACAACAATGAGGAAAACTGAGAGGGGGGGTGAATCATTTTTTCACCAGATCTACAAACTTAAACCACAAAAATAGATCTGATAAACTACAACAAAAAAAAAGATAAGAAGATAAATAGCACAACACACAACACCAAGATTTTGACATGGAAAATCTAGTTAAGGGAAAAACCATGATGGGAACTTACCCACAATAAGATGATACTCTACAATAGTATGTGAAAATATTACAATGGGAAATGCACATGCATTTAGGTACACTGCCTAGAGATCACTGCTCAAAAGATAATGACTTGAAAGGCTACAACCCTCAAGGAAGTCTCACTGGCTTACAACAAGATTCAAACTACAATCCAAAAGGAATGAACTGAAAGAATAGCATCTCCAAATGCCTGATTACAGTTCTAGTTAAGCACAATTGTCTGTCTTGCAACACCAATCTCTGCTCAATCACAATACCGAATAATAAATCACTTGTTTGCACATACACCACTCTCCAATAATGTAGACACAACCACAACACACAATTTACATGATAATACCACCTATTTATATAATTCATCAACCTTGACAACAAGGTTGGCTAAACCCTCAACTCACAATTACAAAATTATATCACAAGATAAAAATATCGACACTACACCAATATAATGATTTACATGCCATAACATGGACCTAAATCAAATCTCCAAACACGCAACACCACCAGAAATCATGCCAAGATCAACTGCAACACGCTACACCAACAAGAAAACTGCATAACATGAAGAATATCACCAGTTCAACAAAATCACCAACTTGCAAAATGATAAATACAGATCATCAAAACAAATATGACACAATTAGGAAACACCAACAAGCACGCTAGAATCATCAGTAATAACTACACCAACACCACTTATCAAATCTTCATCGATCAACATATGAAACTCAAGAACACACAAAAAATAACAATTGTCATGAAGAAAAGATAACTTGTGAAGCACCAAATCACGAACCATCTGAAATGAAGATACACAAGGCCATCCCAAATAATATCCCAAAAACTCAGCACAAGTTCTGATCACATCGGAATATACCATAGGAAATACTAAACTCTACAAAGCATTGATTAGATAAACAAACTGCAAAATTGGATCATCTGATATGATCAATTAAGCTTCCCAGATCACCAAAACCAATATACAAAAGAATATAATTATACGATAAATATTCTATGCACCAAATCATAATCCCAAAGAACTAATATGCAGTCACCAGAGTAGGAATATATTGACATCAATGATAACAACATATCCTAGCAATAGCTATGTCCAACAACTTAAGTATCAAAAGAGAATCATGAGTGAAGTGTATGCCCCCACATTAAAGAAATTGTGTACACCTTATCAAGAGCAATTGCTTTAAGGTGGGATACACCCAAAAAAGAAAAGCACGTTATCACAATAATTTAGCCCCCAAGAGAGGATAAATCAAAGATAATGAACACAAAACACAAAACACGAGGTGGTTTTACCTAGCTTTGGAGTCAATATGCTTTTTATGATAACTCATGTATATCATATATATGTATATATTCATATAATGATCCTCATT
This sequence comes from Cryptomeria japonica, assembly GCF_030272615.1. NCBI lineage: Eukaryota > Viridiplantae > Streptophyta > Pinopsida > Cupressales > Cupressaceae > Cryptomeria > Cryptomeria japonica. Next base: position 86,642,233 of record NC_081407.1, read on the forward strand.
CCCCAAAGAGAGTAAACCACCATGGAAGAAGGGAACACATGTGTCTTTTGAGTCAACATGGGAGAGACCAAAAGAGATATCAACGCTTTGCATCACCCTCAAGTAGACAACACTAGGGATGACAAATAGAAAAATAGGGAGAACAAATAGAAGAATGTCACAAACAAGCAAGAGAGGAGAGAGAGTATACAGTGATAATGAAGCTAATCAAGCATGTCATCCTCCCCCCGATCTTGCTGATCATTATTTTGGGAAGGTGGATAATATGCAAGAGGAGCCACATTGAGCATAGTAGATGGAGTTATCACAAGTTCCTAACAAAGGACCATGCTCTAATGATAAGTCATTTTGTTCATTACTAGGAGCTAGGATTAATGTTTTTGAAAATTTTGTAGATAAGTCAATGTCAACATCAACATACTTATATTCATCGTTAGAAATATTAGGATCACCATTTTCATCATTAAGAATGTTTTCACCTATTTCTTCATCAAGATTAATAAGAATAGGATCTCTAATAGGAATAGAACTTGAACCATCATTTGTCTTAAGCATTTTGCATCTTGGAGAATTAGGTTGAAAATCTTAGAGAAAATGGAATCATGTCAACAGTTGCTATTTTGGGAGAAGAAATGGTTTGGAAAGAAACTTCACAAGCTCTAACGCGACATCTTCATCGACATTCTCTCGCACAACGGCTTCATCTAGTATTGGCTAAAGGTTGAGTAGATTTAGGTTCATTAGGTATAGGCTTCATCTTTTCTTTAAGGGAAGGATGAGTGGGTTGAGGTCTTTTAGGTTGGACAATGGGAGAGGCTGGTCATTTCTCTCTATAATATTGAGGAGGAGGAACCGCACTATACATAAGAGGAATGAGAGGTGTAGGAAGGATACCAGGTCCATCATGAGGAGGATGATAACTCAATGATGAACCACTAGTACCAAACCGATACTAAGAGGGGGGGGGGTGAATCAGTACAAACACAAATATAGTCCAAAACCAGTTTGATAGCAAATACTCCAAATGACTGACAAACAGGGATATCGGTAAAACAGAGTGCAATCGGTAACATCCAGTACAACTCAATCAGTCATGAACCGGTCACTCAATAAGCTTTCCTCTTAGCTCAATACTACAATATCATTATATTCTCATGCATAAACAAGTAAACTTAACCATCAGATCTTCACAACAGTGAGTTCAATATGTTTTATAGATAGGCATAAAACATAGAACCTTCATGTGCTTAATAGGTAAAACAAAGCATCACAAGACAAAAGCATTTCACATGACACACAAATTTTTCACGTGGAAACCCAACTGGGAAAAAACCACGGTGGGGATGAATACCCACAAGTTGCTTTTTGAACTCTTTAGAAGTCTGCTCTACTAGGAGCCTTGTCCGGTTAAGGACATTACAATAGGTTCTGGTAGGAACCGATCCTGTTAGGGATCACCCGGTTAAGGGATACCGAGTTAAGGGTTAAACCCGGTAGGGTCACCTTGTTAGAGGATTTCAAGAACTCAATAGCTGAAAGGATCTCCTAAGCTCTCTAGCTTCTCAGAACTCATTAGCCTTGAGTTACCTGGTTAAGGGATTTGAAACAAGTCGGTTAAGACCACTCGATTTAAGGGATTTTGAATCAAGCCAGTTAAGGCTACCCTGTTAGGGGATTTTGCAACTGTTGAAGTGGTTAGAGATCAATAGGAATTACAATGATCTGTTAATAGCACTCAATGCTAAAGAAGATCCATTTTGGCTCCTCTTCACCTTTTGCACATTCACTTTGCATATATCTCTTCTCTCCTTTGGTCTGGCAAGAATCACGTATCACTTCCCTTGGATACACACTCACAACTTTTGCCAACAACTTCAGAAAGAAACACAACATCGACCTTATAGGAAACATACAGGTCGGTAGCAAAAACACTAAACCCTAAACCTCTTAGGTTAATTCAAACGGTTTGATCCTGACCATTGAATTATACTACATTAAATGCGATAATCTTGAATCAATCTCAAGACATTCTCCATCTTCCATTATCCACCGATTTCTTGGCGGCTGATAACCCATCACGCATTGTCACCGTTTGACAGACTTCGCTCATTCCTGAGGTAGATAGGAATAGTCTTCTTCATGCAAGATCCTTCATGCGCATAGAGCTTACGTGGCAACATGATCTGTCCTCTATTATACTGCTAACTCATCACACTAAGATCACCGATTGAGTCACACAGACTTGAGGTACTCTAACTGGAAATCCTGAAATGGAAGCTACCTACCAACCGATAGTCATACAATGCTTCCATGTGTCGGTTCCCATAACTACATGCCGGTTCACCTTGAACAAATATGCCGCTTCACTTTGGCATATAAACCAGTTCATACATATGCCGGTTCCTCTCTCTCTTCACCTATCACATGTGTCGGTTCACACCATGTCTCATATTGACATCAATGACAACATACAATATCATTATGTCTTCATGCCGGTTTACATAATGCCATGCCGGTTCACATAATGCCAACAATCTCCCCCTTTGGCATTGATGGCAATATACAAAAGATATCTTCTCTGCTTCACATCTTCTCCCCATTTGCTGCAGATATCTTTTCGCTTCACTCCTTCTCCCCCTTTGATAACAATGCCAAAGTGGAGGTACAATCATCTTTGTTTCATCATGCTGCTCCCCTTAAGGAGTAGCATCCTTCAACACACGAATCAACAAAAAATTTGTCTTTCTAGTACCTGACTGATGTGGAACAATCATTTTTAGTTCACCTCCTGAAGGGGCAATACCCCTAATTCACCTCTCAAATGCACAAATGTTGTCTTTGGGAGAGGCTTGGTGAATATGTCGGCTAACTGCTCCTTACTAGACACATGCTCCAGTGCAATCTCTTTATTCTAAACCTTTTCCCTCAAGAAATGATACTTAAGCTCAAAATGCTTGGTTCTAGAATGTAAAACCGAATTCTTTGATATATTGATAGCACTTGTGTTATCACATAATATACTTCCCGGTTTAGATACAGGGATCTTGAAGCCTTCCAGTACATGCTTCATCCAGATTGTCTGAGTACAGTTCATGAAGGCTGCGACATACTCTGCTTCCACTGTAGACTGAGAGATACAACTCTGCTTTTTACTCATCCATGAGACCAGTCTACCACCGAGAAAGAATGCACCATCGGTTGTGCTCTTCTGATCATCCACATTGCCTGCCTAATCAGCATCTGTGAACACTTTCAGATTGAAATGATTGATATATGGGTATCACAATCCATAGTCAACTGTTCCCTTCACATACCTAAGAATCCACTTGACTGCAATCAAGTGGGATTCTTTTGGACTCTTCTGGAACCTTGCAGTAATGCCAACTGCAAGTGCAATATCCGGTCTGCTATGCACTACATAATGCAATTTACCAATCATTGATCGGTATTCCTTCTCATCAACCAGTGTGGAATCATCCTCTTTTGTCAATTTGCAACTGGTCACCATCGGTGTACCAATCAGTTTTCTATCTTCCATGCCAAAAGTCTTCAACACCTCTTTGACATATTTGGACTGAGTGATGAAGATTCCATCTTCCATCTGCTGGATCTGTAGTCCAATGAAGAACTTACTCTCCCCTATGAGTGACATCTCAAACTCTTTCTTCATCTCATCAACAAACTCATGACTCATCTTGTCATCTCCTCTATAGATGATATCATCAACAAAAACTTCACAGATCAGGATCTGATCTCCTTAAGACTTTAAGTAGATGTTGCTATCTTCACTTGTTCTCTCAAATCCAATCTTCACAAGATGGGAATGTAGGTGCTCATACCATGCCCTAGGTGCTTTCTTTAGACCATATAAAGCTTTATGTAGCCTACATACCATGTCACTATCTTCAGATAGGGAAAACCCATTTGGTTGCTCAATATACACCTCCTCTCCAAGTACACCATTTAGGAATGCAGATTTTACATCCATTTGATATACCTTGAACCTCTTAAAAGTTGCATATGCAAGAAGCATACGAACTCCTTCCAATCTGGCTACAGGAGCAAAGGTTTCCCCATAGTCTTCACCTTCTTCTTGAGCATATCCTTTGCATACCAGTTTGGCTTTATTCCTAATCACTGTGCCATCCTTATTTAACTTATTTCTGAACACCCATTTGGTGCCAATGACATTTTTATGCCCAGGTCTGGGTACCAAGGACCATGTACCATTTTTCTCTATCTAGTCAAGTTATTCTTCCATTGCCTTGATCCAGTCTTCATCTTTGTTAGCCTCTTTGAATGACTTAGGCTCAAATTCAGAGATCATACATGAGTTTTCTCTGATCTTTCTTCTCGTAAGGATTCCTGCATCCTTATCACCTATGATCTACTTGGGATCATGATTCAACTTGACATACCGAGGAATTGTCTTAATTGGTTCTTCTTGCTTTTCTTCTTCATCCTCATCTTCATCAGTATCAACATTCACCGGTTTAGGAACACTGTTACTAGTACTCGGTTGACTGATAATCAGTTACTAGAAGGTTGCAACTGGTTCATTTACAGCTTGGTCACTACTGGTTTCCTCAGTCTTCTTAGAGGATTCATCAACTCTTACATTGACGCTTTCCATAATTCTCTGAGTCCTATTGTTGTAGCACTTGAAAGCTTTACTCTTGGTGGAATATCCTAGAAATATTCCCTGATCACATTTAGCTTCAAATTTTCCCTAATGTTCACTCCTCTTGATGTAACATTTTCTACCAAATACCTTAAAGTAGTTAACCATAGGTGTCTTACAGGTCCAATACTCATAAGGAGTTTTGTCCTTACCCTTTTTGATGAGTACCCGGTTCATAGTGTAGACTGCAGTGCTCACCGCTTCTCTCCAAAAGGCGTGAGCAACCTTTCCTTGAATCAACATGGTTCTAGCTGCTTCAACCACCGTTCGATTATTCCTCTTTGCTAGGCCATTCTGCTATGGAGTCTGAGGGGCAAACAACTATCTCTTGATGCAAAATTCTTCACAATACTTGTTGAATTCACTGGAAGTGAATTCCCCTCCTTGATCAGTTCTAAGACACTTGATCCTTTTGTTGCTTTCCTTCTCCACTAATGCTCTAAAATCTTTGAATTTCACAAAGGCTTCAGACTTGTCTTTCAAGAATGTGACCCACATCATTCTTGAGCAGTCATCAGTGAGAATCATGAGGTACCTATCACCCTGCACACTTCTAGTTTTCATAGGACCACATAAATCAGTATGCACAAGATCAAGCAAGTTGTCAGCAGTGAAAGATTTACCTTTAAAGGTCGAGGAAGACATTTTCCCCAATTGACATTCTCTACACAAGGTATTATCCAGTTTGCTCAGCACCGGCAACCCTCTAACTGCCTTGATCTTAATAGCCTTCACAATGTTATCAAAGTTCACATGGCAGAATCTCCTATGCCATATCCAGCTATCATCAAGATTAGCCATAAGACATGTACTTATATTGGCATTCAGATGAAATAGGTTACCTTTAGTCTGCATGCCGGTGGCTACCAATTTACCATCTTTACCTTTGATTCTACAAAATCCATTCTTGAATTGCAGAGTGAGGCCAGTGTCATTTAGTTGGGCAACACTTAGAAGGTTGTGTCTGAGACCATCAACCCAGTACACATTATCAGTGCTACTCTTTCCATTCAAAGAGATGAACCCTCTGCCTTTGACCATGCATGGTGCATCATTGCCAAAGCGAACCACACCACCATCATACTCCTCTAAGGATAGAAACTTGCTCCAGTCACCAGTCATATGGTGAGAACAACCACTGTCAATGATCCACTCATTGGAATCATCAAACTGGGAGACAAGAGCCTTCTTGTCTACCACATCTTCCTTTACAACAACAAACACAATGTCTTCATTCTCTTCATCTTCTGATTCCTCATCTGTGACACCTTCATCAACTGCCACAAAACAATTTCTCCGGTTTCCTCCTTTGAGTTTCTTGAACCTTTCTGGTTTATCCTTGTCACTATTAGGATAGTTCATAGCAATATGTCCTATCCAGTTACAGGAGAAACATTTCAAAGGTAGCTTACCTTGTATTTACCAGTTCCTTTTGAGAATTTCCTGGCAAGAAGTGCTTCAAATTCCATCAGAAACTCTTCATCCTTCATTTCTCTACTCTGATTAGGTTCCCCACTAGTGCTAGCATTTTTTCCTTTTCTGGAAGGTATAGCAGAGGCTCTAAAAGCTGATTCTATCTTTTAAACACTACCATCAAAACTATTCAGCTCATAGGCTATCAACTTGGCTATGATGGAGTCCAAGGATGCCTTAGACTTATCTATTGATCTCAGCTCCTGAATAGCAGCAACCCTCATTGCATAGACCGGCAACAGGGATCTCAGGACTTTGCTTACCACAGTGGAATCTTCTATTTTTCCACCTGCACTCTTTATTTCTCCAACAACTATTTTGATTCTTATTCCATACTGCTGAATTGTCTCTCCTTCAACCATCTGCATGTCTTCAAACTTCCCTCTCAGGCTCTCTTCCTTAGCCTTTTTTACATGCTCATCACCACCATAGATATTTTCAAGAGCATCCCATAGCTCTTTGGGATTTGCCTTGTCCTGAACATCAATAAACTCAATGTCAGATAGACTACTGATGAGGGCTTCCATGACTTGCCCATTTTCTTGTATCTCTCTCTTTTGGTCATCAGTGAGAGTACCGGTAGGAACAACATATGCATTTTCAACATAACTCCAGTGTTGAACACCCATGCTTTTGATGAATATCTTCATCCTGTCTTTCCATACACCAAAATTTTCCCTGTTAAACTTTGGACCTTCCCTCTTCATCATTTGACTAGGATCTTATCCTGAAGCGGTTAAGCTTACAACACAGAGGACCTGGAGGCACTCTGATACCAATTGATAACTCAATGATGAACCACTACTACCAAACTGGTACTGAGAGTGGGGGGGGTGAATCAATACAAACACAAATATAGTCCAAAACCGGTTTGACAACAAATACTCCAAATGACTGACAAACAGGGATACCGGTAAAATAGAGTGCAACTGGTAACATCCAGTACAACTCAATCAGTCATGAACCGATCACTCAATAAGCTTTCCTCTTAGCTCAATACTATAGTATCATTATATTCTCATGCATAAACAAGTAAACTTAACCATCAGATCTTCACAATAGTGAGTTCAATATGTTTTATAGACAGGCATAAAACATAGAAGCTTCATGTGCTTAACAGGTAAAACAACGCATCACAAGACAAAAGCATTTCACATGACACACATATTTTTCACGTGGAAACCCAACTGGGAAAAACCACAGTGGGGATGAATACCCACAAGCTACTTTTTGAACTCTTTAGATGTCCGCTCTGTTAGGAGCCTTGTCCAGTTAAGGACATTACAATAGGTTTTGGTAGGAACCGATCCTATTAGGGATCACCCAGTTAAGGGATACCTGGTTAAGGGTTAAACCCGGTAGGGTCACCTTGTTAGAGGATTTCAAGAACTCAATAGCTGAAAGGATCTCCTAAGCTCTCTAGCTTCTTAGAACTCATTAGCCTCGAGTTACCCGGTTAAGGGATTTGAAACAAGCCGGTTAAGACCACTCGATTTAAGGGATTTTTAATCAAGCCAGTTAAGGCTACCCTGTTAGGGGATTTTGCAACTGTTGAAGTGGTTAGAGATCAACAGGAATTACAATGATCTATTAACAACACTCAATGCTAAAGCAGATCCATTTTGGCTCCTCTTCACTTTCTGCACATTCACTTTGTAGATATCTCTTCTCTCCTTTGGTCTGGCAAGAATCACGTATCACTTCCCTTGGATAGACACTCACAACTTTTGCCAACAACTTCAGAAAGAAACACAACATCGACCTTATAGGAAACATATAGGTCGGTAGCAAAAACCCTAAACCCTAAACCTCTTAGGTTAATTCAAACGGTTCGATCCTGATCGTTGAATCATACTGCATTAAATGCAACAATCCTGAATCGATCTCAAGACATTCTCCATCGTCAATTATCCACGGATTTCTTGGCAGCTGATAACCCATCACACGTTGTCACCGTTTGATAGACTTCACTCATTCCCATGGTAGATAGGAATAGTCTTCTTCATGCAAGATCCTTCAAGCATAGAGAGCTTACATGGCAACACGATCTGTCCTCCATTATACTGCTAACTCATCACACTAAGATCACCAATTGAGTCACACAGACTTTAGGTACTCCAACCAGAAATCTTGAAATGGAAGCTACCTACCAACCAGTAGTCATACAATGCTTCCATGTGCCTGTTCCCATAACTACATGCCGGTTCACCTTGAACAAATATGCCGCTTCACTTTGGCATATAAACTAGTTCATACATATGCCAGTTCCTCTCTCTCTTCACCTATCACATGTGCCGGTTCACACCATGTCTCATATTGACATCAATGACAACATACAATATCATTATGTCTTCATGCCGGTTTACATAATGCCATGCTAGTTCACAGAATGCCAACAGAGGAGGGATAGGTCTAACCTTAGGAGGGATAGTTTTTATTTTAGGTGGAAGATTTTTTCTACCTTTGGTAGGAAGAGGAGACTCATCCATAGGAGAAGGAATGGATACTTCTTTAGGAAGAGGAATATCTGTTTTATTGGGTGAAAGGATACTCTTCTCTTTAGGAGAATGAATAGATGCCTCCTTGAGAAGAAAATTATTTCTTTCCTTAGGAGGAAGAACAATCTTATCCTCAAGAAGGGGTATATGATCATCCATATGAATGCTAAGTGTTGGATTTAAAGGCTTACTCAATGATAAAATCATTTCATTTTTCCAGTTTTGATATGATTTAAAGAGAGCATTGCTTCTAGGTTCAAGAGGCTTGAATTGTTCAGACCAAAAATAATCAAGACAAACATCTCCATGCCTCATTGTAGGTTGAAATATACTATGATTAACATTTATGATTTGATCATTATGAGGAAATTTCAAATGCTTATGGATAGTAGAAGCGATCACTTTCATGGAAGAGAGCCAAGGATGTCCCAACTTCACACAAAATTGATCGGATGTAGGAATGATAGCAAATTTAATATCTAATCATTTAGTGCTAACATCGATAGGAAGTGTTATAGAAACAATAGTAGGAAAAGATAAGCCATCAAAACTTTAACTATCACATCAGTATCATCATATATCACTTGATGCAATTGCAAAGTATACATAAATTCTTTAGTTATCACATTAACCATGCAAGAAGGATCAATAAGGACTCCTCTAGTGAGCATACCTTTGATTTTTTCACTTATGTATAATGGGCCATTGGGTGCTTTAATGGTCTCACTAGGATCAAATGTTATGCATAAATTCTTAGGAGGTTCTTGTTGATATACAAGGTTCACCACATTAGTAGATTCAAGGCCAACATCATTGGGAGAGAAAGAAAGATGACCAGTTTCAATCACTTTAGTGGAATGGTATGGTAAAGAGTCAATAAAAATTGGAAGGTTCTGATTAGGAGGAGTTATGGATTTATTTTCTTTTATCATTCATACTTGCCACAAATATATTATTATTATCAATCAATTTTTGAATCTTACATCTTAATGAAAAACATTTTTTAGTATCATGACCAAGCTGATGATATTGACAAAAAGATTTAGTATCAAAGTAAGGGGAAGTTTTCTTAGAAGGATCAATTGGTTTGAAAGTTTTAACACGTTATTTTGTATTAAATGAGACATAATGCTATGAAAAGATTCATTCAAAGGAGTAAACTCTTTTTCTCTTTTAAAGAATTTAAACAAAAGAGGCACACTCGTAGTACCTACGAATTGACTATTGTTGTTATTGTCATTGAATTTGATGAATCCTTTGTTTGGTTTTAACTTCACAAATGGTTGTTGAGGACTGTCACCCTTATTCACTTGGAGCCATGGAAGGAGATGATTGTTCCAATTGGCTCACAATCAGTTGATAATTGTGAAGTACTACACAAAACTGCGGAAAGGAAGTAAACTCAGTTAAGAGCAGTTTATCCCTAATGTGTTTTTGTAAATTAGCAATGAAAATCTTTTGAATGTATTGATCAGGAACAGGAAAAGAAATATGAGAATACAAATGTTTATATCTACCAATAAAATTAGTCACTTTTTCTTTAACACCTTGTTTATAATGCATTAAATCAGTCAAAGTAACTTTAGGACCAATGTTATTGTGAAATTGTTGAATAAAAGCATTAGCGAGTTGTTGAAAAGAAGCAATAGAATAAGGAGGAAAAGATCAATATCATTGCAAAGCTCTATCCCTTAATATTCTAGTAAACAATTTTGCTAACAACCTTTGATCATGAGTAAAGTCACTACACAAAATTTGGAATGTTTTAACATGAGTTAAAGGATCACCTTTTCCATTATAAAGTTCCAATTGAGGGACTTCTACATGTTTAGGAGGGATGACTCTAACAATGTCGTGGGATAATGGGCCCGCTATATCAACTGTGGGCACATTATACTTTGATTGATTAATAGAAGCTATTTGTTGTTGTAAGGAAGATACTGCTTCGGCAAGACTATTGATTGTAGCTTTGGTAGAAGGATTGAAATTAGACATGTTTGATTGAGAGGGAGGAGTAACATTGTTGAATGGAGGAAGAGACTGAGAATAAGGAGGTGGAACACTATGATAAGTGGGTAATGAAGAAGATTGGGTAGCACATGGAAGACTCATGGGAGGAATGAAGGAATTATGATTAAAGGAATTTCCCCCTTGCTTAACATTTATATGTGGTAAATGTGATTGGGTAACAAGAGGAAAAATTTGTTGGAATCCAAGAACACTGAGAGGTGGGGGTGAATCAGTGTTCTACTGGTAAGTCTAATTCTGAACTTATTGCTTATGAACAAGTTAACTGTAAATAAAGTTAAAGTGCATAAACCAAATAACACATAAAGAAGCAATACCATAACACCAATATTTATATGTAGAAAACCCTATAAAGGGAAAAAGCATGATGGGGTTGATACCCACAATATCTATATACTTGATCAAGGTATACAAATATTACATAGAGGGGATTGCACATGCAATCAGGCTCACTGCCTAGAGCTCACTTCTCAAATAGAAGTCTTACTGACTTACACAACATTATACAATGATTACATACAAAAATGAACTTATAGAGTGCATCTGACCATGCTGGATAAGTTTCGGTTTAAGCTCTATCAACCTCCTTTGTGAATCGGTTTACTAATATTGTGTTTTGCTACTAGTTGGTGTTGCGCACATGAAACTGCGCATAAAAGCTTCCACTCGCTAACCAAATCACATACCATAAATCTATGACTGATTCGTAACCAAAATTGCATCTCCCTTAACATCAAAATCTATCGCTAAATGGATCTCCTTAAATACCCTTTTAACTTGTTCAATATGTTGGCCTCAATGAAGAAAAAAATATGTCAGTTTCCGGATCACAAGGTAAATAATGCATTATCTCGATGACCATTATTGATGTCAGCTCACAAGCTACCATAAATTCCTTCAAAGACATTACTGGGGTCCCAAAATATCTTAACCGGGTCTTATACTTAACTGGGTTCCAAATATACGTTACTAGTACCAAGACTAACTGGTTAACAAGAATAAGGCAAAGTGTGCATACCGGTTGACCCAATCAATGTAAAAAGATAAGACAATGAATCCAAATGAGAAATACCAACACCAGATGATGAGTTGTCATCAATGACAACCCTAAATGTAATTTCCCTTACTGGATGAGTGTCAATTGCCAACACACTTGTGGTAGAAGAAATAAAAGAAGATATATTGCCCCCATGACTAACATTTGTAGGTATGACATTTTGTGTAGAAGTAGCCATGATGTTTGATGTGAAAGTAGGAACACTAGTCATGGAAGTTATCAAAGGAATAGAATGATTAACTTGACTAGGAGGTTGTGTATAGCCTAGGTTTTCAGCACAACTCTTCATAGGCATACTATTATAATCAACAATATGAGAAATACCACACAAGATATCAACACCATGTTTATCACTTTGAATAATTTTTTTTAATCCTTCAATCAATGGGATATCTTCACTTTTCGGGTATTCTTGACTCATCCATTGTTAAAGATTATCAAATTTATTGTCCATCTTTGTCGATTGGTCAACAGATACTCTAGTTAGTGATTCCTCCTCATTATGAGAATTATCAAGAGGATAAATAGGAATATCTAAAGGATGGGAAGAAGCAAAAATATCCTCATTGAAAAAGCTAGCCAAATTAGGCTCTCTTTCCTTGGTAATTAAACCTTGGGCAACCTTAATTCTACAACTTCTTCTAATGGGGATACTATAGACCTATAAGTAACAGTAGTAAAAATCATGCACTAGAGAAAAGAAATTGGAAAGAATAATGCAATCTTCTAGGAATTTGAAATTTAAAATTAGGGCTTTGCTTAAATAACCTCTTAATTTAGAAATTTTGAAAGGAGGAAAAATCAAAATTAAAATTAGGGTTGTCCAAATCTAACCTCTTAATTAAAAATTTGAAAATTTGAAATATTGAAGAAATCAATTTAATTTTAAAAATTAGGGTGTGTAGTGAACCACTTAATTTTAAAATTCAAATTGACAATGGAAATGCTGAAACTCGGATTTGTTTTTGACCTTAGGGTGACCTAAAATCAATTAAATTTCACAAATATTTGAAATTGTGTAGTAAAATATAGTCAAAACAAGCTCCCAAAATTTGAGTAGAAAAAGTCGGGACCAAGTAGGTAGCGACTTGGTCCGAACACATGATCCGACCAACTTTCTTCCAAATTTTTGGGGAAGCAAGATATTGCAATTTTTATGCAAGTTCTAGAAGGATATGGAAATTGGAGATATCTAGATATGTAGAATTAAGCATTGAAGGTTGAAATAGGACACTCTAGAAAAGGGTTAATTGAAAGGACAACTAAAAAGGGCATAGTTAAAGGCCAACTTTTTATGATGTTTAAAAAGACAATGAGCAACTTTAAATTTAATTGAGCCAATTAAATGCTTAAGGAAAAATTTGAATTTTCACAAGATTATTTTAATTTAAAAAATTGGGGTTTGTTGCATAAACTGCTTAATTTTAAGAATTTAAATTTGAAAATTTGAATGTTGGAAGGAGTGAAAAAGAATTTTGAAATTGAAGAAAAGACCCAAATCTGAAAATTAATTCAAGATCTACACAATCCACAAGGTTGATTTTAAAATTAGAAATTAGGGTTTTGTGATTCAACCACTTATTTTAAAAAAAATAAAAAATTGAAAGTGTAAATAAAAACTTGAATTGTAAAAATGAAGAAAATAATTAATCCAATTTAGACTAATGACAAGCTCAATTTTGAATCTAAAAATTAGGGTTTTTGTGAATGTAGCCTCTAAATTTTTTTAAAATTGCAAGGAAATTAAACTTGTAAATTAAGATTTGAATTTTAAATTGCATGCACTCAAATCTGAAAACAAAAAGCAGGAAGCAAGCATAAGACATGTTGGGTTCACCAAAATGTAAAGTGGAAAATTGGGAACCTTAGCCAAATTCGCCACTTGAGAGAAAGGTGGGAATTTAACTAAGGTTCAATTTTCACTTGGAGAGACTTTACATTCAAAAGAGGAGGATGAATCTACTAGATCCAATCCCAAAAGATGCAAGGATTGAATACTAAGTATATTAGAATGGAATTAACCCTCTTTTGTAAGTTGATTGATTGAATTAAGACAAAGTGTTGAAAATGAAGACAAAGTATGCGAAAATAATGAGCTACAGGTTCGCGATTTAGTCATGAACCTAGATCTGAGAAGTTTGAGATGATTCAGAGCTTCCCTATGAAATCCAACAAAACTTGTAGGCATCGTGTGTCTGGATAGGGGTGCCCCTCCTATCGGTCCTTTGAACTTTTCACATGTCGAAAAGGGTTTTTCCGTCTCTGCAAATAAAGCTTAATTCCATAAGTACAATTGCGCACCTATTTCTTGCACATAGAAAGAAAGGGAAATGTGTTGGGAATAGGGGTTTGTCTTTACATCAAACCCCAATTTTGGAATTAACAAAGTGGTTGAAATAATGTAAATGAAAGGATTGAAAGTAGAGATCCTCCTCTTTGAGGGGATGTTGAATTGAATGAATTTGAAATGCTTATACCTCCTTGTGAAGATTTGTTTGCCTCCACATGGAATTAGGGTTTCATGAAGTAGAATGTTGATCTCCTCTTCAATGCTTGAAATCTTGTCTCTATTGTTGATCGAAAGCTTGAAGGAAGACTGAAAATGCTCAATTGCTCTTGAATGCTTGAATGCTTGATCTCTTGAGCTCCCAGATCCTTGATTGAATTTCCTAATCTTGTGTTATATGTCAAATGAGAGGGTAAATCCATCTTATATATATGCTAGTGGGATTAATTGACTGATTTTCTGACTTGGGCTGATATAGGGGGGATTTTCCTACTCTAATTTGAGATGAGAAAAAGGGAGGGACCCCAAAATAGGTCCCCAATAGGGAATCCTAGGGCACCATGCCCTGGTCTAGTGGATCCTAGGGTGCCACGCCCTAGTCATGCCCTATTTTGAGGTAGGAACAAGGTGGATTTGAGGTGTAGGGTTGAATAAAATGTAGGTTCTGACTTGTATGAGCATATTCAAGTCTCTGATTAGGCTGAGGGGTGAAAATACTAAGGTGAAGACCCCAATGCAGTCAAAAATTGCAAAGGGGTACAATTTTAGGATGTTATAATCTTTTCTTTGGAGGTGTTTCCTTCAAGCCCTTGACTAAGGGCACTACCACCAGTATCCCCTTCTAGGGGCATTACCCCTAAACCCCTAATGTGGACTTCATCATTGGGCCCCATGAAGGAGTTGAGCCCCCCAATGTCCATAAGAGGAGCTCTACCCCCTACACTTTGCCCCTAAACTCCCTTGTAATTTATGTGGGGGATAAAAATGGTTGCCAAAGTTACCAAAATTTAAGCCGAACAACATGATTAGTTACCACATACCAACAACAAAAAGCTTTATTAATTTTATGCATAGGAATTCATCTAAGATAGGGGCTTTACTACTAGATATAGAGAAGATGACCTCACATAAATATTACTTAGTAAGAATTTGATCAAAAAGGATATGTTAGGATGTGGAAAATTGATAAGGAACCACATTTAAGCATTTTTTTAGAGAAACCTTACAAGTTGGAGTATATTCTTGAACAATGAAAACTTTCTCACAATGTCAAACAAAGGCTTGTTATGTTTGGAAGCTCAATAAAGAGATATCACCCCTTCAATTTTTTAATGGATTGAAATGTGTAGTATCGCAAATCACACCTAATACATTTATGACACTTTCACATCAAGCCCAGTGCATTTATGATGAAAAATCATGATCAAGATTTTATCATTCTGAGATAATAGCATTAGAAAACTCTGGTCCAAATTGGGATTGATTTTTTGTTAGATAGGAGTGTTGCACACAAACGTCCCAAAAAAACTTTGGATTTAAATGAGTATATTTTGCATCAATCCTCTTTTGATGCATGTCCCTTTTATTGGACATATTTGAAATGGCTATATTTGCCCATTCTAAACAACAAAACTCCTTTTTCTCATTAATTTTGTAAGATATACATTGTTGGATCTCTTTCTCTCATACTTGTAACAAAAATCTATCAAAATTTGCAATCAAGATCACAACAACCAAGTCTTCTCTTTCTTACAATCATGTCTTTATCTCCAGGGATGGGTCTTTCTTGTGTAACACTCTTATTTCTCTCTTATCTCTCATATCTATTGCTTTGAAACATAATATCATTTTAGTAATATTTAAATGCATCTACCATCTATTTGAATTCAATCATGTATCTCTTGTGATAGGGGTTCTCCTCCATTAAGTGACCTTTGTTTCTATTATGCAATCGATCTTTTATTTTATTCAATCTATGTATTTGGTTGTTTGTGGAGGTGGAAATACTATCAATCAAACCCCTATACAACCCCAACATTTTTCTGCATTTGAGTATGTGTAGGTGATGAACAAGTCCGTGGAGCACAAGATTCCTTTTTAGAGTGACATGGTGATTTTCTATTTTCCAACCATATAGACGAAACACAACATGCACACGTCCTCATTATGCACTAGTTTCCAAGGTCGAGGCTTCACCAATTCATAGGTAAAATCTCTTTTATAATCTTTTTGTTCCTATAATCAAAATTATTTTAATTTCACATTCTTCTATTATTTAATATTTGTCATTTATAGGCATAGTGTATTATTTCATTTCTTCCATATTGATCTTCCTGGCTCACCAAAGCATCAGTTAAGTGAGGTTGTGAAGGTTATTTTGCTTCTTGAGATGCCACCATCTTAAGGGTGGAGAATCCCCTCCTCTACATTTTGGTGAAACCATTGTGAATGCCTTATGCTAGATCTTTTCCTCCAATGATTTGATTCATTCACTAAGGTGTTCTCAAAGGATGACTTTAATATGCTTGATGTTTTCGTTGAGGTATCTCCTTCCGATCATAAGTTTTCTAATCCTGATCCATGTTTATACTCTTTTCCTTTGAAGGATGAAAAATATAGAAATGTTATCATTGTCTCTGCCACCTTTGAAAGGCCTAAGAGGCCGATTATTTACATGATTGTAGCTAGTCCTTCTACAAACAAAGTTAAGTCTATTCATGGTAAATATTTTAAAAGTAATTTTCCTAATTTGTTCATGAGGTTTAGTAAATCTAAAAAATGCTTCCTACAATGATATTGCTCATATGTATAATATGGGAAGAAATAATAAAAATGTTGATCAGTCCAATACTTCATTACCGCCCTCTCAATCAAACCTTCCTCAAGCACCTAAGCTTGTAGCAAAACAATCTAGCGACTGTGATCTTATTGAGCAATTCTGTGGTATTCCTACTAAGATATCACTATGAGTTTTGCTTGAAACCACTCCAGTTTATCAGGGTATGCTTCATGAAGCTCTTCAAAAGAGTTTTTTTCCTTCTTCCGCTTGGCCTATGAATGTAAATGTGTTGATGGATCATATTTATGTTGATACATAAAATATTGCATTCTATCTATATGAATTCCCGCCTCCATAAGTAAAGGAATCTAGCTGATGTATTAATAATAATTGTTTATGTCAATGGTGTTGGTATTACGCGAACTCTCATTGATACTGGCTAAATAATCAACATTTGCAATCTAGACTTTTTACCAAAAATCAAGGTAGATTAAAACTCTCTTTCTACATCTTCTTTATTTATTCATGGTTATGATAATATTCGTAAGACTACTTTGGGCACTATTATTTTCTCTTTGAATATTGGACTAGTTTCTATTCCAACCTTGGTATATGTGATGCCAAGACCTCTATATTATAATCTTCTTCTAGGTAGGCCTTCGCTGCATGCTTTAGGAGCAATTTCATCCACTCTTCATGGTTCTATTAAGTTTGTTGCTAACAAACAAGTTGTTATGATCAAGGCTAACCTTGATGCCATGCCCTTATGCCAAATGGAAGTAGTTGATCAGATTGAGGTTGCAACACCATCCTTTCAAAAGTATATTGCTGGCATTCTACACTCTTATGAGAATAGTTGATTTTGTCATTGATGGAAACCAACTGGCAATCATTTGGCAACCAACCAATAGATATAGACACCGACAATAGACTTCTACATACACTGGAAGGCACTTCACCGATATTGGCAATAATGCATACCGACACTCAGGCTGACATGGAATAAACTTTTGTTTATTGTATTGTAATGCAATTATTTTTTGTAAAGCCAACATGGTATATTGTAATAGACTCATATATGTATGAGATCTTATAGGCCATTTTTGTAAGAAGATGGATGAGAAGTATAAGGCAATTTTGTATAAGGTGGTATATTTGACAATGAAGGTTTTGGTTATTGTTTGAGCTTAAACCGGTACTAAACCTGGCATATGAGATGTTGTTTTGAAGTAGTACATTGTATTGGATTTTGATAATTAATTTTGTAGTCAGTGTGACTCTTTATTGAGCAGTGAGCTCTAGGCTATTGGCCTCCCTGCATGTGCAGGCCCCTATTGTAAGTAGTATTTATTCATTGGCTAGTGATTAAATATCGTGGGTCACAAATCCAACTGAGGTTTTTCCCACACTGGGTTTCCTTATTAAATATCTTGTGTTATGGTATGTTTTATATGTTGTCTTTGTTATTCTTATTTGCTGCATTAATTCTTATTTACCAGTATACTATTTTGGGATGCAAAGTTTTAAATAAGTATAAATATTTCAGAAACCAGTTAGACACTGATTCACCCCCCCCTCTTAGTGTCTTTGGGACTGCCATTGATTCTAACAATTGGTATTAGAGCTTGGTCCTCTATTTTCAAAAGCCTAATAGCTTGAGGAAGATCCTAACATCAATATAGATGAAGAAGTTAAGAAAACAATTGGAAGGAGCTCTTGAAGATTATAATGCAGAAAAGTTGAAGAATATCAAACTTGAAGATGATCTGAGGACTACACAGGAATTCATTAAAGGACTTTAGGAGAACTTTTCTATAGAAAAAAATAAAAGAAAAGAACTTCATGAGAAGATGCAGAATGATGATGATGAAAAATAAACTCTTAGAGACATTGCAAACAAGTTAAGACAAGAAAATGGTAATATGAAGAATGAAATGCAAGATATGACTAGGAGGTTATGCAAAGCTATTGAAGATAGGAAGAAGAATGAAGAATGCTTGACTAGGAGACTTAATGATGCTGGAAATGAAAATCAGAGACTTAGTCATGAAAATGATATGTTAAAGACAGACTTGATTCACATGCAACATGATAAAACTGAGCTTATGAGTCAAGTTGGAATTCTGGAAAATGAGTTGGCTACTGCCAATAAACACAAAGACAAGCTCAAGAAATTTTTAGAGGAGCTTGACAACATGCTGAAAAGTTAGAAGCCTAATGGAGATACAAATGGACTTGGATTTGAAGTTGGAGAAAGTTCTGGTACTACAAACAATCAAGATCAGAACAAACTGGTAAGACAACCTAATACTTATAAATTTAATGGAAAATGTTTCAATTGCAACAAATATGGTCATAGATAAAATCAGTGTAGATTTAGAAATAATCAGAATACAAACTCACCCACCGGTCAATGTTCCAAATGTAACAAAGTTGGTCATAATTTAGAAAATTGTAGAATGAATGTGAAATGTTATGTTTGTGGAAGATTTTTACATTTATCTAATCAATGCAGATCACAAATTGGTTAAGGATATGGAAAGTATATTCAGAGAAATAATGTAACTTGTTATGGTTGTAATAAGATTGGACATATTGCTAAATTCTGTAGAAGCAAGAATGCATCAGCAAACAATATGAGATCTAGCTTGAAAGGAAAAGAAAAGGTAGAAGAAGTAATACAAGAAATTTCTAAACAATGAATTAAGAAAAGAGATCAGAGAACTGATGAAACTATATCTTCACTAGTAGAATAGAGTAATCCTCCATTGGCAGGAGATTCTTCATCTAACTGAGGAATAATCCCTTGGGGGTATGGCAGCGAATTGAAAAACATGCATTCTACCCTCGGTTGATGGTGAGAAGATACATTTCTTCTTTACCGGTAGGTGTGTTAAGTTTTCACTTAACCGACGAGTCTTTAATGATGTTTTAAAGAACATTTTGGCTATAAAGCACCGATAAACCCTCATTTCAAACTCACCAAGAATTCAAACCTTCTATGAGCGCGAAATCAAGCAAAGGAATTCAAGGCGAATCTGAGAAGTGTTTTTCAAGCATTCAACAAACATCCAGATAAGAGGTATTTTTCATAATGACTGCTTCATCTTCTATTCCTGAATTTATTCTGAGCCCTACCATTGTGGAGAATATGAAATGCCCTAGGCCCGTATTCAAAATAATTCTCGAGATTGCGAAGCAAGACGACTTTGTAGGATCTTTTTCAAAAATACCTAAGGGTGTAGCATTTGCAGAAGACCCTAGGATTTATATACATTGCAATATAGAAGATCTAGGATCTGAGGAGTTAATGAAAATGTTTACTAAGGTCATTTGTGATGAACATGGAATTTTTAAACCCGAACATAAGATTGTAGAAACTTTAGGTTTTGTGGAGATATTGAATATCCCTCAATTTCTAGAGGAAGTGGTAAGGATTGTATTGAGTAGAGCACATGGAGAATTCTTATTGTTGGATTCTATTTGTAAGATAACCCGACAAGCAATTAGGGTAGTTACCAGTTTACCCTCAACCGGTAGTAGACTTGATAAGACAAAGAAGATTCCCAACAAAATGGTGACAAGCCTAACTAGAGCAACATCTGACAATAGATCACTTAGAGTAAATGACATTAAGAACATTAATGTGAGATATGTAAGTATGGTTCTTGGATACAAAGCCACACATGCTAACAGACTCAATTCCGTTTCCAGCCTTTGTATTTATAGTGCTCATGAAATGATAAACAACAATGCTAAGATAGATGTGTGTGAATGGTTAAAAGATGAGCTTATTGACAACCTGAAAAAGATTAAGGGAGACAAGAAAGGTACTTTCTACTTTGGAAACCTTCTGGTATGTTTGATATTATATTTCACCAAAGAGATCCCTGGTACATGACACAGAGACTTTGGTTATGATATACTCATAGGAAAACAACTACATGAAGCTTTTACCAACATGGGAACTGATAGAGATAATAACATAACAAATTACTTTAAAACTTTCCAATCTAAGATGAGAGTTAGGGAAAGGATTTCTCAGAGCATAGTTGAGAAATATGACAAGAAAATCTATTTTGTCATTAAAAGAGATGAAACTTGGATGGAAGTAGTAAGCCCTAGAACTATTTGGGTTACTGAAATGGGTTATGAGGTTGATCTACATGTTCTGGAAACATATGCAAAATCACTGCTTGATGCACCAAGAGAACCATCTGAGGAAATATTTGGAAGTGCAGAAACCATAAAGAATAAAGTGTCTATGCAAAAAAGGACTAAGAGAAGAGAAAAATACATTAGGGATGCATCCAAGAAATTTTATCAAATCAAAGAAAATTTTATGAACCTTAGTGGCATATCGGCTAGTGAGCTTGAAGGACTTCAACCAGAGGCGCATATTTCACCGATTGACACATCTTCTAACAGTGACAGTAGTAAGGCAACTGAATTTAAAAGAGTGGAAAAGAAGAGAAAACCCTCACTGGTACCCTCTCCTTCACCTAAGAAAACAAGAACATTAAAGAAGAAACAACAGACAGTTAGGGAACCAAAGAAGAAACTCACACCTAAGAAGAAATAGACACCGGTTACCCCTTCATTGAATGACTTACTGAATGAGATAACAGAGGAAGGTAATTTGTCTAATGTGAATAAATGGTATACTTCTTCAAATGATACTGATAGAAACACCATTGAGGAAAGCATTATTCTGCACTTGGACATTTATAAGAAAGTTTTGATTGAAGTTGTTGAGGAGCTACCAAATGATCTCTACATGAGACTAGAAGCTAAAAGGCTATCAGTGATGGAATTAGATAAGAAATTAAAAGTTGAAGCACTCTTGGCAGTTCACCCGGTTAACTCCAAAGAAGAAATTGATGACATAGCTAATAATATAATTGGTTCTGTAAAGTGGAAAATCGAACCCCAGGTGTTCCCCCCACTCCAAGGAGAGAGAAAGGAGGTCACTAGGATTGACGGTTTTCACTTAGGAGAGACTTTACATTCAAAAGAGGGGTTGAAACCCACAAGATCCAATCTCACACAATGCAAGACTAGATTCTAAATGAGTTTCAAGGGTTAAGACATCAAGGATACCCTCTTTTGTAAAGAATGTAGATAGAATGATTGAACTAGGAATGCATGTAAAAAAGATTCACTTGTAGATGGAGATAGGGACACAGGATGAAGCTACGGACCTGAAATTAGTAGTAAAATGTCGAGATGGTGTTGTCCTGCAAATTTGAGCAAAAATTGACAGGACGATGGCGCCCGGAGTGCACACGGTCCTCTGAAAAATCCGTGAAACGAAGGGGGATCTGTTCGTCTCTGCACAAGGATTCCAGATCTTCAATTATAGCCGCGTACCTACAACCTACACATAGCAAAGAGAGGACGATTGGGGGGTTAGGGATTAGGGGTTTGCCTTTAGGTCAAACCCCGATTTTGGAATTAACCAAGAAATGAGAATGCTGTAAATGTAAGTGTTTGTAATGTAATCAAGTACTGATACCTTGTTGTAAGAATGTTTGTATTCTTACATTGGAAGGTGTAATGATGTTGTATGTTGTATGTTGTAGGTGATCTCCTCTTCAATGGTTGAATCCTTGTCTTTGAATGCAACACCTAGCCTTGAATGGAGACTTAGAATACTCAATTGCTTGAAGGAATGCTTGAATGCTTGAATGTTTGAATGTTTGAATATCGCTTCCGCATCTTGCTCTTGCTTACTTCCACCCTTTTTCTAGGAGGGGAAATGTAGTTTATATACTTGTCAATTAGGGTTAGGAGACTGATTTTTCCGACCTTAGGCCGACCCAGGAACATTATTTTCCAAATTGCAAACTTAAAGACCCGATGCCCAACAAGAGACCGGGCCCAAAATAGGGCCACGGACCAGGGTGCTGGGCGCCATGGTCCTGAGGACTAGGGTGCTAGGCACCATGGTCCTGAAGGACCAGGGCGCTGGGCGCCATGGTCCCACCTCCCAGGACAACAGGGTGCAAGGAGGATCAGGCCAAGGTGCAGAAATATGCAGTTTTTGATGTCGCAAGTAGGTTTCAGGGTCTCCATTCAGGTTCAATGTTGCGCCACCATCGTGAAGACCCAAATGCAGTCGAAATTGCAAGTGTCACAATTTTAGGATGCTACATTTAGCCCCCACTTTAGCGGGAGTATAAGCGTACGCCCATACTTCCTGTAAAGTATAAGGAAACAACATTGAAAGACTTTCACCACGTTAAGGAGGCAAGATACACCAAGCCCCCAGTGGACTCAGGATCTTACGACTTCGATTGACAAAGTAAAAGGGAAGATTACAAGGGAGAACCATGACTATCAGTAGTAAGGTTCCCTCACTATGAGTCATGCAAGAAAAATACCAAAAATTTTCAAGGCAAAGCTAAGTTCACCAAGAAATTTTCAAGTATCTTTGAAGAGATATGAATGGGGTGTATGCCCCCCTACGTTAAAGTGATTGCACACGCCTCATCGGGGGTGATTTCTTTAAGGTAGTGATACATATAAGAAATGAGAAGGGAAAGGAGCACGTTATCACAAAGATTTAGCCCCCAAGTGTGAGATAAGCCCAAGGATAATAGACACAAAACACAAAGCACGAGGTGACTTCACTTTCCTTGGGGTCAGTATGCTGTATGATAATTCATGTATATCATATGTATGTATGCACAATTTTTCTTCATTCCCCAATCAAGGAAGGTCACCTAGAAGAAGGGAACACATGTGTCTTTTGAGTCAACATGAGAGAGACCAAGAGAGATCTCAATGCTTTGCATCATCCTCAAGTAGACAACACTAAGGACGACAAATAGAAGAATGGGAATAACACATAGAAGAAGTAACAAAAGAGATCAAGAGAGGAGGAGAGAGTCTGCTATGCTAATGAACTAGTCTAGCACGTCATCCACCCCCCAATCTTGCTGATCAATATTTTGGGAAGGCAGGAAACACGCTAGAGGAGGAACATCCAACACAACAGATGGAGCTATCACAAGATCCAAACAAGGGCTATGTTCATGTTCCAAGCCACGTTGTTCTTGTCTAGGAGCTAGGATAAGTGCTTTAGAAAATTCGTTAGATAAATGATTATCAACATCAACATATTCATATTCACTATCAGAAGAAAGAGGAGTAACATTTCCATCATCATCAAGATTTATAAAAATAGGATCTTTAACTCGCACGGGATCAAGACTATCATGCATCTTATGTTTAGGAGATTTTGGGTCAATTTTCGGCTGAGGAGAAAATGGAATAATACTAGCTGAAGGTGTTTTTGGGGATTTCAAAGTTTGAGAAGCAACTACCTGAGCTCTAAGATGACGCTTTCATTGGTGTTCACGTGCAAAATGATTTCATCTAGTCTTAGCAGGAAGTTGAGAAGATTGAGGAGGAGGAATGTTCTCATCCTTATCACTTGGGTGTTTAGGTTGTGGTCTCTTAGGTTGAATAATAGGAGAAGAGGAAGGTCTCTTCTCTCTATAAGAGGAAGGAGGAGGAACTACTCCATATAAGGGAGGAATATTTGGTTTAGGAAGGAGACCAAGTCCATCATGACGAGGAGGTATAGGTCTACTTTTAGAAAGTTTATTAGATATAGACATAGTCACATCCATAGGGATGGGTTGGGAATCTTCTTGAGGAAAGACATTAGTTTTATCTTTCAAAGGAAGAACTTCCTTCTCAAGAATGATAGGAATATCAAGTTTGGGTGTTCTAGGTTCACTTAGAGATAGGATCATATCTTTTTTCCACTTTTGATAAGATTTGAAAAGATGATCACTCCACGGTGGAAGAGATTGGAATTGTTTAGGCCAAAAATAATCAATAGGAATGCTAGAAGTTCTTTCAGCTAGTTTAAAGAGACTATGATTGATAGTAACAACTTCACCATTATGGGGAAATTTCAAACACTTGTGAATAGGAGAAGCAATAGCTTTCATGGAAGATAGCCAAGGATAGCCTAGCTTCACACGAAATTGTTCGGACGATGGAATAATAGCAAAGCTCACATCAAGGGCTTTGTTAAGGACCTCAATAGGTAATGTAATAGAACCAATTGCAGGAGAAGAAAATGCATCAAATAATTTCACAACCACATTTGTTTTGTCATAGATCACTTGATTCAATTGCAAAGTAAAAAGAAATTCTTCAGTAATGACATTAACCATACAAGAAGGATCAATAAGCACTCCACGGCAAGGTGTATTCTTGACTTTTGCAACTATATATAAAGGACCATCAGGTGCCCTGATAGTTTCACTGGAATCAAATGTGATGGAAGGTTCTTTAGGGATTTTCTGCTGCTCCACAAAGTTAATCACATTCGGAGTCATAGACACAAGACTATCAGGTGAAAAAGAGGAATCATTAGTCTCAATCACATTAGAGGTATGAGAAGGTAATGGATCAGTAAAAATCTTAAGATTTTGGTTAGGAGGGGCTACAGATGTGTTGCCTTTATCATTCACACCAGAAACAGAGATAGTATTATTATCAATCAAATCTTGAATTTTACCCTTTAAAGCAAAACATTTTTCAGTATCATGCCCAGGTTGATGATGGAATTGACAAAAAGATTTGTTATCAAAATAGGGTGAATTAATCTTTGCAGGATCTATTTGCTTTATAGGAGGGAGGGTAAGCACATTTTGTTCCAATAACCTATTCATAATACTATGCAATGATTCATTCAAAGGAGTAAACTTTCTCTCTTTCTTGAAAAACTTAGAAATAGGAGGCACACCTAATGCTGCATTCACATTGTTGTTGATGATGTTTTCATTGAACTTAATGGACTCTCTGTTCGGTTTAAACTTCCCAAATGGTTGTTGACTACTATCACCCTTATCACTCGGAGCCATAGGATTTGCTTGTTCCATTTGACTCACAGTCAGTTGATAATTGTGAAGAGTTGCGCACAACTGTTGGAAAGAAGTAAACTCAGAAAACAAAAGTTTTTCTCTAATATCTTTTTGTAAATTAGAAATAAAGATTCTTTGAATATCATTATCAGGTACTGGAAAAAAAATTTGAGCATACAAATTCTTATATCTACCAATGAAATCAGTCACTTTTTCTTTAACACCTTGTTTACAATGCATTAAATCAATCAAAATAACTTTAGGACTTATATTGTTTTGAAATTGTTGAATAAAAGCATTTGCAAGTTGTTCGAAAGAAGTAATAGAATAGGAAGGCAATGAGCAATACCATTGTAGAGCCTTATCTCTTAATGTTCTAGTAAACAATTTTGCAAGCAACCTTTGGTCATGAGCAAAATTGGTACATATTGTTTGAAAGGTCTTAATATGTGTTAGAGGATCACCTTTACCATTATAAAGCTCCAACTGTGGGATTTCAACATGCTTAGCGGGGATAGCCCGAATAATGTCAAGAGAAAGTGGGCTCACAACATCAAATGTGGGCACACTAGACTTAGATTGATTCATAGAGGCAATTTGTTGCTGTAAAGAAGAGACAGTTTGTGCAAGATTGTTAATGGTCGCTTCAGTCGAAGAGTTCATATTAGACGTGTTAGATTGTGATGGAGGTATTATGTTATTGAAAGAAGGTATTGATTGAGAGTAAGGTGGTGGGACACTATGATAGTTAGTCATAGGAGATGATTGGAAAGGAGGAACACTACAAGGAGGAATGGAAGGGTTAAATGAATTGCCCCCTTGCGTCATGTTCATTTGTGGAGATGTAATAGGAACACTCATTGAAGGAATGAATGAGGAAGTCGGATTGCCCCCATGACTGGTGATCATAGGTGGAATATTTTGTATTGAAGTAGTCATTATGTTTGATGTAAAAGTAGGTATACTAGCAATAGAAGTTGTCAAAGGGGTAGAATGATTGACTTGAGTAGGAGGTTGTGTATAACCTAAAGTTTCGGCACAACTCTTCATAGGCATCACATTCGAATCCACAATGTGTGCAACACTACGTAAAATATCAATTCCATTCTTATCACTTTGAACCATACATTTTAGACCCTCAATTAATGAAAGAGCTTGACTATCGGGGTATTCTTGAGACATCCATTATCGAAAATCATCAAATTGGTTATCCAATTTCAAAAGTTGTTCTACAGAAACCTCATGGAGAGCTTCTTCATCATTAAGAGGATTAGAGGAATTACCCATGTCCTCATTAAAAAGGCCATTCAAATTAGGTTCCATCTCCTCGGTAATTAAACCTTGGAAAGACTTAATTCTAAGGCTTCGTCTAACGGGAATAGTGTAAGTAGGACTTATTGTTGTAAAAATCATGCACTAAAGAGAGAAAT
Source organism: Cryptomeria japonica (assembly GCF_030272615.1). Classification (NCBI taxonomy): domain Eukaryota; kingdom Viridiplantae; phylum Streptophyta; class Pinopsida; order Cupressales; family Cupressaceae; genus Cryptomeria; species Cryptomeria japonica. The sequence goes on from NC_081407.1 coordinate 86,669,351, forward strand.
AAGATTTTGAATTTAGAGGTAGCAAATTTCAATAAAATCAGCCAATCTCCTAGATTTAAGCTGTTAAATGCAATCATAACAATCTCCCGAAGTTTCAGAAAAAATGTCAGGGACCGTGGCGAATGGAGTGCACATGGTCCTCGCAACTTTTTTCAAAATTTTCAGGGATGAAAGATATGATGATTTTAAAGCTAATCTAAAAAAAATTGAGTGATTTTACGATCTGTAGATAGGCCAAATTAAAGTTGCAATCTCAAAATTGAACCCTACCAAGATTGTTGAAAAATGCAAAATTTGAATTTTGAAAAGGAGAGGGAAACTGAAATTTTGAATTTTATGATATTAGAGGGAATACTAAAAGGAATGCAAGCTTTGAAATTTAAAAGTTGACTCAATTTCACGCAAAATTCAATTTTGAAAGCGGAAATCAAGGTTGTTGCAATTAAACACTTAATTTCAAAAGTCACAAACTACAAAAATTTGAATAAAGCACTGAAATTTCGAATGAATGCCAACACACTTTTCAGATTTAGGACAGTAAGAAACACAATTTTGATATGAATTTTAATTTCAACAATTTTTGAATGATTATAAGCCTTTATCCAAGCAATCACTAGACCAACTTTGACTTTAATTTTGAAAGTGTTAGAATTAATGAAATCAGCCAAGATTTTGGATTTTAGCAGAAAAATACAGTAAGATCTAGCTCCCGAAATTTCAGAAAAAATGTCGGGGACGATTGCGCTCGGGGTGCACACGGTCCTCACAACTTTTTTCAAAATTTTCAGGGATGAGAGATATTGTGATTTTGTTGCGGAATCCAAAGTTACAGCCGATTTGGAGGTGTTTTGATTAGTGAAATCATCAGTCAAAGGTTGAATCAAGAGGGTTTTTAAAAATTAGGGTTTTGACACTTAACCACTTAATTTTCAGAATTAGAGCACAAATATGAATTGACAATTTGCAATAGAAGGGTAGATCTGAAACAAGCATTAACAATTAAACATTTCACAAGCTCAAAAGGAAGATTTAGGGTTTTTATGTAATTAACCTCTAAAATTTGCAAAAGATCAAACATGGAAATGTAATTAAGGAAGCAAATTTTTTTTTAGATCTAACCATGAATAATCAGAATTAGGATGTTCACGTCGGGTTCACCAAAATGTAAAGCAGAAAATCAAACCCTAGGTGTTCTCCCCACTCCAAGGAGAGAGAAAGGAGGTCACTAGGATTGACGGTTTTCACTTAGGAGAGACTTTACATTCAAAAGAGGGGTTGAAACCCACAAGATCCAATCTCACACAATGCAAGACTAGATTCTAAATGAGTTTCAAGGGTTAAGACATCAAGGATACCCTCTTTTGTAAAGAATGTAGATAGAATGATTGAACTAGGAATGCATGTAAAGTAAGAAAGATTCGCTTGTAGACGGAGATAGGGACACGAGATGAAGCTACGGACATGAAATTAGTAGTAAAATGTCAAGACGGTGCTGTCCTGCAAATTTGAGCGAAAGTTGATAGGACGATGGCGCCCGGAGTGCACATGGTCCTCCGAAAAATCCGTGAAACGAAGGGGGATCTGTTTGTCTTTGCACAAGGATTCCAGATCTTCAATTATAGCCGCGTACCTGCAACCTACACACAGCAAAGAGAGGACGATTGGGGGATTAGGGATTAGGGGTTTGCCTTTAGGTCAAACCCCAGTTTTGGAATTAACCAAGAAATGAGAATGCTGTAAATGTAAGTGTTTGTAATGTAATCAAGTACTGATACCTTGTTGTAAGAATGTTTGTATTCTTACATGCGAAGGTGTAATGATGTTGTATGTTGTATGTTGTAGGTGATCTCCTCTTCAATGGTTGAATCCTTGTCTTTGAATGCAACACCTAGCCTTGAATGGAGACTTAGAATACTCAATTGCTTGAAGGAATGCTTGAATGCTTGAATGTTTGAATGTTTGAATATTGCTTCCGCATCTTGCTCTTGCTTACTTCCACCCTTTTTCTGGGAGGGGAAATGTAGTTTATAGACTTGTCAATTAGGGTTAGGAGACTGATTTTTTTGACCTTAGGCCAACCCAGGAACATTATTTTCCAAATTGCAAACTTAAAGACCCGATGCCCAACAAGAGACCGGGCCCAAAATAGGGCCATGGACCAAGGCGCTGGGTGCCATGGTCCTGAGGGACCAGGGTGCTAGGTGCCATGGTCTTGAAGGACCAGGGTGCTGGGTGCCATGGTCCCACCTCCCGGGACAACAGGGTGCAAGGAGGATCAGGCCAAGGTGCAGAAATATGCAGTTTTTGATGTCGCAAGTAGGTTTCAGGGTCTCCATTTAGGTTCAACATTGCGCCGCCATCGTGAAGACCCAAATGCAGTCAAAATTGCAAGTGTCACAATTTTAGGACACTACAGGTTCATCCAGACATATATCAGTTTTTGAGCAGGAAATGGCAGTTTTTGAGAAGGTAGAGAAACTTGAGAAAGAGAAGGCAAGGATAAGATTAAATGCTTGGGAACTTAAAAAAAAACTTGGTCCTAAGTTGGACAATCTTATCACTTAGAGAATTGAAATATCTAAGGCATTAGTTCAAGAAGAACAATCACTGGAAGAACACATGCATTATCTCACCGACATGATCCAACAAACTGAGGCAACTTTGAATGATAGCAAAAGGTTTATGCAGAGTCTGAATTTATTTTTGGCAGATATTTTTCAGATTGTAACCAACCAGTTACAGACTTTGAGGTGAAATTTTTGCACTCATTTGATTATTTTTGACAACCTTTGTCATTGATGTGAAAGGGGGATTAGTGGAGAGAAAAATGCCTATACAAAGGAGATCACTTGCTCAGGGGGAGCACATCTTTTTGGAATCTTTTTGGACTTCAGTTTTTGGAAACAGTTTTTGGATTTTTCTCATGAGTGTTGTCATCAATGCCAAAGGGGGAGATTGTTGGCATTCTAGACTCTTATGAGAATAGTTGATGTTGTCATTGATGGCAACCAACTGACAATCATCTAGCAACCAACCGACAAATATCGACACCAACAATAGACTTCTACATACACCGACATCGACAATAATGCATACCGACACTCAGGCCAACATGGAATAAACTTTTGTTTATTGTATTGTAATGTAATTATCTTTTGTAAAGCCGACATGGTATATTGTAATAGACTCATATATGTATGAGATCTTATAGGTCATTTTTGTAAGAAGATGGATGAGAAGTATAAGGCAATTTTGTATAAGGTGATATCATTGACAGTGAAGGTTTTGGTTATTGTCTGAGCTTAAACGGTACTGAACCTGGCATATGAGATGTTGTTTTGAAGTAGTACATTGTATTGGATTTTGATAATCCATTTTGTAGTCAATGCGACTCTTTATTGAGCAGTGAGCTCTAGGCTGTTGGCCTCCTTGCATGTGCAGGCCCCTATTGTAAGTAGTATTTATTCATTGGCCAGTGAGTAAATATTGTGGGTCACAAATCCCGCCGAGGTTTTTCCCACATCGGGTTTCCTTGTTATATATCTTGTGTTATGGTGTGTTTTTTATGCTGTCTCTATTATTCTTATTTGCTGCATTAATTCTTATTTACCGGTACACTATTTTGGGATGCAAAGTTTTAAAACTGGTTAGACACTGATTCAGTCCCCCCTCTCAGTGTCTTTGGGACTGTCATTGATTCTAACGTATATCCCATCATTATCTTCTAATGTGATGACTTGCTTATGTGGTATCCCCTAAAAATGAGGCCCAAAAGAAGAAGGTTTTCACTAAAGAATAATTTCTCAAGAAATAAGATCCTCCCAAAGAGGACCCTCTAATGGTAAATCCTCCTAAAGAAAAAAGTCCTTAGTCTACCCATGTTTAGTCAACTTCAACTTCATCTTCAGTTAAGTCATCTTCTCCATCTAAAGTGAATGCATGTTTGGGTGATGATGAAGGTGTTGGCATGATTGGCATAACTGATGTAGATGAGGTGATGTAGTTGAAGACTGATGATTGAATCGGTAGAGTATAGAAGACTATTTGTGATGAAGAGATTGAGATTTTGTGACTAGATGAACTGATTAGTTATTTGTGTTGTCATTGATGGAAATTGATATTAAATGATGTTAACTAATGTTTCTTAATGTTTGGTTTGTCATCTAAGTGATTTAGTCTACTAGAGATAGGGTTTACTGGTAATATGCAGAAGACTGTGAAATAGGACTTTAATCGGTAAATGTAGAGATGTTTTACTTGAAGCGGATGGTTGGTGATGATTGGTGATTTGCAGTTTGGAATGTAATTTTGTATCATGAAAATGAGTATTTGACTGGAACCGCACCTTGTGATGACTACTAGAAGACATGTTTCTAATTTCTAATAAAGTTTTGCCAAAAATTTTAGTAGGGTTTTAGGAACGGTGAATAAATCATCAAACCGGTAATGATTTTTGGTATGGCGGTGATCAACATCAAGTCTACATATTGGTGGTAACACGACACAACCCGTGTGAATGATTTGTTTGCTATTTTGGTGTGATTTATGGAATAATTTTTTAGGAAACAACGAAATGCTTAGAAGAGTGTTTTAAGGATCTGACTTTGTTACAGATCAAGATTGTTGTGATGAGTTATGATCAACCAACAATTGATATTGCATTGTAATTTGTTGTAATAATCTGGATGTTGATCAGATATGATCTTTGATGATCTATATTATAATTCATGATGTAATTTAGGGTTTAGTGGCTGACCTAGTGGAAAACATTATTTATGTTCACACAATTGATGTTCATTATGTCAGTGGTCTTAGAGAAGAGTGTGAAACCATACCAGAGAAGAGTGAGATCTACCTGAGAGATGTAGATAGTGGAGCATAATTGGATCTGATTTAGCAAGATGAGAAGTGCAAGTAACATATCACTTTTTCACTATTGTTTCCTAACAGTTGCAGTAGATTAAATCTCTTAATTGGGTAGGTCCTAACAAGCCTTAATATTGTAAATCCCCTAATAGGGTAGCTCTCAAAAAGAGTGGTAAATCCTCTCATGAGGTTGATCCTAACAAGTCATTAAGCTCCCTAACTGGGCTACACATCCAAATCCCTTATCTGGGTGACTCCTAATAGGGTCTACTCCTAATAGGGTGTATTGTAAGCTCCTAACAAGGCATATTTTAAGCTCCTAATAGGGCTAAGCTCCTAACATGGAATACTTCAAAAGACTACAAATTCTTGTGGGTACTAACTCCCATCGTGGTTTTTCCCTATTTGGATTTCCGCATCAAAAATATGGTGTTCATGTGTGGAATTATTTTCACGTGACGTTATTTATTATCCTTAGTTTATTCATTATTTCTGAATACACCAGTTATAGCAGTTTATCAAAGATTTATCAATGATTACTGTGTTGGCATTAGATTGTTAGTGATGTCAACCAATATGGGATGACTATTGGTATGAGAGATGTATGTGCAGCACTGACATGCATGAGTACAAGTTGAGATGAGTAGGTTACTGGTATAGTGTATCACTAGTAAGGAAAGGATGTCAATTGGTATGTGATGTGTTGACATGTAGAGATGTCAAATCAGCCAAGTAAGTGGTTGACAACCAGCAAGATGATGACCAGTGTACAAGTTGGATGGCCCAGGTGCTTGAGCTGTTGTTTGTGATGAAGAGGCAGAATGTTACCTAAATCACATCAACACTAAAGGAGAATAATGAATAGGTCATCAGTATGCTGTGAGGTTGCAGAACAACAAGACTCCCACCAGATGAAGATGCGGTCATCATAAGAAGCCACATGAGTGCATTGCAGGATGTAGATTACAAAGACTCACTCTCACCGGTATGTGGAACTTATCTTATAGTATGCATAGTATGCATCATAGTTCCATGTGTTGGCAATTGGTACTCATTAGATTCATTTTGTTGTCATTGATGGCAACAAGATCTGATGGAAGCCACAAATCAACACTAGGAGGCATATACTGACAGATACCGACATTGGAAGCATTCAGGCCTACACTGGCACTAGCACAGACATCAATACTTGAAGGAAGCCAACATCAATTAATATTTATTTAGTAAATCATTTTGTTGATAACACAATGATGAATAGTGAGTACCAAACCAGTACTGAGAGGGGGGGGTAAATCAGTACAGGTACAAAAACTTTTCTTGAACCGGTTTGATTGCAAATAGTGAACTTGATTGGCAATCACTAACACCGGTCATAAACCAAAATACTACTGGTTAAGCACAATGAGACTGTGAAAGATATAAACCAAAAACACTTATCTTACCACACAAACTACTCCCTCATTTCCACATTATACTTGTGCATAAACAAATATTATATCATAAGAAATATAGTAACATGCTAGATCAACATGATTCACCACTTGACAGAAAGAAACATAGCATCACATGAAAAAGACATCGCATATGACACACATATTTTTCACATGGAAACCCAACTGGGAAAAAATACGGTGGGGATGAATACCCACAAGCTATTTTTGAACTCTTTAGAAGTCCGCTCTGTTAGAAGCCTAGTCTGGTTAAAGACTGTTACAACAGGTTCTATTAGGAACTGATCCTGTTAGGGATCACCCAGTTAAGGGATGGCTAGAATACCCGGTTAAGGGTTAAACCTTGTTAAGGGTTACCTTGTTAGAGGATTTTATGAACTCAATGGCTTTGAGTCACCTTGTTAAAGGATTTATAGCAAGCTGGTTAAAGCTACCTTGTTAAGGGATTTTCCAACCGTTGAAGTGATTAGAGATCAACAGGTATTACAATGATCTGGTAATGACACTCAATGCCAATGCAGACCCACTTTAGTTCCTTTCTTCTATATACACACTTTGCAGGTATCAACCCTCTTATCTGGTCTGGCAAGAATCACATATCTTTGCACTTAGATACACACACAACATTTGCCAACAACTTCAACATGAAACACAACATCAACCTTATAGGAAATAGATAGGTCGGTAACATAAACCCTAAACCCTAAACATTTAGGTTGAGCAATTCAGCCGATTCAATCCTGACCATTGAATACTTGCATTTTAATACAACGGTCTTGAACAGATCTGAAGACATTCTCCATCGTTCATTCTTCACCACTTCTTGGAGGTGATAACTCATCACTCATTCTCCACTATTTGCAGAGACTTCGCACATTCCCGAGGTGGATAGGATCAGTCTCCTTCATGCAAGATCCTTTATGTGCATGAGACTGATGTGGCAACATGATCTAATTTCCATTACAATGCTAACCCAACACACAATGCCATCGGTTGAATCACACAGGCTCGAAACACTTCAACCGGAAACCCTAAAGCTGAGACTACCAACCGGTAGTCATACCATATTAAACCGCTTCACCTTTAGCACATATACCGGTTCTCATCATTATACTGGTTCACTTTGCCAGTTGCTTAACTTTAATAAACCGGTTCACTCTTAATCATATTACCAGTTCACTCTTCAACATATTACCGGTTCATTCTTTCAGCATATTGACATCAATGACAACACAATATCATCATGTCAACATATTTTGCACATATGCCAACATTTGTAATTATTGTCGAGGATGGCATTAAATATCTTTTGTAAATGCATTGTAAGCTGACATAAGGCATATCATGTGTAATAGGTATATAAGTCAGTCTGCTAGGTCAATTTAATATGATGGTATTGTGATGGAATAGAGATAGACATATATAGGTATAGAAGAACTGTAAGATGTGAAATATATGTATGGAGATCATTTTTATATGTCAAAATTATATCATGCAATGATCTATAGATAGCTTGGAAAGCATTCTTGGAGGAGAAGTAATACCGGTAATAGTTCAAGTTTGTGAACCGGTACAGAGTAGGAACTAGATTTGGAACTCTATCTGGCATAGTAGATGCACTCTTGAGTTCATTTTCAGTAATTTACTTTGGCACAAAGCTTGTAGTTAGTGAGGCTCTTTAGTGATGAGTAGTATGCTCTAGGCAGTGTGCCTTCCTGCAAGTCTGGACCCCATTTTATGTAATATCTTTTCATATGGCCAGTGAACTGATACTGTGGGTCACAAATCCCACCGTGGTTTTTCCTCATTGAGGTTTTTCACGTATAAATTTTGTCTTTTATGGTGTTCATTTATGTGGATGGTTTATTTGCTTCTTGTTATATGCTTATTTGTTTACCGATACATACATGCACGGTTTAGAAAGTTAAAAACTATTCACACCGGTAAAAAATTGATTCACCCCCTCTCTCAGTGTTCTCAAATGTCAACAATTGGTATCAGAGCCTAGTACCTCAGAAGAATTTTAATAGCTTGAGGAAGATCCTAAAACCATAATGTTTGAACATGGCTAGGGAAAAGAAACTTGAGATGGCTCTTGAGGATTATGATGCTGAAAGGATGAAGAACTTGAAATTGCAAGAAGAATTGAATTTTGTAGATGAATTCATTCTTATCCTGCAAGAAAGGTTATCATCTTCTCAAGCCAAGAGAAAATAACTTCTGCAACAACCATATGATGAGGAGAAGAATTCTCTTAAGGAACAATGTCGGAAATTAAGTCAAGCAAACATGCTCATGAAGAATGAAATGCAAGATCTGACCATGAGGTTATCAAAATATATTGAGGACAGAAAGAAGAAGGAAGATAATCTTTTTATATCTCTGAAGAACAAGTTTGATGAATGTGGAAGATTGATTCATGAGAATAATCTATTGAGGACTGATTTGGCACACTCCCAGAATAATGAACAATAACTTGAAAGACAAGTAACTACTCAGAGAGATGATCTGACTACTGCAAGTGAGTATAAAGAAAAGTTTAGGATCAGTGCTGCATAGTTGGATGACTTACTGAAAAGACAAAGGCAAATTGATGATTCTAGAGGACTTGGATTTGTACAAGGTGAAAGCTCTAGCACTGCTAATGAAGATCAGACAACCGGTATGTAGAACTCATCAGAATAGAGGAAACCAGTAAGGCAATCTAATGCTTATAAATTCAATGGTAGATATTTTTTTTGCAATAAATTTGGGCATATGGCTAAACAATGTAGAAATAAGGCAAATCAAAACTACAATTTTGTTCCCGGTCAATGCATAAACTGCAAGAAATATGGTCATAGATCAGAAGATTGTAGAATGAATGTTAAATGTCATGCATGTGGAAAGTTTGGACATTTTGCTAATCATTGTAGGTCAAGAAATAATAATACCAGATATGTCAAAGAAATTCCGAAGAACAATGTTACATGCTATGCATGCAACAAAATATATCATATTGCTAAGTATTGTAGAAGAAAGACTCAACAGATTAATAATGAGAAAGGAAAGCAGAAGGTAGATGAAATACAACAAGATCACACCAAGAGATGGGTTAGAGAATATGAAGAACAAAGTGGAGATGGATCTATACCAGAAAATCCACTGGTAGAACAGAGTATTCCTCCACTGACAGGAAATTCGACCAGTAACTAAGGCATAAGCCTTAGGGGTTGGCAAAGCCACTACTAAATTTTTCATATTACCCTAGAGGAGATCTAAGGAGATCTGGAGAAATGTGTTCATCATCGATGAAGGTTACCTTGACACATAACTGTGAAACCAACATCCGTAGGATTGTTGGTGAAGCATTAATTACAAAAAATTAGGATTTTTATTCATTGATAAAAGAGGGTAAGTGAATTCATTTTCACTCATCGAGCATTCAAGCATTTAGAGCAAAGTAAAGGCGAATTAAGAGTGAGCAAAGCATTGAGAAAGGATTTTGAGCAATTATCTGAAACACTCAAATCTTTCACTGACATTCACTCTCAGGTATTTTCCGACATGGCATCTGGATCTTTAGTGCCTACTTTTATTGTAAATCCCACCATTATCAAAGTCAAGGATAGGTTAAGGATAGTCTTTAAGGAGGTTCCCAAAATTGCCAAGAAGGAAGACTTTGCAGGAGCATTTTCTAGGGTTCCTAATGGAGTAATGTATGTTGAAGATGTGAGGGCATACATTCACTGCACTCTTGATGATTTGGGCACCGAAGAAATCAAAAGAATGTATCAATCAATGATACTGGGAAACACCAAAATGATCAAACTAGAATTCAAAGCAATTGAGGATCTAGGGTTAATCGGTATTCTGTACATACCAGAATTCAAGGATGAGGTGATCAGTATGTTCTGAGTAGGGTTCACAATGAATTCATTTGGTTAGACAGACCCTACATGATCACAAAGGAAGCTATTAAAGCTGTCACCGGGTTACCCAGGGTCGGACAAGAACTTGGCAAGAAAATTTCCAACATAGAGGTCAAAAAATTCACTGGTACTACATCCGATAGTAGATCAATGAGGATAAGCAAAATAACTAACACGAACGTTAAGTTTGCAAGCATGATCATAGGATATAATGTAACTCAATCCAACATATTGAATTCTGTTGCAAGTTCATAAATTCATGCCGCATATCAGATGCTAAGAAATAATGTGAAGTATGACTTATGTGAATGGATGAGGAGTGAATTGATGCTAAACTTTACTAAGATCAAAGGAACCAAGAAAGGCACCTTTAGATATGGAAACTTAATTGTTTGTTTAATGCTTTACTTTCTGAATGAGCTACCTGGTTTAGGAAAGAAGCAATGGGCTCATGACATACCGGTAGGTATGCAGATCAAGATAGCTATCACCGATCTTGGTATCGATAGATATGAGAAAATTTGAGGGTATTTTAAGACTTTTCAAGAAAACATGAGGAAAAGGGAGAGAATTTCAAAGAGTATTGTAGAGAAGTATTCCACTAACATATATTTCATGGTGAAAACTGATGAAACTCTCATGGAAGCAGTTGAACCCAGGCAAATCTAGATTACTGAGCTTGGATATGATGTAGATGATAGCATTTTTGAGCTTTATGCAAAGATGTTGTTAGATGCCCCATTAGATGATAAGATAGAGCACTTCGGTACAGCAGGAGAGAAGGCTCTTGAAGTAAAAACAAGCTTTAATAGGAAGAGAAGAGAAAAGAAAATAGAAAAGATGAGATGTGCTGCATAAGATAGATACTCAGCTGGGCTCTAAATCAAAACAGGTTGCTAAACCGACAGAGGTTGCTACCAAAGAAGTGAACAAGCCACAAGTTCACATTTCCCCTATCACTTTTGATTTTGATCCTAAGGATAATGAACCTCTGGCTTTTAGAAGGGTGCAAAGGAAGAATGTGGTAAAACCACCAATAGCACAATAGAAGGCAGAACCTAGGAGGAGACTTGTCAGAAAGGCAACTCAGCCTACTACACCTCCGCCATCAGTAAGGAAGCCTACACAAAAGCAAAAACTAGTCACCGACAACCAAAAGCAAAAAGAAGAAGGGTGATGATACTGAAACTGGTAAGACAACAATGACCTGTGCTGAAATTATTGATGAAGTTACAAAAGTTGAAATATTAAAGAATATATCAAAGTATCATTAATATTTTGAAGAAAATGAGCAAAATGAGTTAGAAGAGGCTATTTTATTGTATATAGACATCTATAAGAAAGCCTTAGTTGAAATTTTGAAGGAGATACCTTTATCCGTGTACAATAAACTTGAGGCTAGAAGACTTGATGCTATCAAGAGGGATAGGGAAATCAAGGAAGTAGCAATTTTGGAATAATGTGGTACTATAAATAATGAAGAGATGAAAAGATGTATAGATACTGCTAACAGGACAATTTTCAGTAGTAAAAACTAGTAGATAAGCCTTATGATGGGAAGAGTAAATGAGGTGATAAATGAGACAAGTAAGGGATGAACAAAATTATTTCTGAAAAAACCAGACTTTCTCACATCTCAAGAAGAATTTGCAAAGGCAACATCCCCCAACATTCCTGACAAATCAAAAGGAAAGGGTATTTTGGGCAGTTCAACTCCAGTTTTGGCACAACCACAACCGACAGTTAAAGAGAGTGTACAGTCTATACTGGCACGAACAATTTTTGAGCAAGGTAATATATAGAACACTAGAAACACTGTGGATGATACTCCACTGACAGTAACCAATACGACACCCAGTGGCTAAGCCACCAGTGCAATATAGGTTGATATGGACAAGGTAAAATAAACTGAGTCCATACTGACAGGTAAAATTGATTCCTCAACAAGAGTTTTGGTAATTGACACTTCTCAGGTCAAGAAGAAATCAGTCTTTGAGTTAAGTCCAATAGAATTAATGATGATGGCCACTCAGAAATTGCTAAAGGAAGGAACTGTAGACAAAGGGTTAATTGATCAATCGGTCTTTGTACTACACAAAATGATGCCTGACTATCAGATTGAGGATGGAGAAAGCCCTTCTAGTAAGCTCAAGACTTTAACAGAGCACATATCAAATAATTATCAATCTTTGAGACAGATTGTAGACCGACAAGCTTTGGACAGTTTCTCTGCAACAAAAAGAGCAGCTTTGATCAACTCATAGGAACTAGGAAGAAGAAAATAGAAGACAAGCTTATTCTCATTGAAATTTGTTTAAAATAATGTACTAATATTTACAGAGTATGTTGTAATTTAGGAAATCTTATAGCTAATGTAGATAGCATATTAGAAGAGTTATATGACAAAATGGATAATATTGCTAACTCTTGTGATGGACTGACTGCACTAACTACATCTATTGATGGACAAATTTTATCCTTGGAGAACCAAGTTTTTGCTTTTGAGAAGGAGAAAGATAAAATAATAAGGAGAGAATTTTTTTTAAGAGGATTGGTAAGCCCTAGACTTGATTCATTGGGTGCTCACAAGAAAGAAAGCATGGATATGCTAGCAAGACCCATACTGGTAGATACCTAGGAGAAGGAATCATTTTCCCACTTACTTAGTGGACTTGCATTGATATCTGATAATTTCAAATCAGGCTGGGACACACATCTTCAGTTGCTACAAAAGGCATACCCATAAATCTTAAAGATGACTAAGCTCGAGTGACACTAATAGTATTCTTTCATTCTTTTATTCTTTCACCGGTCTTTGGCATTAATTTCAAAGGGGGAGTATGTACATATGTGAAAAATATCAAAGAAAATATTATCAGATGGAGTATATGGAGTGTATTGCTCAAGGGGAGCACACTGGTAGGGAATCCCTTTTTCACATGAGTGTTGCCATCAAAGCCAAAGGGGGAGATTGTTGGCATTTGACACTCATTAGATTCATTTTTTTGTCATTGATGGCAACAAGATTTGATGGAAGTCACAAACCAACATTAGGAGGCATATACCGACAGAAGAGGGGAGAGACCAGCAAGGTGGATTTGGATGGTTAGTATGCAAACAAAACACTAAAAGATATTAAAACATGAAACATGCATAGAACCACATAAAAACATGAAGATATACCTTGCAAACCTTTTCCTTCTCCCTCAGATTGAGCCTTTGGTGAAGTTGAATAACACCTCTCTTCAACTTGATTAGATGGGCTCCTTCTTGATGGATGTGGAATGCTCTTCAAATGCTCAACAAGGTAAGTGGATTTTATAGGATTGCATTTGAGTGATGGATAGGAGGATTTGGATTAGAAGAGGATGAGAGAAGAAATAGGTAGCATGACAATGCATAAGAAGTGGATCATTTGTGAGGAGAATAGGCTCCAATTTATAGATTGGAAAAGGCCAATGGAGAGCCAAGATTGATTTTAGATAGAAGGCATGGATCAAGGGTGCCTTAGGAAAATAAACAGGAATATAAAATTCCTTGGGAAAAAGTGGGGAGAAATTTGAATTTCAAATATGAGGAATTAAAAATTCCAAAATAAGGATGCATTGAGGGATTCAAAGAAATTTGAATTTCTTCAAGAGACTCAATGTTGATGTGACATGAGTGGGAATTAAAAATTGAGGGATAATGATCAGCATGATTATCAGAGATTCTAGAAGGATTAACTAGGTTGAGTGGGATTAGGAAAAATGATTTGTAGGAATCACATGACTAGGTTAATTAATTAGAATTAATTAACTGAGTGGTTTAGAGGAAATGATTATTGGAGGGGACTTTAGAGGAATAGGGGAATAATTAATTTATTTGATAAATTAATTATTGGACAATAGTGACAAGATTAATTAAATTAGATTTAATTGATCCTGAGAGGAATAAGGATAACACAATTAAATTAATTAATTATGTTGATAGGCTTTGTTTATGGTGAAAATGGATAACAATAATAACAATATTGAAAGGCTAAATGAATTCAACCACAAAACCCTAGCCTAACAACAACAAAGATCCACCATAACATATGAAGATTACCTAAGACAATGCAAATCAAACGAAATCACAAAGATTATACCATCACATGTCCAATAGGGTTTGGATCTCCATTCTTCCTATCTCCATTGATCTTGTTTGATGTATTTGCTCTCAGATTTTATGTGCACAAGAGTTCAACAAAGAACGGAATGTGGTTGCTAGTAGGATCGTAGTGTAGTCAAGTGCATAAAAGATGATTAGAATGCATAGAACGATTAGGGTTTGATAATGAAGGAAGCATCTCCTTATATAGAAGACACTATATGAAATGGAGGGATAAGATTGAGAGGTGTAAAAGGAGGTCGGTTATGATTAGAGGGTAGGTAAAAGAAATAATAAAATAATGAAGGGGGTAGGTAGTGTATGAATTAAGAGATGAATGACATGTGTCATGTGTAGAAAAGGTTAATGAATTAATTAAATAAATAAAGATTTATTTAATTAATAGAAGAAGTGGGATAATTAAATAAATAAAATATTATTTAATTTAGGAAAAGGATAATTTAAATAAATAAATGTATTTATTTAAATGAGAAATAAGGCTAGAAGAGGATAAATGAATTAATTAAATAAATAAAGATTTTTTTAATTAATAGAAGAATTAAGCTTAGATAATTAAATAAATAAAATATTTATTTAATTAGACATGACAATTTTAGGTGTCTACATTTTGCCCCTCTTTGAGACAGTGCGGCTTGTCGCGTTGTTTCAAAGAAGATAATATGAACTGATACAGAGTTGGCCCAAGATGGAAATGATATGCCCCCTCGAGAGATTGGATGAAAATGTCTGGAAAGATCGCAGACAATCTCTCGATAAGAAAGAAAGGCTAGAATGGACTGACCAGATAAAGTGACAAAGTCACGGGATAAAGAAGACTGACTCAGGAAACGAAGGCTAGGGGTAGTCTATAAGATAGACCACGAGGGAAAATACATCCTCATTGTCATCTACACAGCCATAAGAGCAGATTGCAGAGCGAAATTAGAGCAGCAACAGTTAGCAGCGATGGCCTTCATTCATAGATTCGACCGCGTTGTCCGATTTCAGAGGCCAGCAGAGGCAGGAGAGCCGGTAAGTACCACCAAACCTCCTCGTACTTTGATGCATTTAATTTTGTCATTAATGCATGGTAGATAGAGAAATAAATGTGCTTAGTCTAGGGTCCAAAAAGTGTCCAAAAATGTCCAGGCATGTCTGCATTGGTGCCAGGTGTGTCTGTGTTTGTGCCAGGTGCGTCTATGTTTGAACCCGCATCTGTGTCAAATGTGACCGCATTTGTGATGGTCAGTCGCATCTGTGCCAAGAAGGAATGTCTATGCAGAGCATAGGCATGTCTGTGTCAATCAAGCACGTCTATGTTTTTCAGGCACGTCTGTGCAGTCTGAAAGCGCGTTTATGTCAGGTAAGCGTGTTTGTGTTAAGTTTTGGTCTTCTAGGTCAAATTGGCAGTTCTGTGATGAACATACGCTGTCGATTGGATAAGTTGTTGAGAGGATACACTCAAGTAGGTCCTCTAGGGAAGACTAGGATAAATCAAGGCACTTTGTGATGAACAGTGAGTACCAAGATAGAGTACTTTGTGATGAATAGGGAGTACTAAAATATGAGCAACACTTTGTGATGAACAGGGAGTGCAAATGTGAGCAACACTTTGTGATGAACAGGGAGTACCACTAGGATAGAAGCAACACTTTGTGATGAACAGTGAGTGTCACTAGGATAGATAGCAACACTTTGTGATGAACAGTGAGTGTCACTAGGATAGAATGCCCTATGCATTTGGGTAAAAAGTAGCATTTTGTGATGAACTGTGAATGCCACTATGACTGACATGAATGATTTGCTTGACTGCAGGAGTATTTGCTGATGCTGGAGTCACGGGAGAGATTCTCGTCTACTCAGGGATTGCGACATGAGTTGAACTTCAAGGACCGAGCAGCTATTGAGGAGATGGGATTGAGACATGTTCTATATGTGCCTGAGTTTCAGGCAAACATGGGATTGTTGACTGCGCTGGTGGAGAGATGGCACTCCGAGACCTGTACGTTTCATTTGCCGATGGGTGAGATGACAGTCACCCTTGAGGATGTATATAGGATACCGAGGATACCGATCAATGGGGAGCTGATCCCATATGATCAAGATGGAGACAGGGAGGCCTTGAGATGAGTATTCCAGGACCTAGGATTGGAGATGAGGGTAGGACATGTGGCATGGGATACCATGACAACCATAGGATTAGAATTACCAATAGTGGTAGGAGGAGCAATCAGTGGGTTCCTGTGTCCAGATAGGGCGACATGGGGGTTGGCTGTGGGGTGGGGAGGAGCACTGGAGACACTAGTGACGCAACACACCAGGTATGATTGGGGACCGTGTGTGCTGGCACACCTCTACTATGAGCTGCATCAGTTTGTGTACCATGGATCTGTGGGTTTGGGTTGTGGAGTGACATTGCTGCAGGTATGGGCTTACAAGCATTTGCCAGTGAGGAGGCCGATACACTTCAGAGGCAGGTGTTATGGACACAATTTTGTTCATTTGTATGACATGATCACATCATAGCCACGGATTGGCAGGCTAGAGCATTGGCGGCGAGTGATAGATGATATCGACATGGTCATATGGAGACCATACCTGGGCTACGAGCAGTGGGAGGATGATGCAGTTGAGCTTCCCTACACCTTCCGGAGTAGGTATTTGATTGGGGGAACACCCTATGTGCTAGAGAGGCAGCTAGTGGACAGGGTTGGCCGACAGTTTGGCAGGATTCAGAGGATGCCACAGGGCTCAGGCATGTATGCACAGATAGTCAGAGATCAGGCATAGTTTGGGCCCTTGCTGTCATATGATCAGGCAATGACATAGCTGGTAGAGATGATGCCCCTACCTTGGGACATGTGGCCAAAGATTGAGGACGCCGACATGGATGCTGAGTACATAGCCCACTGGGCAGAGCATCCCTTCCCACGCTTGACGGATCCAGGAGAGCCATTGGATGGAGATGGGGGTGGGGATGATGATGATGGTGGAGGTGATGGGGGCAGAGGCCGACAGAGGAGGAGGGGAGTAGTTGGAGAGAGGAGGGTTGCACCTCAGAGGGAGGGTGGTGAGGAGAGGCAGGCTCGGGTGGTGAGGGGTCGCAATGGATTGCTGCTATAGGTGCCAGCAGCACAGGGTCCCAGATAGGTATAAGTGAAGGGATAGGGATAGAGACAGGTACTAGTACAGGCACCAGTACAGGCATCAGTTTGTGTACCATGGATCTATGGGTTTGGGTTGCAAAGTGACATTGTTGCAGGTATGGGCTTACAAGCATCTGCCAGTGATGAGGCCGATACACTTCAGAGGTAGGGGTCATGGATGCAGTTTTGATCATTTGTATGACATGATCACATCACAACCACGGATTGGCAGGCTAGAGCATTGGCGGTGAGTGATAGATGATATCGACATGGTCATATGGAGACCATACCTGGGCTATGAGCAGTGGGAGGATGATGTAGTTGAGCTTCCCTATACCTTCCAGAGTAGGTATTTGATTGGGCGGACACCCTATGTGCTAGAGAGGTAGCTAGTGGACAGGGTTGGCCGACAGTTTGGCAGGATTCAAAGGATGCCACGGGGCTTAGGCATGTATGCATGGACAGTCAGAGATCAGGCACAGTTTGGGCCCTTTCTATCATATGAGCCGGTAGTGACATAGCTAGTAGAGATGATGCCCCTACCCTGGAACATGTGGCTAGAGATTGAGGATGCCGGCATGGATGCTAAGTACACAGCCTACTGGGCAGAGCATCCCTTCCCATGCTTGACGGATCTGGGAGAGCCATTGGATGGAGATGGGGGTGGGGATGATGATGATGGTGGAGGTGATGGGGGCAGAGGCCGACAGAGGAGGAGGGGAGTAGTTGGAAAGAGGAGGGTTGCACCTCGGAGGGAGGGTGGTGAGGAGAGGCAGGCTCGGGTGGTGAGGGGTCGCGGTGGATTGCCGCTACAGGTGCCAGTAGCATAGGGTCCCAGACAGGTACAAGTGCAGGGACAGAGATAGGTACCAGTATAGGCACCAGTACAGGTACAGGCACAGGCATAGGGGCAGGCACCCATACAGGGGGAGCCACAGGCATAGGTGGAGGGGGCTGACCTGGTGGAGGATGAGCTGCTAGAGCTGAGGGAGATCTGCCAGGGCCAGACAAATGAGATACAGGAGCTGGAGAGGGAGAGGGATCGGCTCAGGATGAGGCTCAGAGATATTGAGCGGGAGCGAGATCAGGCTATTCAGCACTATACAAAGGCTGAGACAGCACTGAGGGCCAGGAGACAGGCAGCGGAGGACACAGGGGCAGGATATGCTTATGTCCTGTGGGCAGCGGAGGAGATTGCCTACTGGCGAGATCTCTACTATGGTGCAGTGCCAGTAGATCAGTGGGCGAGGAGCTTCCATAGACCATCGCGTACAACGATAGATACAGGAGGGAGCCGGAGGAGACATGCATCGAGTGGTGGGGTTATGGGTCCTCCACCACCACCAGATAGATGAGACAGGAGGGATGATCTTGGGGCGGGTCCTTCAGGGGCTCAGATTCCATTGAGGCCATGCGGCTCTGAGGGAGGGAGTTCATCATAGCCATAGAGGGCTCCCTATGTATCAGTTTTGTACCATTTTTGTATTGTAGACACCTACCGGTGCTTTTGTAGCCATATGATTTTGATATCATTGTATCATGACACTTTATGATTATATATATGAGATGATTCATCTTTACGGTAGCTATATGCATGTGTACCTATGTGATGAGATGTTCTTATGTGATGTTTGTTTTATGGATGCAAATATAAACATAATGAAATGCAATATTTTTGTTATTTTATGTTTTAAAATGTTATGCCAATGCAATTGTAAATGTATGTAATGCAAATGAATATGATAATGCAAATGTAAATTGTGCTAACAGGTGTTGTGTGCAGGATGTGATGCAGTTGTGATATCTATATGTATGTATAAAATGCTTATATGTGGTAATGCAGGTGCAACTACGTGAAATGAAAATGTTTTTAGTGTGTCATTATACTCAGTCATGTGATAGCAGGCTATGCGGACTCGAGAAGGACAATGGAAGTCAATCAAGAAAGGGGGATGGAAGATAGAAGATATGAAAGTGAAAGAGCTTCTTGTGCATTATCATCATTGAGCTTTATTATGGCAAGTAGGTTATGACAATCGAGGCATATGTTCGACCCAGAAAGTCATTGTACCTGTTTGCATGGAGATAAGACAGTCGCAAACAAGGAATGCCCCAATTCACACTAGACTCACAGTGTCCTCATATCCTTGGACAAGTCATAGCATTACTAAGAGACAATCCATAGACATCAAAGAAAAATAGGTGACGATACCCTATCCTTGCCTTTCTAGTCAAAGACATCCTGGAGATAGAATCTCTAGTCAGAGACATCCTGGAAAAGCTAAAAGACATGTCACCAAAAGATAAAATAAAAAGAAAACCAAGACTCGACACCAACATCCACTGTAGTCCTCAAGTTTAGTGTCTCTTGTCACTTGTATAAGTCTTATTTGATTGTGGTCACAATGTTTACTTTCACAAAAAGGATAGATAGCACTGAACCATAATGTTGTCTGAGTCTGTTGAAAGGTTTGATTTGTTGAAGCCCATTGTTGCTGCTGTCTCATCTGAAACTGACTGAATCCATGAAACTGATACTTTAATGCAGAGAAGATGAAACTTTATTGCGGATTGTGCACAGATAGACTGAAGGAAGCTGGAAGAAACTGTACTCCTCGAAACATGTGATGTTCTTAGTTCCACACCCATCACTATACGTAGGATTTGCCTTAGCCACAGATAGGATCTGATTTATTATGGATGGAAAGGGAGTGAAAAGGGAGGTTTATTATGAATGGTGAACCAATCTTGGGTAGATCAATAAAAAGCCATGATGGGAATGGGTAAGTTTATTATGAATGGATAGGTTGTGAGTGTGTGCAAAGTGAAGGATGAAAGTGAATCCTGAAGGAGGGAGGAGCAATGTCTCTACACATGGTGCTAGTGACCCAGTTTTCACCATGGTACTTGCCTAGGGCGCCACTGAAGTGGTTTTCACCATTGGATGAAATTATTTCTCTTTACTTTTTTTTGATTTTTTCAATGTTTTTTGTGTCACAAGGCGCCTGTTTGCTAGGTTTTCACCAAGTAACGATTTTTTTTGTTTTTTAATTTTTTTTGTATTTTTTGAATTTTTTGTATTTTTGAATTAGGATATTCCGAAGAGCTATGTGTAAAACCTGTGAATGTGCATGCTGTTGATAGGGTCCTCCAAAGGTTCACCTTCTATAGTTGAGAGCTGATATGCCCTAGATCCATATGTTGTTGTAATGATGTAAGGACCAAGCCAATTTGGTTCAAACTTTCCCTTCTTCTCTTTGTCTTGCTGATTTTTGGGATTTTCTCTGAGAACTAAGTCACCTACCTCAAATGTGTGAGGCTTGACTTTGTGATTGTAGCTACATTGTTCCTTGACTGAATGATGTGTTGCTTGAGTGTCTGTCTTCCTTGATGAAGGAACTACGATAGAATTACTAGTGTGTGGACTACACAGGCCCATATGCGTGTCATCTGAAGAAGTTTGGGCATCCTTGATAAGAAAGTCCTTTGAGGAAGCTCCATTAAAGGTCCATGATGTATCGCCAGAAGGGAATGGATGTGTGGAACAAGTGGATGAGCTATGAAAGCTTATGATTGCGAAAAGAAGTGAAAGTAGGATGGCATGATGGAGACTTAGGATCAACAAGTATGCTTTATGACTTAAAACTGTAGAACTTTTGCCCCCAGTTATTTTGATATTAGGGGAGATCAACTCTTGTTCCTTTTCTTTCATAGGATTTTTATCCTTGACTTTGATTTTTGCAGAGTCCAATAGCTTTTGATTTTGATCTGGACTAAAGGAATTTTCTTTATTTTTGACTTTTAGATTTTTCTTTTCAAAGCTTGATTTTTGATCCCCAATTAGTAAGGGCTTTTGTAATTGTTGTTGATCCAAGTCTGGGAGAGGAGTGGAAATGGAATGAGTGGATGAAATGGTAAAGCTATATGAGTTCTCAAGAGGGCTGGTGATATGCTCAATAGATTCTTTGTTGGAACCACTCTTAGGACTATTGATATCAAGAGTTGCTTGCACCACTAGAGGAGATTTGCATTCAGACTTAGTAGCCACAACACTGGGTGGTTCATACCCAATTCGTTGGCATTGCAAATTGTTTGTAGATTGTTCATGTTGATTGAATATGTTAGGAGATAGTGGGAGTTGCTCAACATGAAATATATACTCACCACATCCCATGTCTTTAAACTTGAAATTTTCTTTGATCTCTGCTTGTTTTGATGTAAAAGCTTTCAATGATTCTGGATCCACATATGCTGATGAAGGAATAGCCTCTTGATTGACTGGGATTGTTATTTCTGATTGAGGTTGCAGATTGTTGCAATATATGAATGGATTTGGATCTGCTTTGATGGTCACTTCAACCCCATTGTATGGAAACTTGATACATCGATGATATGTAGATGGTACTGCACTCATCTCATGAATCCAAGGACATCCCAAGAGTATGTTGTATGTGAGATCTAGATCAAGGACCTAAAAAACCACATCCTTTGTAACGGGCCCAACTCTGAGAGGTAAGGTGACTATACCCTTGGATGAACACTCTTCATCATCATATGCTTTGATAGTAATTTTGTTTGTAGAATTCACAGCTTTGTCGGAATATCCCAATTGTTTAATTGTGCTCAATGTACAAATGTTTAGACCAGCTCCTCCATATATCAGGACTCGTTTGATTTTATGTTTGTGTATGAAGGCTTCAATGTGTAAAGGTGCATTATGTGGGTGACTTACGGAGGCGTCATCAGCTTCTATGAATGTAAGGGAGTGTGGAATGGAAAGGTATCCCACCATGGCTTGAAACTGGTCCACGTTCAGATCAGTAGGAACAACAGTTTCTCTCAAGATTTTGTCAAGAATGGATTTATGTGCGGGGGATATGCGCAAGAGTTCAAGGATGGAGATGAGTGTGAGTGTCTTCCCTAACTGTTCTACAAGGTCATACTTAGGTTTGGTTGATGAGGAAGAAGTGTTTTTAGCTGGAGCACCTTGCAAAGTAAATTTACCTTGACAAGTTGTAACATGACATTCAGAGGTAGGTTTGGAAGAAGTTCCAACACCTTTGAGGACAATCTTCGATCTCTGGGTAGAATTCTCAGGGTTTTTGTCCTTGATGATAATGGTAGAGATGTAATTGTCCATCGAGATGTGATTGATGGTTGAATCATAGTTGTAAGATGCTTTGGTATAGTTGGTTTGATCCTCTGTGGCTTTAGCTTTTCGCTTGTCATGTTTTGGGAATGGTTCCTTAAACATCTCATGTTCTTGATTAGACGAATGTCCCTCAATTTCAATGTCACCTCTATCAATGAGATCTTGTATGATGTTCTTCAGTCGATGACAATTTCCTGTCTTATGACCCTTGCTCTTATGAAATTCACAATATTCATCATCATTCCACCAATTTGGTTTAACCTTTGGTTCATATGGAGGAAAATCTGGAATTGTGATTACTTTGTTTGCCACTAGCTTCTTGAAAACTGACTCAAGTGGTTCTCCCAATGGAGTGTACTTCCTTCATGATTTAGAAGTTGTTTGAGTATTCACTTGATTTGATCCAGAAAAAACAAATTTGGGTCGCACTGTATTGGCATCAACAACACCATCATTGACCGTGTTCTTGTTTTTATTCCAAAATCTTGGCTTGTCTTCTCCTTTAAAGTCATCTTTGTTTTCCTTGAATATCTTGATGACTCCTTGTCCAATTAGGACCTTTTCTATATCTAAGCCTTTTTCAATAACGTCCTTGAAGGTGGAAAAACAAGCTTTTCTTAGATCATAGCCAATGTCTTTGTTAACATTCTGGGTGAACATTTCTACCATTTGTTTTTGTGGAATTTCACAAGAGCATCTGTTGGCTAGATTTCTCCATCTTTGTAAGAATGATGCAAAAGATTCTCCCTCTTTTTGCTTGGTGTTGCACAAAGTAGTGACTGATATGTCTATCTCTATGTTGTAGGAGAAATGTTGGATAAATGCCTCTGCTAGATCACCCCATGACTTAATACTAGGTGGTAGTTGGGAGAACCATTCCATAGCTTGATCACCTAAGCTTTGTGGGAATAATCTCATCAAATATGTCTCTTCTGCTGCTACCTCAATGCAAGCTGTGAAAAAATGTCTTATATGTGCCTTAGGATCCCCTTTTCCTCTATACTTATCAAACTTAGGTCTCACAAAGTGTGTAGGAAATGGAGGCATTGGAATGCTCTTGTCAAATGGATAAGGACATATGTCTGTCATTGTGTATGTTGGCTTCGGTGTATTTATGTCCTCCATTTTCTTTTGTAAGTCCTTGATTTGTTGTTCCAAATTGCTCTTAGGTGGAGATCGACTTCTTGGACCATACCCTATGTTTGAGGCACCAATTGGAGGAGGAGCATGTTGCATATATGGATGATATTGATCATACACATGTTCATATGGAGGAGGTCTGTAATGATGTTGTGTATATGGACCACTTGGTATAGATTCATGTTGAGGAACACCATATCTATTTTGTGCATGTATACCATACTCTACAGGCATGTCATGTTCTATTGTATTGCCCCCAAATTTGACACGAGGTTTCCTTGTGTCCAAATTTTGAGCATGCCTTTGGATATCCAATTGCTTTGATGGTTGATCCTTAGCATTGATATGTGATTGAGCATATTTTTCTGCATAAGATTTCCATAATGGTCTGCGAAGGTGAGTATCATATGCTTGATCATGTGTATGTGGGACCTCTGGTTTTTGAAACAAAGATGATGGTGATTCAAGTACCATATGTGGTCCTCTATTTCCTCCACTATTAGGCCTCCTTTGATTCATGTTGGAGTGAGTTTGTTGTAGTGGATCATCTAAGAAGGCATGCTGAGATGCTGATATAGATGATGGGTGATGATTTTGTCACTGTGACAAACTGATAGAGACATGGTCAGAGCTGATTAGGGAGAATGGCCTAGATTGAAGATGAAGTCTGTTGAAGGTTGATGACATGGTGTCATCACAAGGGTTTTATTGGAACGGATGATCACTGGTAATATGGACAAGGTAAAGATGTAGATGAATCCCCACCTAATGAAGTTGTACATAAGGCAGGTTAGCAAGTGTGCTAACTGATTGAGCAGTCCATTGGAAGAGAAGAAAAGTACAAGGTAGATGATAGACCGAATTGAGGGTTTAACCATCAGAGTTAGTAAACTGGTAGGAAAGAGGAGCTGGTAGAGTGTTTGGTTGGTGAATCTGTCTAGACTGACATGAAGATCCAAGCTGGCAGTTGGTTGACATGGATGCCACATGGAGTCAAGGTGGCAAACGTACATGCAGCGATAGAAGGAATGTACGTTGACGGGGTAGCTGTAGGGTTGGTCGATATTAATGGAAGATCCCACAAATCATGGGACGTGTTGTAGAGCTGTTGGAGGGGTTTACGGCTTAAGGTCTGGAGGACAACTTAGAGACAACTAAGAGTGATTGAAGAGATTGAGGCGGATGAAGGAAACAATATGACCGATCTTGGTGTTTGACCAAGAGACTAGTCGATAGGGTAAAAAGCAGATTGCCAGAGATGGAAGGCATGCTAATGGTGGAGTTGTACAGTTAGCTATCTGAGAGATAAGATCAAATAGGATCTGATTGGATTTGGTTTGCCTTGATGATGGTGAGGAAACCCTAACCGCCTAGAATTTGATTTATCTTTTGGTGAGAAACTCAGGCTATAAATATGCAATCAAAAGACGTTATTAAGTTGCTTGCTACTGCTGAAGAGAAGATGATAGTGCTTCTATAGAGTGATTGAGTGTTACTTCAACATGTGAGAGAAAATCAGTCAAGTGCATAAAGCATAATTGAGAAGAGACTAAGTGAGAGGGAGAAATTGGTTGAAGTGTTCAACTGGTAGCAGAGTAGAACCAATAGTGTCCATACCGGCAGAGCAAAAGTGAAGAAAGTTGTAGAGAAGGAAGACATAGAGCCGACAAAGTGTAGTACCAGTGAAGAGTATAGAGTGAAGATGATATCTAGCAGAGAAGAAGAAAAGGAGAGGTGTAAAGGTAGAGTTTACCAGTAGCAAGGTAGCAGTTGAGAGCAGCAGGAGAGGTGTACTAATGTAGCAGAGAAGGTATCTCACCGATAGAGTAAGGAATATGAAATTGTTACAAAATTCACTTGTAACAAGACAACAACTTTTGTAATTGATGTTTTGTGTGTGATCACTAAGTTGTATCTTGATGCAGGGGTTGTAGCCCATAAAAAAGTTAGGGGTTGGTGCCCAAAACATTGTAACAGAGTTTCATTGTGAGGCTGGATTGGAGTAGTAGTCTCCAGTAGCATTGCTCATCGAGGTTTTTCCCATCTTGGGTTTTCCTCGTATATACTCATGTTATGTGTTGTCCCTTTGTGTGTTTGCATTTGAGTTGGTCTCCCCACTAACTGGTGAGTTTATTCAGAGTTAGATATCATAACCGGTATGCACACTTAGGTTGAAAAAGAGAAAAGTTTGAGAACCATTGATTCACCCTCCTCTCAGTGGTGCATTGTGTCTAACAATTGGTA
Source organism: Cryptomeria japonica (assembly GCF_030272615.1). NCBI lineage: Eukaryota > Viridiplantae > Streptophyta > Pinopsida > Cupressales > Cupressaceae > Cryptomeria > Cryptomeria japonica. The sequence goes on from NC_081407.1 coordinate 86,695,392, forward strand.
TCAGAGCGTAGGTTCCTAAGTAGACAAGCTTTTCTCTAGCTTGGGTAGATTCTTGCTTAAGGAAACAATGGTTTGTTTAGTGTCAATCCCTTCTTCTATGTTTGATGGATCAAACTACTCTATCTGGAGTTGTAGAATGGGAGTCTTTCTATCCTCTCTAGGGTTCGATGTCTAGATGTCCGTTATAAATGGGTGCACTAGTAAAGTTTGTCCTCCCATTGATTCGGATGCAAAAAGAAGAAACCAATGCAATGAAGAAGCCATGAAGGCCATATTTAGTGGACTCACCAGTGATGTCTCCTCACAGGTGGATAGATGCAAATTGACAAAAATCTTATGGGAAAGATTGAAGAAGCTCTATGGAAATGACCCCACTACTGCAAAACTGGTTTGTGATGATATGATGAGAAATGTATCTCATGTAATTGTAGATGATGAAGGCATATCCACTAGCAGTTGCTGCATTGATGAAGAAGGAACTCACCTCTTCATGACTCAAGAATCTTAAGATGAGGTGCACACATCTAAAAGTGATAGGGAAAATAGATCCCACCGGCAAGATGTGTTTGGAAGCGATAATAAAGAAGAAGAAGAGGCAGAGATAGATCTTGAAGGAGAGCTTGTAAATGCACTTGAAGAACTCAATAGAGTTAGAAGGGAATACAAGCTATTCAAGAATGCTGCTATAGTAGAGCAGAACTGACTGACAAAATGACTTGAGGGATCTAAGAAATGCATCTCAGAGTTGAAAACTCATGCAGAGAACACCAAGGAGTGCCAATGTGAAGACCTAACATCTAGGCTAGAAGTAAAGAATGAAGAATATCAACAACTACTTGGAGAAATGGAGATTCTTCGAAATGACCTTGAGAAGTGTCAAGATGAGCTCAAGGTAAGAATCCGGTTTGATGGCAGCATTGATGCCTTGGACAGAATGTTGAAAAAGAAAAAGCATGCCAAGGACACTGAAGGATTAGGAAGTGGTGTCGATGAATGCTCCACTAGAAAGAATGTCCTCCACAATGACATTCTATCTATCTCCTCAAATGGAGAAAACAAAGGCCAAACCTCCATAGTGAGAAATTCTCCTCGGAAGAAGGTGGATCTAGATACAACCGGTGAGGACTTGCAGACAAGAAAGAAGACATGTGCTACAAGGAGGAATAATGCAGATCCCAAAGGAAAAGGGAATATGGGAGAAGACAGCTTCTCCGGAAGTAGGAACATGAGAAGACAACAAAGAAGACCTCTTACAAGTAGAGGACAAAGAAATGCTACCACCCATAGGGAAAAGCAAGTGTGGGAGAAGAAGAGACCAGATGGAAGAGCTGCATAGAATGGACAACCAAGAATCCATTCTTAAAGAAGAAGAAATGGGGATTCTAAACCAGTAAGATCTCCTCATGCATGGTAAAATAAATTTGTAAGTCATATGCCATCCTTTACCCATTACTGCTTTGCATGTAATGCTTATGGCCATAGGGCAGAGGAATGTAGAAAGGGACATAGAAAGAATAATCTAGGATCACATAGACAATATGCATATGAGCAAAATGTATATAGGAGTAGATACATACATGTCCCCTCTCCCGGTTATGACAATATTGTTTTTCATAAGGTAAGTGCACCAAGATGGCGAACTAGAAAAGTGGCCACATGCAAAAAAAAAAGAAATTTCTCATAACCTGTGTGTGTTCTATGAAATTCAAAAACATGCTAGGCTTGGTAACACCAAGCCTAGCCAAAAATATTTAAAAAAATAGAGAGAGAGAGAGAGAGAGAGAGAGAGAGAGAGAGAGAGAGAGAGAGAGAGAGAGAGCAATAGGATAAGGAGAGGGGGAGGGAGAGAGAGAAGGGGATAGGAGATAGGAAGAGAGAGAGAAAGAGAGAGAGAGAGAGTAGGGGTAGGAAGAGAGAAATAAAATAGGATAAGGAGAGGGGGTCAGGGAGAGACAGTGTGAGAGAGAGAGAGAGAGAGAGAGAGAGAGAGAGAGAGAGAGAGAGAGAGAGAGAGAGAGAGAGAGAGAGATGAGAG